>NC_143576.1:107748119-108061347 GCF_048544385.1 Mastigoproctus giganteus | reverse complement strand
GATTTAAGTCATCCAAACGTTGAAGTTTTGTTCCTACAACCACAGTTGTACAGGTAGGACCTGTTTTATGACAGGGTTAGGTTCCAAAAAAACAGTTGTAAAATGAAAAGTCGTAAAACAAGACCAAATTATAATGTAATTGAATGAGATAAGTTCCAAAATTCCCAAAATTTTCCCAAGTATGTACTAATATTTCTGTTAATAATCTTTATATATAATTAAATATTTTAAACATTTAATGTGCATGTTTTATTTATACTTATACATAAAACAATTAATAAAATAAAATTTTATATTACTTTGGTCCTGTGGAGTCATCGCTTGAGTACATATTTACTTCACTGATATTTTATGTGACAATGCCGTAACGGGGAGAGATTAAGGAGAGGTTCCTGGTTGAGGGTCATTGGGTTCTGAGCATTCCTTTCCCTTCTTTGTCAAGAACTGTAGTATTGACATCTGGCATGACTTCCTACTTCTTTCTTCCATGGTGTTATAGCAGGGCTTCAACATTATGTTGACCTCTTTGGATGCCATGGCTACATTCCCAATCAGAATCATTATCACAAAGTTCATCAAATGCACTACGAATTTTGGCAAAAGAACTCTGAATATGTTTTGTTTTTAATGTTCTGATTGGCTCCAACTCTTCCACTCCATCTGGTGTGTCAGCCTAATGTTGTTGAAGTTGCAGTCAGTTTCTCCAATTCCTCACTTGAAAGCAGCTCACCATGACCCCCCAGCAACTGGTCAACATCATCAGGATCAATGTTGTCAATGCCAACGTCCTTAGCCATGCGAGAAACATCTTTAGCCACTTCCAAAACTGGCACAATCCTTACACAATCAATCACTGCTTCGGGACACAATTTATGCCACATGCCTGACACTTCCTCCCAGGAAGAATCAATGTTTCTGATGGCATTCAGGATGTTATACGACTTACAGTAGTCCCTCACAGTTATATCAGACTGCACAGCCTCAACAATCCCTTTGAAATTAGTATGCAAATAATATGCCTTAAAGGTCGCAATTACACCCTGGTCCATCAGTTTCAAAAGTGAAGTTTAGTTGGGAGGTAAATACACAACCTCAATTTCCAAATGGTCATTGTGGATTTCTTGGAAGTTGGCTGGGTGTAGTGGGGCATTGTGCAGCACCAACATGACTTTGGGAGGAAAGCCATTTGCTGCACAAAACTCAGCAACCTCTGGACAAAAGTACAAGGTGTACCATTCGCTAAAAATTGCCCAAGTCATCCACACCTTTTTGTTATAGTGCCAAAACACAGGAAGTCATGTATTCACTATGCCCTTCATTACACGAGGCATCTCTGAATGGTTCACCAACATCAATTTGAGTTTAAATGTTCCCGATGCATTACCACCCAGAAGCAATATCAACCGATCTTTTGCAACCTTGAAACCACTGGAAGACCTCTCCTCACAGGTGATGTACGTCCTACTTGGCAATTTTTTCCAATAAAGCCCCATTTCGTCCACATTAAAAACTAAATCAGGGTGGTAGTTGTCTTGAAATGCTTAATGTCTATTAAGCATTTCAATTCAGATGGATGCTCTTCTACCACTGCAACGTCAGCACTAGCAGCCTCACCAGACACTTTCACATTGTGAATTTTAGAATGGTTTTTAAACCGATGAAACCATCCTATGCTGGCCATAAATGTTTCAGTGCTACCAGACTCCTCACATATTTCGTTAAATAACGACTTTGCCTTGTTGTTCTGGAGGATGATACACTTGTTATCTCTGTGTGTGTGTGCTTTATTTTATCCACAATGTTCATAATCGTTGATACAGTAGAAGGCGCTAAACTCAATTCCTTACGCACATCCAACCAACACTCACCAGATTCCATGCGATGAATCACATCAATTTTCTCCTTAACTGTTAGTGTTTTGCGCTCTTTTTGTCCCCCCCCCGGCACAGACACTGCCCTACGCTTAGAGCTCATGGTTACACAAAAATTATTATTATTACTATTATTAATGAGAAATAGCACTATAATAACACTGTGTAACCCGTTAACAACTGAGGGAAAATTCACAACAAAACCAACATGGTGCACTGAACGTAAACAACTCTTGGTGTCACTATCATTCCACCCACAATGCACCACAAAAAACAAAAGAAACGCCTAGGGCGTGTTTGGACTCACAGGCATTGCTCTGACATGTTATTGAGTTGTGATTTTTTTTTTTTTTTTAGGTAATATTTTGAAACAATCATTAATGTGAAAAGTTATAAAATGGGACTTACCTGTACTAGATTAATACAACTTCTGTCATTCAGCCATTAGATCAAAGCATTATATCCACCTTTAAAACTCATTACATCAGAAAATCATTCCAATGGATTTTGGAAAAAATTTATTCCAAATCTATTGAAGTAATAGAGGCATGGAAACATTTCTCAATTGTGGACTGTATCAGAATCATAGCTTTATCGCTGAAAGAAGTAAATCCATCAACATTAAATGCGTGTGGAAAAATGTATGGTCAGAGTCAGTTCATTCAGGAAATATGGTTGAACCAGCAGAAAAAGAACTCGGTGCGATAGAAGAACTTGCTACGTTGGTAGGAGGGAAAGGTTTTGATGATATAACTACTGAAGCCCTTGTGGGTAGCACAGTTGATAGAATTGCCCTCCTCCCCACACCAGGTGGAAAAGACCCGAGTTTGAATCCCGTCAATAATGGGAGGAATTTTTATGGGTATTTTTCACAACGTGACTGAGTTAATTGGGATCAGGTGAGGGTTGCATGGTTTTTTCTCCCGTAATCTCTGGTTTTATGTCCAGCAAAACAGAAAAGTGACCTTAGGACACACGCAATTTATAGACAATATACACAGATTAACATGCATAAGTTGCCTATGCTCCTAAAAAAATTAAAAAAAGATATTGAAGACATTCAAGAATCACTCGTAGAAAAAAGAGGCTGGCGAAGTGAATTTGGTGAAAATGGCATCAGAGGTAAAACCAAACCAATTCAGAGGATGATAGCAGAGATAAATTTTAAACTTCCAAATTTTACACTAAAAAGCATACGGGAAGGCATAAAGTTAGCCGAGCAATTAGAATCTTATTTTTGAAATGCAGATTCTTGAATGAAAGGAGCCCAAAGTTCAAAAGGGAGCTTCAAAAAATGCTTAGTTCCATACAATGAAATTCACAAAGATTTATCAAGCGAAAGCACACAAATCCAGATTACTAATTTTTTAAAGAGAGTAGAAGATACACGAAATCTAGAATGGTGTATTTTTGTTAGTTTTGTTAACATTTTGTTAATTAAATAGTGTATTTTTGTTAGCTTTTGGAACATAACCCCCCTTTTTGTACTTTTTTTTTAGTCCCATATATAACACAACACTACATTTTATAGGAACCTAACTACCATGTTATACAAGGGTTATCTGTACAATGAAAAAGACAATGTAAAATCTATCATTTTAAACTGCAGTCAGTAAAACTAATAAAGATGAAAAGAAACATACCATGCCTTTTGCCCACTGATATACCACATCAACAAGGCCAAACTTATAATTGTCTAAAAAATCTCCAGCTGGTTCCTGCAGGCCACACTCCACCTGAATTTTTCCAATATCCCAGGCAATATCTCTGATATCTTTAATGCCCTATCAAAATTGTTAAATAAATACATGTTTGAATAGTAGAGATAAAAAAATACATTGAATGGTATATGTCTACTCTGTTCTATTTCATAATAATAAGTAGCATTCCACCCAAGTTTTTAGAATTTTAAGATCTAAATTTAGAAACAGATTTTAGAGCTAAAATTAGAAATAAATTACAAAATGTTAAAAAATTTCCGATATGTTGTAAGAAATCATTCTGATAAGGTGCAATACCTTATTATTATTAGCCATATGGTGCAAGGAAGCCTGAGACTTATGCTGCAACAGAAAAAAAAAAATAAATAAATAAATTCTGAATTACCCTGAGAGAGAGAGAAAGAGAGAGAGAAGTAGAAGGTTATCACCAAGAAAGAGAAGAATGATGATATCCAGCTCAGGACCTGGGTGTGTCATGCCCATACTCACCAGATGTGAGCACCTGGGTTTCATTAATAATCTTATCAAATATTTAGCTTTCATTACCCACACAGAAATGAGTATGACAAAAGGAATGAATGACTGTGTTCGACTGAGGTTCTATGTGAGAATAATTCTGAATTAAATTTCACTTTTAGTTTACCTAATTAATTACTAATTTAATATGTCACGAGCAGTTAAAAAAAAAGCTATGACTTCATAATACAACAATCATCACTAATAAGAATTAGTAGAGGCAGGAAAGCAAGCTTAAGCAGCATCAGCCAAAAAAAAAAAAAAAAAAAAAAACACGCTCCCATTTCACCTCTTCGTTCATTCCAAGTACCTGTCCAGCTCAGCCGTAAATTTATTTAGCCTATCAACTTCCACAACAAACGAGGGAAGTCTGTTCCACCAACCAACCACCCGCTGGCTAAAGGCAAACTTCTACACATCTATCCTACATCTGTCTTTTCTCAATTTGAATTTATGCCTTCTCAAATGATTATTCTGAGCAAGAGGAATGATTCCCTCAGCATTGAGCATGCTCAAACCGTTCAAGGCTTTATACACCTCAATCAGATCACCTTGCAGGTGCCTAGTCTCCAGACACTGTAATTTGCAAAATTTAAGCCTTTCTTCATAACAGCAACCCTTTGTTCCATTCACTAATCTCTGTACTCGTTCCAACAGCTCTACATCCTTCTTAAAATGAGGCCTCCAGACCTGTATACAGTACTCAAGGTGTGGCCTGACCATTGCCTTTTATAAGGGGATAATCACCTCCTTATCCCTGCTAGAAAAATTCCTGTATATCATTGACAAGACACTATTGAGCTACTCTTACAGACTGTCTGCACTGCTCAGAAAACTTAATATCTGCCTGCCCAATTACCCCCAGGTCCTTTTCGTTCTCTACCACTGTCAGTGTAGTAGCACAGAGTCAGCATTAGCAGAAGCATTTGATGCAAGAAAGCAAGCTTATGCAGAATCAGCCAAAAAAAAAAAAAAAACCCCACTTCCACTTCACCCCTCTGTTCGTTCAAAATACCTGTCCAGCTGAGCCTTAAACTTATTTAGGCTATCAACCTCCACGACAAGGGATGGAAGTCTGTTCCACCAACCAACCACCCGCTGGCTAAAGCAAGTTTCCGCACGTCTATCCTACATCTGTCTTTCCTCAATTTGAATTTATGCCCTCTCAGGTGATTTTTCTGAGCTAGAGGAAGAATCCCATCAGCATTGAGCATGCTTAAACCATTCAAGGCTTTATACACCTCTATCAGATCACCTCGCTGGTGCCTAGTCTCCAGACACTGTAATTTGCAAAACTTAAGCCTTTCTTCGTAAGAGCACCCCTTTGTTCCATTCACTAATCTTGTTGCCCTTCTCTGGACTCGTTCCAGCAGCTCTACATCCTTCTTGAAATGAGGCCTCCTGACCTGTATACAGTACTCTAGGTGTGGCCTGACCATTCCCTTATACAATGGAATAATCACCTCCTTATCCCTGCTGGAAAAATTCCTGTATATCATTGATAATACTCCATGAGCTACTCTTGCAGGCCCGTCTGCACTGCTCAGAGAACTTCATATCTGCCTGCACAACCACCCCCAAGTCCCTTTCATTCTCTACCACTGTTAGTGTAGTACCACAGAGTTGATACGTTGCTCTGGGGTTGCTGTTTCCCATGTGTAGTACTTTACATTTGTCAATGTTAAACTTCATTTGCCACCTCTCAGCCCATCTGTTCAACCTTTCCAGATCCTGTTGCAGCAGCATAGTGTCAGTAGTGTCCTTGACAACCCTGCCAACCTTTGTATCGTCTGCAAACTTGGACATTAAGCTTGATATACCATCATCAATATCATTTATAAATACAGAAAACAATAATGGACCCAACACTGAGCCCTGAGGGACTCCACTAATAACATTAGTCCACGATGAGCAGTGTCCATTGATTACCACTCTCCGTCTTCTCCCCCTCAACCACCCCTTTATCCATAACAGCAATTTGCCTCCAATGTCACACTGCTCCAATTTGTTTAGCAGTCTTCCATGTGCAACAGTATCAAAAGCCTTTCTAAGATCCAAGTATATAATATCAAAGTTATTCCCTGTATCCAGTTCTTTTGTGACTGCATCATAGTATCCAATCAAGTTGGTCAGGCAAGACTTCCCCTTAACAAAACCATGCTGTGTCTGAGCTATAACTGAAGTCTTGTCTAAATGATCCTGCAGTGCTTCTTTAACCAGTGCCTCCATTAATTTTCCAGGAACAGAAGTTAAGCTCACAGGTCTATAATTACTTGTGTCAGCCTTTGATCCTCCTTTGTGAATTGGGGTCACATTTGCACATTTCCAGTCTATGGGTACCTCCCCTGAGTCCAAGGAAGCTCTCATAATTATGGCTAAGGGTTTGCTTACTTCCTTTGCTGCCTCCTTTAATATAACTGGATAGATCCCATCCACCCCGGGTGCCTTTCTTGTGTTTATCTTCAACAGTTTCTCCTCCACTTTACTCCCAGTTATTTCAAGATTCTGTAGCTTACTGCTAGAGTTGAATACACCTCTGGCATTCCCCTTGCTGAATAACTCCTCATGTGTGAATGTCGATGCAAAATATTCATTTAGTTTGTTAGCTACCTGAGCAGGATCATCAACAGTTGACCCATCAATATCAAGTGGACCAATCTGATTCATCCCCTTCCTTCTAGAGTTTTCATAAGTAAAGAACTCTTTGCTGTGTTTCTTTGCATCCCTTGCCAAGGATTTCTCGTAATCTGCCTTCGCCTGCCTAACCTCCTTTGTAACTTGGTTGCATATCAACTTGTATCTATCATAGGCTTCTGTGTTAATGTGTTAATTTGTAAGTATCCCATGCATTTTTCTTCTCTGCCATATGTCTCATTAGTTCATCTGACATCCACTTAGGCCTAAACCTTGAACAATATTTCTTAGTTGGTATGTAAAGAATTTATAGAATTTAAATACTGTCTCAGTCCATCGTAGTCGCCTTTACGGAAGCAATAACCCTTCCCTTTACCCCTAATGGTAGTTACCTGTTTGAGTAAATCCCACTTCAGCACACTGTGATCACTGCCACCTAGTGGTTCATTTATCTGCAGATTCTTAATGCATGAAGAATCACTGCTGATAATCAAATCAAGAGTATTACTCCCTCTAGTTGCCTCCCGAACATGCTGATGTAGAAAACAATCATCCAATAAATCCACAAAAGCCCTGCTAGTGCGTGAGTAACCAGCCCCCAAATTCCAGTCAATATCTGGGAAATTAACTCCCATTATAAGACTCTCTGATTTACTGGCCCACTCTATTTCCCTGTACAGTTCCTCATTATACTCATCAGAGTCATTAGGCCTATAGCACACTCCTACTCTCAATTTTGATTTCCCAATGCTTATGTCACACCAAACTGACTCAACACTGCACTGTCCAGCAATGTCGACTGGCTTCACTTCCTTGGTTGTTATGTGTTTCTTAACTAATAGCATAACCCCTTCCCCCCTTCCTATCCTGTCTATCCTTTCTGTAGACGTTGTACTCCCCAAATTGCAGTTCTGCATCCCTTATATCTGTGTGACACCACGTCTCTGATATCCCAACAATATCTGCCTTTGATGTTTTGAGCAATACCTCAAATTCATCAAATTTATTTACTAAACTCCTAGCATTGGTGTACACACAAGTATACCTGCACCTGTTTCTATTCTTAGCTACCCTAACACAACCCATGTGTTTACTTGTACCGCAATGGCTCCCAGCAGTCTCTGAAATACCATGCATCTTGTTTTTCAAGCTTCTGCTCATTCTAATAGAAGCAGTGCAAGAATCTCTTTCACCTCTGCCAGTGGCTACTGTCAATCTATTGGTCTTTGTCTCCCCCCCCAAGCTAGCAGTTTTCCGACCCACCTAACACTGCCTCGATAGCATCAGCAAATATTCTTGCACCCTTTCTATTTAAGTGTATCCCATCCCTGTAGAAGCAATCTCTCCTGTTAACAAGTACAGTCCAGGCTGAAAAAAATTCTACCCCTTGAGCCTTGCACAATCTTTCCAGGGCTGAATTGATCGACAAGGCTCTCATCATATACTCCCTCCTATCGTGTCTGGGCAGAATTGCAGACACTTTCAAATTCAACCCTAATTCTCAGCTTTTGTTCAGCAGTGACCTGTACTTGTTAAGCAATTCTGCCGGTCTCCTACTCTTAATATTATTAGTGCCAACGTGTACAACTATATCACCTTTTGTGCCCTTAAAAGATGATATTCGCTCTACAACGTCATCAACCTTTGCCCCTGGCAGACATACCCTGGTCCTGTTCCACCTATCTTTTTTACAAAGCATGTTCCCCGTTTCCCTGACAACAGAGTCACCAACAACTACTAGTTTCTTCGGGACCAGCGCATTCTGCCTTGGGGGTTGCCTCTGTGTCACGCGATGCCCAAGTGCAAGCTCTGACGTTGATGTGGGCAGCTGAGAGCTTGATGGGCCCCTCAATTTAGTTTCTAAATTGAGGGGCCAATACCCCTTCAGTATTGGAATAGTGGAGTCCCCTTAGGGACTCCACTAATTGGGTGGTAATCAGTGTCCATTGATTACCACTCTCTGTCTTCTCCCTCTCAACCATCTCTTTATCCATAGCAGCAATTTACCTCCAATGCCAAACTGCTCCAATTTGTGCAGCAGTCTTCCATGTGCAACAGTATCTGAGTTGATACGTCACTCTGGGGTTGCTGCTTCCCATATGTAGTACTATACATTTGTCAATGTTAAACTTCATTTGCCACCTCTCAGCCCATCTGCTCAACTTTTCTAAATCCTGTTGCAGCAACGTACTGTCATTAGTGTCCTTAACAACCCTGCCAACCTTCATATTGTCTGCAAACTTGGACATTAAGCTTGATATACCATCATCAGTAGCATTTATAAATACAGGAAACAACAATGGACCCCTTCAGTATTGGAATAGTGGAGTCCCCTTAGGGACTCCACTAATTGGGTGGTAATCACTGTCCATTGATTACCACTCTGTCTTCTCCCCCTCAACCACCCCTTTATCCATAGCAGTAATTTACCTCCAATGCCAAACTGCTCCAATTTGTGCAGCAGTCTTCCATGTGCAACAGTATCAAAAGCCTTTCAAAGATCCAAATACATGATATCAAAGTTATTCCCTGCATCCAGTTCCTTTGTGACCACGTCATAGTATCCAATCAAATTGGTCAGGCAAGACTTTCCCTTAACAAAACCATGCTGTGTCCGAGATATAACTGAAGTCTTGTCTAGATGATCCTGCAGTGCTTCTTTAACCAGTGCCTCCATTCATTTTCCTGGAACAGAAGTTAAACTAACATGTCTATAATTACTTGTGTTGCCCTTTGTTCCTCCTTTGTGAATTGGGGTCACATTTGCACATCTCCAGTCCATGGGTACCTCCTCTGAGTCCAAAGAAGCTCTCATATTTATGGCTAAGGGTTTGCTTACTTCCTTTGCTGCCTCCTATAATATAACTGGATAGATCTGGTCCACCCCGGGTGTCTTTTTTATGTTTATCTTCAACAAATTCTCCTCCACTTTACTCTCAGATATTACAAAATCATCCAGCTCACTGCTAGAGTTTAACTACTCACTTCTGGCATTTCCCTCCCTGAATAACTCCTCATGGGTAGATGCAAAATACTCATGTTTGTTAGCCACCTGAGCAGGATCCTCAACAGTTGAACCATCAATATCCAGTGGACCAATCTGATTAATCCATTTCCTTCTAGAGTTTACATAGGTAAAGAACTCCTTGTTGGTTTTTTTTGCATCCTTTGCCAAAGATTTCTCGTAATCTGCCTAACCTCCTTTGTAACTTGGTTACAGACCAGCTTACATCCATCATAGGCTTCTGTGTCACATGTTAATTTATATGTATCCCATGCATTTTTCTTCTCTGCCATATGTCTCATTAGTTCGTCTGACATCCATTTAGACCTAAACCTAGAACAATATTTCTTGGTATGTAAAGCCTAGTAGCTTCCAAGATAAATTCTTTGAATGCTTCCCACTTTGAATTTGCTGTTGGTAACATCATCAGCTGGTCTCACCCTATAGAATTTAAATACTGTCTCAGAACACACCATAATCACCTTAAAAAAAAGCAAAAATCCTTCCCTTTACCCCTGATGGTAGTTACCTATTTGAGTAAATCCCACTTCAGCACACTGTGATCACTGCCACTTAGTGGTTCCTTTATCTGCAGATTCTTAGTGCATGAAGCATTGCTACTGATAATCAGATCAAGAGTATTACTCCCTCTAGTTGCCTCCCGAACATGCTGATGTAGAAAACAGTCATCCAATAAATCCACAAAAGCCTTGCTAGTGTGTGAGTGACAACCTACAAATTTCAGTCAATATCTGGGAAATTAAAATCCCCCATTATAAGACTCTCTGATTTACTGGCCCACTCTATTTCCCTGTACATTTCCTTATTATACTCATCAGAGTCATTAGGCCTATAACACACTCCTACTCTCAATTTTGATCTCCCAATGCTTATGTCACACCAAACTGACTCGACACTGCACTGCACTGTCCAATGATGTCGACCGGCTTCACTTCCTTGGATTTTATGTTTCTTAACTAATAGTATAACCCCTCCTCCCTTCCTATCCTGTCTATCCTTTCTGTACACATTGTACTCTCCAAATTCCAGTTCTGCATTCCTTATATCTGTGTGACACCACGTCTCTGATATCCCAACAATATCTGCCTTTGATGTTCTGAGCAATACCTCAAATTAATCAAATTTATTTACCAAGCTCCTAGCATTGGAGCTTGGTAAATAAATAAGTGAAATTTTTCACTTTTCCTGGAACTTGTGTTTATAGAAGCAGGAGAAGTAGAAATAGGTAAAAATGCTTTATAACCATAAAGAGTGATATAACATATTATAAATTATAATTTATTGTATGTGAATATAACTGATAATGTGTAATATGTAAATATCCTGATTAGGACAATTTCCTATTAGTAGTATTATAACTTTCAACTTATTATAAACAATATTATGTATCATGCATATGTTATAAACTGTTTATAGTTTGAAATAATCAAAATGATAAGGCTATAGTAGTGAAATCAGTTGCTATGAGATAAGAGCATAATAGTAAGTGATGATAACCTGTTAATGAAAGCCAATCTGAGTTGAAGGCTATTTAACTGGATATGATATAGACTTTTATATACTTTTCATAATTGTCAAGACAAAGGTAAAGAGTTAATATACTTTTTTGAGGGAAACAAACAAAAAAAAAAAAAGTTAGAGGTTGGAGAAGTACCAAGTAATACAAAAGTAAATCCTGTGAAAAATGAGAATCAACGTAGGCCATTTAATCTGTTAATGCAGCAAGTTGTGAAAGAAGTTGGCAATATATTGCACAATAAGAGAATGCAATATATTGTCTGCTCTTATTGGCAATATATTGTCTGCTCTTATTGGCAATATATTACATAATAAGAGAATGCAATATATTGTCTGCTCTTATTGGCAATATATTGCATAATAAAACCATAGTACAGTAAACCCTCGATTTATCGGACCCAGATATAACGGATTTCAGATTTAACAGACCGGACAAATAATAATACAGTAATGTACATATTAATAACGACCATTATTATTAATTATTATTAATTAAAAATTAATAATAATTACCTATTTCCATTATTATTTTGATAATTACCTACTTTTATTTTTATAATCAAATTCAGGAAATTGTTTTTTTATTATTTCTGAAAATGTGTTCAAATAGCTGTTTTCCCAGATTACAGATAAGAGCAGGCAGTGACGTGAGCTGAACGTGACTCAGGACACTAAACTGCAGGTCTACCAACTCGCTTTATTTCTCGTCTCAGTCTGACTCAAGCTATCGTGCAGTCAGGTTGTATACAAAGCGTTTCTGTGATTTTTGAATTGTGACTTTATTTATTAAATAATTTTGCAATCCATACAATTTAAAATGGCTTCAAGTGATAGAGGAGTTAAAAGAAAGCACGTGAACTTAAATGTGGCACATAAATTAGAGCTAATTGAGAAATTAGAACAAGGCATCTCAGTAGTAGCAGCAAGTGTTTATGAAATTTACGGCGTAAAGAACAGTTTCTGATATCCATAAATCAAAGGCCAAATTGCAACATAATGTTATATTGTACAGTACTGTATATTGTATTAAAACTCTTTTTTTTTTTTTTTTTTTTACATTAAGAAAAATACCCCCCCCCCCCAGGTTACATTCGATTTAATGGACTTTCGGCATTTACGGACACCCCTTCTCCCATATTAGTCCATTAAATCGAGGGTTTACTGTATGTCTGCTTGGCATTAAAATACAAGATATTGCAGATTAATTGTCAACAAAGGATATAAAGCAGTGGTTCTTAACCACTGTTCTGATCTAAAGGTCATGGTCTACCTTGGAGAAGGGGGGGTCACAATGCACCAAGACACAGAAAATACAAGAATTATGCTTTTTTTTTTTTGTGATAAGTAGGTTTCAGAATGGTCACTAGTTTTGGTTTTGCATGTGGGGGGGGGCATGCACAAATGCATGCTATGGGTGCTTAGTGGTGCGCATAAGCTGCTGTGGCTATAGTGCACCTATTCATGGGTATTGTGCAAGATAACTCAGAAATGCAACCACTTCATTTTTATTACAAAAATCTGTTCAGAATTGATGATATTATCTGATTTGTTTCAGACAACAGAAAAATTTGTTAATGTTTGCCTCATCACTAATAATATGCTGTAGTGTCATCAGTTCTCAAAGACTAGCCAGAACTAAGGGCTGAAGTTCTGTCCTACTGATATTGGCAGTCAGTCAGGATATGTTTGACTGTTACATGTACTGAATAGTGTGGACACTGAAAGGGATCATTACCTGTAAGTATATGGAGGTGAGGCAGATGTGTGTCCTCTTCTTGCACATGCAAGTACCACTTCTTGTTGCACCATCTGAATATGTGGATTACCAAATTTTGGTCCTGTTTCAACTGATAAAGTTTATTATTGGTGCGGGTGTGCTGTAGCTGTTTCCACTGTGCTAGACATGCTGCTTGTATGATGAGATTATAGCCAGAGGTTGGAATAGGGCCCAAAGTTAAATCCAAAGAGTTGGTGGATTTTTAGTAGCTTTATCAGCCACTGCATTCCCCTTTATTCTGGAATGGGCCGGGATCCAACAAAAGGTCACTAGTTGATGACATTCTTCAATTTACAATAGCAGGTTCCTGATTTGGTTAAAAACAGGGTGAACTTCATAAGAGGAATTTTGCATTTCCATAAATGAGCTGAGACTCAATATAAATATATATTTTGAAGATGGCTAAAGAATCAGATTTGCTCATCTTATTGAAAAGGCTACTATACTCAGGTGAAAGGGAAGACAAAATAATAGCAGAGGGAAATGCTGCCATTGCTCCAATGGTTTGGAGCCATCAGTGTACATTGGCAAGAAATCAATATAGTTTTGAATATGGCTTGCATGAAGTTGTTTCTCATGTGTGTCAGTAGAAGATTCTTTCGCCACTGACAAGAAAAGTATCACAGGTCAGTGGGGGAAAGGGGGTGCAAGGCGGATAAGAGTAATTCATTGCCTGTTGAAAACAGGAATATTACAACTCTGTGTTCAAGAAAGCATAGGCCCCTGCTGGTCTTATATTACCAGGTTTATTTTTATAGAGATTTTATAGTGGTGGATTAAAGAGATACAGCTCAACAGGGTGCAGACAGCAACTTTGTATTTTGGCTGCCTAACTACTTAAGCAGTGACTTAAGTAAGTAGGCAGCCAAACTTAACAAAAACAGAAAAACATCACTACTTACTTTTACTTAAGTAGTGATGTTTTTCTGTGAAGATACTGAGGAGGGCTTCAATATATAGACTATGTATGAGTAGGAGATGTCCTGAAAGCACCAAGTGCGACCCACAGTGCATTGTGCTGTATAGGATCAAGCCAGCCTAGTACACTCCTTAAGGCAGAATCACAGACTGGGGCACCATAATCCAAACAGGATCTAATCACTGTTCTAGATAAGAGCAATAAGGAGGCACGACTGCCCTCCAAGATGGGGGTAGATAACACTCTTAACATATCCAACTTTTCGAAACAGGCAGTAAGTACGTACAAATCTAATGTGCTCAAAGAAATTTAACTTGCTCTCAAGGATAAATTCCAAAAATCTGATGTCAATTGGAATAGCAAGGTTTGACATGTGAAGTTCAGGATCTGTATGTAATTTATGTTGTCTGCAAAAGTGGATCACAACTGTTTTCTATCCACTTTTGTACTTTATTTAGTAATATCTGCAGTTGCCATTCAAAATATATCATGTTCTAAGAATGAGAAGAAAAGAAAGATTGTTGGCATAAAGGTAAGCCTCAACAGTACCTGGGAGTTCTTTTATAATGGAATCAATTCTAAGGGAAAAAAGGGTTGCGCTCAGTAGAGACCCATGCAGCTCCTTCTTCCTGCAAGAACGTCATATAAAGGGAATTTTGATATCAAACTTGAAAAGTATGACTCTAGAGGAAGTTAATGAATATGAGCAGGTTGCCTCATAGACCAAGAGCATGGTTACTGAGAATACCATGATACCAGGTAGTATCAGATGTGTTCTCTATGGAAACCTTTATAAGGTATTAGTTTTTCAGAAAGACATTGTGAATTGCAGACTCAGTCCTGATTATGAGATCTAAGGAGAATGTGTTCTGGGAAAAGACACATTAACTATTATTCACTAAATGTTGTGTTTCAATGATCCAAACAAGTCAAATGTACATAATTTTTTCAAGGAGTTTAACGAGGCACCTGGAGAGGGAAATTGGTCTGTTACTATAAGGACTGGTGCAATCTTTTCCTGGCCTCCTGCCAGGAAGTGGGATATGTTTTCCAGAAAAATTTTATTACAAAAGACAAGCAGTAAGTGCAAAATTTGTCATCATGGTGGTGATGTAACATGACATAATATATTCCATCTGGCCCAGCAGCGTGTTGTGTGTTGTTCTAATAGCATTTAGCAGTTCAGAATATATATATATATATATATATTTTTTTTTTTTTTTTTTTTTTTATAAAAACCCCAAACACAAGAGGTATTAGAACCTATAATATTTAGTACCATGCTTGGGTCGGAGGTTGAGAAGACAAAAGAAGATATCTGTTGACATTAGACTTGAACTTCTGTTAAGTATTTCCTGTAATTTTCAGGAAAACGTATGAAGAAAGGTCGTTCGAGAAAATGGCAGTTAAATGAATAAACAAGGAAAATGAAAAGTTGGTTCTGTGAGTTTGAAGTTGGACAGTAAATGGATGTTGGCTGGCGGCAGCACGTGTTCAGACTGTTTTGGAAGAGAGAGAAGGAATTATAGAAGCTAATTCAGAAGAACAGTACCCATGGAAGTATCTGTAGAAAAGGCATGAAGCATAAACAGTGCATCTAAGAGACAGTGAGTGGAGAGACCCTGTTAGAGATGAATCATTAATTAACCTAACTGTCCTCTTCTGAATGGAATCTAGAAGCCTGAGAGAGGTTTTGGGGGCACTGCCCCAAATGTGCGAACAATATTCCATGGTAGGACGGATTTGCGATTTGTACAGAGTGAACAGCTGTTTGGAAGAAAAGTAACACTGAGAGCGAAAGAGAAAACCAAGTTTTTTAGATGCAGAGGAAGCATATTTGTAATGTGCTTGTGCCAAGAGAGATTAGAAGTCAGGGTAATCCCCAATAGAGATATATAATTTTGCCTAGAAATCGGAGTGTCACCAAAGTTAAGCATAGGAGCAGAAGAATCCTTTTTGCGAGATATAAGACAACACTGAGTTTTAGAAGGGTTGAAATCAACTAAGTTGTCTTTGCCCCCACTGGAAAATTACCTGAAGATCGGCATTTAAGGAATTGGTAGCAGATTTTCGAGAAGTTGAAGCTGATTGAGCAGGACAAGGTTTCTCAAAATGTAAAGTGGAATGCAATGTGCTATCATCAGCAAAACTAAGGTTAGGATTTCCAGTCAACGGAAGAAGGTCATTAATATACAAGAGGAAAAGAGTGAGGAAAAGAACTGAACCTTGGGGGACACCGGCATTAGTGGAGAAGTTAGACGACAGAGAGCCATCTACCATCACCCTCAGTGAGCGATCAGAGAGAAAACTGGATAACCAATTACTAAAAACAGTTGGCAAACCATAAGATGGAAGCTTGTTTAGAAGACCTTTATGCCAAACACGATCAAAAGCCTTTGAAATGTCAAGAGCAACTACTTGTGTTTCACCAAACCATTCCATTGAATCAGTCCATAAATGGGTAACATAAGCCAGAATATCACCAGTGGATCACCACTGACGGCATCCATACTGGCGATCGTTGATCAGACGGAAGGTTTCTAGGTAGTTTAAGAGTTGGTAATTAATTGATTTCTTCATTACTTTAGAAATAGTAGAAGTTGTTGTTGTTGTTGGGTTTTTTAGCGCAAGAGCTACTTTGGCCATATTGCGCCTGTTCTTGTCGAGAGACACAGTAATGATTAATAAAAAGGGTTTATAGGAGCATAAATATATTAATCTGTTTTAGATAGTGGAAAAACTCAGGTAAATTGGAGTTGTCTCCAATCATATGTCTAATTTGAAGAGGTTCATTTAAATTTGATAGGGATCGGAATGATGTGTTTCTGGCATACTGATAGTGAGTGCACTCTATAAGGATATGTTTTACGGTTAGCGTTAAATTACAGTGGAAGCACAGTGGTGGATTATTTCCTCGCAATAAATGGTGATGTGTAAGTTGGGTATGACCTATACGTGCTCTAGCAAGCACTACCTCTTCATGTCTGTTTGAACGGAAACTAGATTTCCATAGCTGTGGATTCTGTTTTATATTTCGTAACTTGTTATTTACCTGATTATGCCATATTTCTCGCCATTTTTCATTGCAAATGCAGCGTATGATTGATTTGTAGTCTGTGTAAGGAATCCGGATGTGGTTATTATCGGTGGGGTTTCTTGCTGCTTTATCTGCACTCTCATTTCCTGGTATTCCAGTGTGCCCTGGAATCCAACAGAATGTGACAGTCTGCCTATTGTTATGCAATTCGGATATTTGAGTTCTTATTTGATTTATTAGTGGATGTGGAGAGCGACAATTGCCTTGGAGGGCTGTCACTGCACTCAAGGAGTCTGTATAGATAATAGTCTTCGGAGTGAAAACATGAGCAAGCAAGGTCAAACCCATCTTAATGGCATAGAGTTCTGCAGTGAAAATGCTGCATTCTTGTGGTAATGAAACAGACACTGTTGATGTTGGTAGCACCACAGCAGCTCCCACAGCTGTGTCATTTTTAGAGCCATCAGTATAAATTTGCAAAGTGTCTGCATTTGCCAAAGAGTGAGCTGCATGTATTTTCTGAATGGTTGAATTGTTCAGGGAGTGTTTCCCCCAACGTCGGAAATAGTCATCACACGAAGGTATACACACTTTCCATGGAGACTGTACAATTTCTCTGTCTTGATGTAAATTGTCCAACTGCATATTCCACTGCTGAATCAGTTCTCGTAGACGGATTCCTGTAGGTTTGTTTTCAAGAGGCTTATTTCTGAAAAGGTTTACCCATTGTGGATCATAGAGGTATGGCCAGATAGGATGAGATGGAAGGCTATATATTTTAACTGCATAATTGAGGAGCAGCATCTTTCTCCGAAGGTGGAGTGGAGGTTCATTGGCCTCTATATATAAGCTTTGCACCGGCGAAGTCCTGAACGCCCCAAGAGCAATCCTGAGCGCACTATGTTGTATTGTGTTGAGACAGGCTAACAGAGTCTTTCGGGCGGAGTCATAAACAGGAGCACCATAATCTAATCGAGATCTAATTAAGGCCCGGTATAGGTGGAGTAGAGTATAGCGATCAGCTCCCCATGTCATAGATGAGATGACTTTAAGTATATTCAGCTTTTTCATACAGACAGTTCGCGTTTGTAGTATGTGTTTCTGGAATGTCAGTTTAGTGTCAAGAGTTATGCCCAAGAATCGGATATTGCTGGTAATTGGTATCGGTTGTTTTTCCAGTGATAATTCAGGTTCTGGATGTAGTTGGCGTTTTTTACAAAAGTGAATGGCTGCAGTTTTGGTTGCTGATAAACGGTAACCATTATGTGAAGTCCATGACACTATTTTGTTTATTGCAAGCTGCAAATGTCGTTCAATTGAACGCATATTCTGTGAATGGCAAGATATCGCAAGATCATCAGCATAAAGATAGATTTCTACGTTACTCAAGATGTTCTGCGCTAGATTGTTTATCCTAAGAGCAAAGAGAGTAGCGCTGAGTACCGATCCCTGTGGTACACCTTCTCTTTGGATAAGAGCTTGCGAAACAGCATTACGATAACTCACTTGAAAGGTTCTAATTTTAAGGTAACTCTCTATGATCATTGGGAGTCGACCTCTGAGTCCTATAGCATATAGGTCTTGCAGAATACCATAGCGCCAGGTGGTGTCAAAGGCTTTTTCAATATCTAGGCACACCATGACAAGATGTTCTTTCCGAATAAAGGCGTTCCGTATGTTACACTCAGCTTTCACCATAAGGTCTAATGTGGATCGGTTTTTGCGAAAGCCGTATTGATTACTACTGATGACTGAGTGGGATTCTATGTACCATACAAGTCTATCGTGTACCATCTTTTCCAATGTCTTGCCTAAGCAGCTGGTAAGGGATATCGGTCTATAGTTGCATGGATTTGTCTGATCTTTCCCAGGTTTGGGAAAAGCTAGCACTGTTGAATGACACCATGAGCGAGGATAATAGCTTTCGGAGAAGACCCGATTCAGAAAAAGCAATAGGGAATTTAGAGCCTTTTTGTCTAGGTGTTGTAACATGACGTAATAAAGACCATCAGGTCCTGATGCCCCATTTCTTGATTTGTTTAGAGCAACCTGCAGCTCCAACATTGTAAAGGGTTGATTATATGGGAGCTCTATTCTTGTACTGAAGTTTAATTTGCTTTGCTCAGTCCTTCTTTTAAGTTGCTGAAAAGATGGTTCATATGCAGCTGTATCTGAGATATTGGCAAAGTTTTCTGCTAGAGCATTAGCTATTTCAACTGGAGATGATAAATCTTGTCCGTTCCATCTCAGTATTGGAGAAGATGCTGGGAGAAATCTACCATTTAGTTTTTTTATTTTATTCCAGATTATTCTGCTGTTTGTGTTCTTTGTTATAGTAGAGGCAAACTGGATCCAAGAATCTTTTTGCCTTTTTCCTTACGAATCGCGCTTTTGCTTTCAGTTTTTTGAAATTTTTAAGGTTCTCGGTAGTTGGGTTTTTACGAAACAGGTTCCATGCCCTGTTTTTCTCTTTCTTTGCAAGTTGGCATGCTTCACTCCACCAAATATTGGCATGTTTAAACGAACCAGTACGCATTTTTGGTATGGAATTGGTCGCGGCATTCAGAATCTCAGATGTGATGTGCTGTGTGGCATCATCAATGGATTGGAAATTGATAATTTCATCATTGAATGAGATACTGAGAGCAAATAACTTCCAATCGGCCTTGGAAAATTTCCATTTTAAGCGGGAATTATTTACCTGAGGGATTCTAGCTATTTGGAATTCGCAAATTATTGGAAAATGGTCACTGTTTAGCGGATTGTCCAGAATTGTCCAGCGGATGAGTGGATATAATGTTGGAGAGCAGATTGTCAAGTCTATAGCTGTAGTTGTTCTAGTAGAGAAATGGATGTAGGTATCAGCACCAGTATTCAACAGTGTTAGATTGTGTTTGTCAAGCAGCGACTCCAGTACTTTACCTCGTCTGTCTGTATGTGGGGAGCCCCAGATCAGGTGGTGTGCATTGAAATCTCCAAATAAACAAAATGGAGGAGGGATCTGTAGTAGAAGTACTTCTAGGTCATTATATGTATATTCTTTGTTTGGTGATAGGTAGATTGAAACTACTGTTAACATGATTCCTAAGGAGACACGCACTGCTACTGCTTCTAAGGAAGTTTGCAGTGGAATGTGTTTAGTAGGGATTCTTGAGTTTACTGGAATGGCCACACCTCCACGCACGGTGGTATTATTATTTCTATTATGTTGATATATAGTATAGTTCTTGATTTTTGGAATTACTTGCGGAGGTAAATTAGTTTCTTGCAAACATATGCTTACTGGACTGTACTGTTGGATTAGGTCATTGATATCATCGATATTACTACGTAGACCTCTACAGTTCCACTGTATTATGTGATCCATTATTTGATTTTGGCGGTTGTGTTTGATTCAGTCTGTTTTTTAGGTCCAGTCTGTTTTTGTCTCTCAAATTTTATTCTTTCTTTTTTCGAAAAGATAGGACGCGCTGTGTCCATGTCATCATCTGCGTACAGCTCTAAGATTGGCTCATCCGGGCTGATGTTTTCATTAGTATCCATATTTGTTGTATTTTGCTGACTTTTCTGCCTTGGGACTGCTGTTTTAGTTTTTATAGTTTCTGAGGAAGACTGCAAAGCCGTTGGCGGTACTGTAATTGGTGTGTTATTGGCACTGTCATTCACATGCTGTTCCATAGTAGTTTGCTTTGATTTTGAGAGTATTTCTCTTGCCCAGTCTGCAATAGACATGGATGGGGGAACTGACACGTCAGTTTGAGTGGCTGCTGACTGATATTTCTTTGTTGCTGCTGCGTAGGTGTGTTTAGTTGTAGTAAGCATAATCTGCTTCTTTGCTTCTTGGTATGTGACTTTCCGCTCTACTTTATATTGTTGGATCTTTTTTCCTGTTTTCCACAGTTCACAGGACTTTGAGTAGGCAGGGTGTTGGCCTTGACAGTTTGAACAATGTGGTGTTTCCGCATCACATTCCATTTGTGCGTGGGATTTTGAACCACAGTTTGGACACACAGCATCCCCTCGACAGACGGTCTGAGAGTGTCCAAACTTTTGGCACTTATAACATCTGATGGGATTAGGAATGTAGGGTCTTATACGGCAATTGAGATAGCCGGCTTTAACACTAGATGGTAAATTTGGTGTGCCAAACGTAAGGATGATGTTCCGCGTTGGAACCAGCTGGCCATCTTTTTTGATCATGATGCGCTTAGCATGTGTGACTTTTTGTTCTTTTAATTCTTCGACTAATTCTTCTTCTGTGACGTTAATCAAATCCCACTCAGTGATGACCCCTTTGGAAGCATTTAGCGTCGCATGTGGGGTAACTTGCACGGGAATACCACCAAAGGCTGAGAGGTTCAGTAGAGTCTCTGATTGCTGACGGCTCATACTTTCAATTAGTAAATCACCTGATCTAAGTCTTTTCACCATTTTAGGTGAACCTGCTGTATTTTCCAAACATTTCTGTATCAGAAACGGGGAGAGTGTACTCATGCATTTGTTTGACAAGGAGTGGAATATAAGGAAAGATGGACATTCCTTTTGCTCTGTGTCAGTCCTCAGTCTTTTCGACTGTGATGTGTCATGGTCATTATCATTTGATTTAGGACATGAGCGCCGAGGCTCAATTGGAGGGAAATTGTCAAATTCCATGTTTGCTCCTTTTCGCCCCGGGAGAGTGGCTTTCTTCTCCCAGGTTACCGGCCCCGCCACGTGGAGGCAGGAGCGGTGCCACCAGTGACCAAGCGGTTGTAAAGTTTAGTAGCTTGTTAGTATTTAATATATATACTCTGAAAAAAGAAAGGTAGTTTTCCTTTCTTGGTTCTTACTTTAACGCTTGAAGCACAGAACCACTTTAGCTAAACAAAAGAGAAAACGACACTAGAAATAAAATTGAACTTTGTCGCTTAGGAATAGCACACTATATATCTCAGAGGAAATCGCTTGTCACTATCGCTTGGCACTCGGGGCCAATAGTAGAAGTAATTGCAATGGGACGATAATTGGATGGGAGGGATTTGTCACCCTTTTTAGGAACTGGCTGGATATGAGCAAATTTCCAAGCAGAAGGAAAAACACCTTTGGAATAAGTAAGGGAAAAAAGGCGGCAAATAACAGGAGTAATTTCGGGAACACAGGTTTTGAGAACAAGTGGAGATATATCATCAGGACCTGGAGCTTTCTTTGCATCAAGATTTGTCAAAATCTTTCTGACATCCTTTTGATGGAAGACCACAGGAGGCATTGAATGGAACTTGTTGGGAGGTGTTTTACCCAAATCATTAATATATGAGTTGGAAGAAAAGTGGGATGCTAGCAGGTCAGCTTTACCCTTGGCTGAAGTGACAATAGAACCATCTGGTTTGGACAGAGGTGGGAGCAGAGATGGGCAAAAGTTGCGGCCAATAGCTTTGGCAAGAGACCAGAATTCTTGGCTACCATTAGGGCAAGAGCAAGTTTTCTACTCTTAGCCTGTTCAAATTCTAGTTTGGACTGATTTATAACTTCTTTACAATTGTTGTTACAATTTATAACTTCTTTACAATTGTAGACAGAAAATGAAACTGAAGAATTAAAAACAAGCCAAATACTATATGCAACATTCTTCTCTTGAACAGCCTTAGCACATTTATTGAAAAACCAAGGTTTACATAAAGGACGAGATTTTAAAGTGGAGTGTGGGATAAAGGATTCCATTCCTGCAAGAATAATTTCACTGACTCGATCTGAGCAAACATTGACATCAGAAGTTTTGAAACAGTAATCCGACCAGGAAAAGAAGAAAAGAAATCTCGCAGGTCATCCCATTTTGCATTCTTGTAATGGCAAACAATACGAAGTTGGGAATAGCCATGAGATAAAGGCTCCATTGGAGAAGAGAATCACCAAGTTGTGATCTGAAGTGCCTAAAGGACCTCTCACTTCGGCCGTGTACGTAGGAGGGTTGTTTGCGAGAAAAAAAGATCAAGCATGTTGACTGTATGATTAGGATTGTCCAGTATTCTTGTAGGTAAATGAACAATCTGTGCAAGGTCATTAGTAATTGCAAAAGCCTCAGCATCTCGACCAGCTAGATCGGTGTGACTAGATAACGGAAGCCAGCTGGAGTTGTGAACATTAAATTCACCAAGGAAAATTACCTCACTGTTAGGAAAGTTGGAATGGAGAAAGTCAAGTTGCAAAGAGAGGAAGTCAAAGAGCTCCAAGTGATTAGTGGAGTTGGGAAAATGGTAGAGACAACAGATGAATTTGACACAATGAAGTAGAGAGATTTTAAGCCAGAGAAGATCAAAGAGAGAAGATTCCAAATTACCAAGTCTCTGACAGGGAATATCGGAACGAACACACATGCACAAATGCCACCTTTGAGGCGAAAGGAATCATACAGCGAATAGTTTGGGCAACTGAGATGAGCAGTAGTTGAATCAACTAATAACTGAGATTCTGGAAGAAAGAGTACATGGGGGTTTGGCAGACTGCAAGTGGAAATGGACATCATTGAGATTAGAATTGGGATCACGTATATTTGTGAAATGAACTAGGGAGTGTTTGGGAGGTTTAGATCTTTTCACAGATAAGCTTACTCTTTTAGTTTGACAATTCATGGTGTATTCAATAGTAAGAAAAATTTGGTGGGACATGCTGTATGAAGTAATGAAATTTTTGGACATGGCATATATGTGTGGTAAGAATATACCCAGATCCTTGATATAACATGGCCTCAACAATTCTCCCCAATTCACAAAGAGAATCAATAGGAGATATGAGTCATTAGAGAACTGTTAGTAAGACTTCTGTTTGAGGAAAATAGAGTCACTGGATAAAAAGTAATGCTGGGCCATCTAGGCAGAAATGCAGTTATACTGCATTCAGAGCATGGATTTGTTAATGAGTGATCTTGTCTGACTAATCTGATTAGATACTATGACACAGTATCAAAGAAATTGGATGCAAAAAATATTTTTTGACATCATATACTTAGATTTCAGAAAAGTTTTTAATACTGTTCCGCATAAAAGACTGCTATACAAATTGGATCTGTAGGGCACTACGGGCAAGTTGCTGATTTGGTTAAAGGATGGTTGAGCAAGAGAAGACAGAGTGATTAGCAATGGGCACTGCTCATCTAGGTCTAATGGTATTAGTGGAGTCCCGTGGGGTTCAAAGTGCTGGACTCACTGTTGTTTTCTGTATTTGTTACCGATTTTGATGAAGGCATACCAGACTTATTGTCTAAGTTTGATGATATGAAGGCTGGCAGTGCAGTTAATCATAGTAATCAGGTTTACTACTGCAATACATTCTAAACAATTTAGACAAATGTGTTCAGTTGCAATTGAAGTGTAATATTGACAAATGCAAGGTATTTCATATGGAGATTAGTAATTCCACATTAACATACCAACTGTGGGTCCCATACTCAGAGCAGAATTAGTAAAAGATTGAGGTAATCTCTTACTTTTTAATATATCAGAATTAAAAATGAGGGGAATGAAAAAGACCTGGGAATAATTATGTAGTTTTCTGAGCAGTGTAGACAGGCAGGCTGTGAGCACAGCTCATGGGGTTTCATCAATGATATACATGAATTTTTTCAGTAGGGATTTGGGAGGTGTTAATTTTGTTGTATAAGGCAATGATTTGGGTACACATCTTGAATACTACATAAGGACTGAAAGCCTCATTTTACAAAGAAAATGGATCTGTTGGAATGGGTGCAGAGAAGAGCAACAGGCTTGATTTAGGGAGCAAAAGGGTGCTCTTACCAGGAGAGTCTTCAGTTCTGCAAACTGTAGCATCTGAAGATTAGGCATCTTTGAGAAGATCTGTGAGAAGATCTGAAGATACAAAGGTTGGCAGGGTTGTCAAGGACACTACTGACACTATGCTGCTGCAACAGGATCTGGAAAGGTTGAGCAGATGGGCTGAGAGGTGGCAAATGAAGTTTAACATTGACAAATGTAAAGTACTACACATGTGAAACAGCAACCCCAGAGCAACGTATCAACTCTGTGGTACTACACTGACAGTGGTAGAGAATGAAAGGGACTTGGGGGTGGTTGTGCAGGCAGATATGAAGTTCTCTGAGCAGTGCAGACGGGCTGCAAGAGTAACTCATGGAGTATTGTCAATGATATACAGGAATTTTTCCAGCAGGGATAAGGAGGTGATTATTCCCTTGTATAAGGCAATGGTCAGGCCACACCTAGAGTACTGTATACAGGTCTGGAGGCCTCATTTCAAGAAGGATGTAGAGATGCTGGAACGAGTACAGAGAAGGGCAACAAGATTAGTGAATGGAACAAAGGGGTGCTCTTATGAAGAAAGGCTTAAGTTTTGCAAATTACAGTGTCTGGAGACTAGGCACCAGCGAGGTGATCTGATAAAGGTGTATAAAGCCTTGAATGGTTTGAGCATTCTCAATGCTGATGGGATTCTTCCTCTAGCTCAGAATAATCACCTGAGAGGGCATAAATTCAAATTGAGGAAAGACAGATGTAGGATAGACGTGCGGAAATTTGCCTTTAGCCAGCGGGTGGTTGGTTGGTGGAACACACTTCCATCCCTTGTAGTGGAGGTTGATAGCCTAAATAAGTTTAAGGCTCAGCTGGACAGGTATTTTGAACGAACAGAGGGGTGAAGTGGAAGTAGGTTTTTTTTTTTTTTTTTTTTGGCTGATGCTGCTTTCTTGCATCAAATGCCTCTACTAATGCTAATGCTGTTGGAATCCTTCCTCTTGCTCAGATACTAGGAGTCAAACTCAAATTGAGGAAGGATTGTTGGTCTGATGTGTTGAAATCTGCCTTCAGTCATAGACTGTTGAAACAAACTCTCATCTGGTGTTGTGAAGGTGTAGTTTAAGAAATTCAAGATAAGAACTAGAGAACGAGAAATAACTAGATATTTCACTCAGCGACAGCACAGATAAATCACTTAGTCATAATTTTCTTGACACCTAGGGGCACCCTAAAGATTCAGGTGCTGGGACTTATGGTGAAAGGGTCCAGAATTTTGCCTAGACCCAACAGTAGGGAATAGTGGAGGTGTTTCAATTTAAGTTTTAGTAATCAACCTTAGGATTGTGTGGTGGGATTTTCTTAGTTTTGTCCCAATTAGTTGGAAGAAGAGACCTCTATAAGAAAAGTGCAATGTTTGCATAAGCTCAGCGGTGCACAACACTACACATCCTTTCACTCCCCAAACACTTTTTAAATCTCTAGCCTACACAGAGTACACAACATGGAGATGGGAGAAATCCCTGGTGCCATCAGACAACTAACACACTTTGCACTTGTTTGCATAAGCTGCTAAATTGTTTTAGTGCCCAGTGACTTCAACAATATTTAATACTATCCTCCACTTATAATAGATGTTGAAATAATAATTCAATGAATATTATGAGAAGATAGTAATAGCATATATTTATAATCTCAGAATGCTTTAAAAGGAGTGACAGACAGAGAGGCTGAAATGGAGTCCGTTGCCAATCAGTATATACACTATCAACCTACTAAGAAGGCCTCCATAGCTGAGCAGTCAGGAGCAGGAGTGCAGTAGCACACGCTCTTTGAGTAGACCTGGATTGAGTCCCTGACTGCTAAATACGGTTGATCTGCCAACCCCACACTGGACTAGTGTGGCAGATTATGGTCCATTTCCCTCAATATGAATTGAGGAGGGAACTTCCATCCTGCGGTGGATTGATAATGGCTGCAGCTTATCTTACCTTTTATATACACCATGTTATCAAAAGTCACACTTTGTGACTTTAGTAACTAATCCCTGTACTGTGTGTTCAGAGAAATAACATTATTCATAGATAACTGCACCATGTCTGTCTTCATGGTTCACTTTTGTTTTCACATCACAAAATGCCAGTCCTGGTGGCTCATCGTTCCTGAAATTTAGAACAGTAGAGGATACACATTCTGTGGTGTGTGTGTACATATTTTTTTTCAATCTGATGGACAAGTATAGGTGTGGAAGATGCCAATAGGACATTATCTACCATCCTGCACTGTCCCAAATGAAAAAATCTGAAAGGTGGTGGTGATGTTATCATATAAATTTGCCATTATGTACCTTCTGTCCATTGTTGTACCCAAAACTGTCACTGCCTACACTATAGTGATATACTATGTAAATGGCGCTGTTACAGCTTCCTACACTTTAATGCTCCATTCTGAATACAAATGTTTATCAAGCTCTTATAAAGGTTGACGATTTACACTAAATTTATGAACATTTCTCTGAGTGCGCTGACTCTCTTTAGAAAATACAGCTGCGAGTTACAGGCTCTGAAAAAAACAATAAGTGTTTGCTTTTTATTTACATAATTGTTATTTTATATTGTACTTAATACGTAGTCTTATAGTTTTAATTACGCTGGTTATTTTTATTTTAATTTATATAAACAGTTTTTGTAGATATACTGTAATACTTTATAAAACCGTTATTTCGTTCGAATATTGCAGGCATTGTTTTTGTATATAGTGATAGGGAATTCAAATTTTTAATTGAGGTAGCTAGGTAGAGCTAACGTAAAATTATAGAAACAGTAATACGCTTCACTGTTTCTATTAGATAGCGTAGTATTGACATTTAATTAATTTAATTTATTGATTTTATTAATTTAAAGTATCATGCCCCAAACTAGAGCAGCAAAGCAACGGGCACAAAGTGGCAGGAGTGCTGTGACTCGGGGGAGAACTGAGGGGGGTGATTCTCCAACGCCTAAAATCACAGCCTAAAAAAATGTGCAACTTGTGAAATGTTTGCCAAACTATCTGGAACTGAACATGCTACTGCCATGGGGGATGTCTTTGTGTGTGCACGATGTAAGGAGTGTAAGGAAATCAGGCGACAACTCAGCGTTGTTATGGGCCTATATGAGAGTTTGAAGGACAGGGTGGATGCCCTCGAAAGATCTAAATTGAGGGGCCCATCAGGCTCTCAGCTGCCCACATCAACGCCAGAGCTTGCACTTGGTCATCACGCAACGCAGCGGCAACCCCCAAGGCAGAATGCGTTGGACCCTCAGGAACTAGTAGTTGTTGGTGACTCTATTGTCAGGGAAATGGGAAACATCCTTTGTAAAAAGGATAGGTGGAACAGGACCAGGGTATGTCTCCCAGGGGCAAAGTTTGATGACGTTATAGAGCAGATATCTTTTAAGGGCACAAAAAGTGATATAGTTGTACACGTTGGCAATAATGATATTAGGAGTAGGAGACCGGCAGAATTACTTAACAAGTACAGGTCACTGATGAAAAAAAGCCGTGAATTAGGGTTGAATTTGAAAGTGTCTGCAATTCTGGCCAGACACGATAGGAGGAAGTATATGATGAGAGCCTTGTCATTCAATTCGGCCCTGGAAAAATTGTGCAAGGCTCAAGGGATAGAATTTTTTTCAGCCTGGACTGTACTTGTTAACAGGAGAGACTGCTTCTACAGGGATGGGATACACTTAAATAGAAAGGGTGCAAGAATATTTGCTGATACTATCGAGGCAGTGTTAGGTGGGTCGGAAAACTGATAGCTTGGGGGGGGGGATACAAGGACTAATAGTTTAACAATAGCCGTAGGCAGAGGTGAAGGTGATTCTTGTACAACTTCTATTAGAATAAGTAGCGACCTGGAGTGTGGGGCGTTGGGAGTTTCAGGGACGGGTGGCGGTCATCGTGGAATGGGTGGGTATATGGGATGTGTTAGGGTAACAAAGAATAGGAGTAAGAGCATGTATGCTTGAATGTATACCAATGCTAGAAGTATAGTAAATAAATTTGATGAATTTGAAGTGCTGGTCAAGACATCAAAGGCGGGTATTGTAGGGATATCAGAGACAGTGTCACACTGATATAAGGAATACTGAACTGGAATTTGGGGAGTACGATGTGCACAGAAAGCATAGACAGGATAGGAAGGGAGGAGGTGTTATGCTGTTAATTAAGAAAAACATAAAATCAAAAGAAGTGCATCCAGTTGATATAGGTGAACAGTGCACTGTTGAGTCAGTTTGGTGTGACATAAGCACTGCGAAAGCAAAAATAAGAGTAGGAGTGTGTTATAGGCCTAATTACTCGAATGAATACAATGAACAATTGTAAAGAGAAATAGAGTGGACTAGTAAATCGGAATGTCTTATAATGGGGGATTTCAACTTCCCAGATATTGACTGGAACTTGTGGGTTGGGCACTCACACACTAGTCAGACATTTGTGGATTTATTGGATGATTGTTTTCTGCAGCAGCAGCATGTTCGAGAGGCAACCAGAGAAAGTAATACTCTTGATCTGGTTATCAGCAGTGATCATTCATGTATTAGGAATTTGCAGATAAAAGAACCACTAGGTGGCAGTGATCACAGTGTACTGACGTGGAATTTACTTAAAGATTTAATTACCATCAGGGGTAAAGGAAAGGGTTTTTGCTTCCGTAAAGGCGAGTACAGTGGTCTCCGACAGTTTCTAAATTCTGTACAGTGGAATCAACTGATGATGTTATCAAAAGTAAATTCTAAGTGGGAAGCATTCAAGGAATTAATCGTGGATGCTACTAAAAGTTTCATACCTATTAAGAAATATTGTTCAAGGTTTAGGCCTAAATGGTTGTCAAATGAACTAATGAGACTCATAACAGAGAAGAAAAATGCATGGGATGCATACAAATTAACACGTGACACAGAAGCCTATGATAGCTACAAGTTGATCTGTAACCAAGTTACAAAGGAGGTTAGGCAGGCGAAGGCAGATTACGAGAAATCCTTGGCAAAAGATGCTAAGAAAAACAGCAAGGATTTCTTTACTTATATAAACTCTAAAAGGAAGGGGATGAATCTGATTGGTCCACTTGACATCGATGGTTCGACTGTTGATGATCCTGCTCAGATAGCAAACAAACTGAGTGAGTATTTTGCATGTACATGCACACGTGAGGAATTATTAAGGTTTGAAAATGGCAGAAAATTATCAAATTGTAGCAGGATACTTAATGATTTTGTAATAACTGAGAGCGAAGTGGAACAGAAATTGTTGAAGTTAAACATAAGAAAAGCACCTGGGGTGGATGGGATCTATCCAGTTATATTAAAGGAGGCAGCAAAGCAACTAACCAAACCCTTAGCCATAATTATGAGAACATCCTTGGACTCAGGGGGAGGTTCCCATGGACTGGAGATGTGCAAATGTATCCTCAATTCACAAAGGGGGATCGAAGGGTGACACGGGTAATTACAGACCAGTTAGTTTAACTTCTGTTCCGGGTAAAATAATGGAGTCGCTGGTTAAAGATGCATTGCAGGATCATCTAGATAAGACTGCAGAAATAATTCAGACACAGCATGGGTTCGTTAAGGGAAAGTCTTGTCTGACAAATTTGATAGGATATTATGATGTGGTTACAAAGGAACTGGATGCAAAAAATAATTTTGATATCATATATTTGGATTTCAGGAAAGCTTTTGACACTGTTGCGCATGGAAGACTATTGTACAAAATTGGAGCAGAATGGTATTAAGGGTAAGTTGCTAAAATGGATAAAAGGATGGTTAAGTGGGAGAAGACAGAGGGTAGTAATCAATGGGTGCTGCTCTTCTTGGACTAATGTTATTAGTGGAGTCCCACAGGGTTCAGTGTTGGGTCCACTGTTGTTTTGTATATTTATCAATGATATTGATGAAGGTATATCAGGCTTAGTGTCGAAGTTTGCAGATGATACAAAGGTTGGCAGGGTTGTTAATGACAGTAATGGCAGTGTGCTACTGCAACAGGATCTAGATAATTTGGGCAGATGGGCTAAGAAAGGACAACTGAAGTTTAACCTTGACAAATGCAAAGTACTGCACATGGGTAGAAGTAACCCCAGAGAAACGTACTAACTGTGTGGTACTACACTTAAGGTGGTAGAAAATGAAAAAGACCTGGGAGTAATTGTGCAGGCAGATATGAAGTTTTCTGAGCAATGCAGACAGGCTGCCAGGGCAGGTCATGGGGTTTTGTCAATGATATATAGGAATTTTTCTAGCAGGGAAAAGGAGGTGATTATCCCTCTGTATAAGGCAATGGTCAGGCCACGCCTTGAGTACTGCGTACAGGTCTGGAGGCCTCATTTTAGGAAGGATGTAGATTTACTTGAGCGTGTACAGAGAAGGGCAACAAGATTGGTGAGGGGAATGAAGGGATCCTCTTATCAAGAGAGGCTTAAGTTCTGCAAATTGCAGTGGCTGGAGACTAGACACCTGCGCGGTGATCTGATTGAGGTGTATAAGGCGTTGAATGGGTTCAGCACTCTGAATTATGATGGGATCCTTCCACTTGTTTAGATTACAAACCTAAGGGGGCATAAATTCAAATTAAGAAAAGACAGATGTAGAATAGATGTGCGGAAATTTGCCTTTAGCCAGCGGGTGGTTAATTGCTGGTACAAACTTCCATCTGTCATTGTGGAAGTTGATAGGTTGAATAAATTTAAGGAGGAACTGGACAGGCATTTGGAGGGAATGGTGTGATTTTTTTTTTTTTTTTTTTTTGGCTAATGCTGCATAAGCTCATACATTTGCTTTCTTGCATCACATGCCACTACTACTACTACTATTTTAAAAGAAAGTTCCAATATCCCAAAAAAAAAAAAAAAAAAAACACAAAATGGCTCAATCTCTTAAACTTGACATTATATTAGAACACTCCTTCTTACTGATGCTTATGCTGTTAATGACGTATCATTCCATTTCTACTGCAACATGACATTCTACGTTAGAGTTCAAATAAATGAATTTGCTTCCAAATTAACAAAATTCTGCACATGAAAAATTCCAGTACTAACGTTCGAATGTCTATTATGCAAAGCCTCAACAATCCTTCCAAGGGCAGTACAACACAAGGTTCACTCTGATGTGTGTGTGGGGGGGGGGAGGTGCTTAGTTCACCTTGATAATGGTGGTAAATTAGTAAGATCAGGAGAGATCTACAAAAGCGCAGAGACTACCTGCTGCTTATTTTATTTGGGGAAGGGTAGGGTAAGGATTTTTGAAATGCAAGTGGAGGTGTTTCACACCACACTTAATTAGAATATGAGCATGCTCTGTCTTTGTGGCAAATTTCGTGATAATGCCATGCTGGGATGACTAAATGAAACTGAATATCTTATGAAGAAAGATATCAACAATCCTGCATAACTATTAAAAACATTTCAGATCCACTTTGGAATTGATATATGCAATGCAGTGCTAACAAAACTGTCAGCTGGTCTTGACTAGTGAACTACAAACATGGGTTAAACATTATGGTGATAGATACCTGACCTTTTGCATATGCTGTTGTTGTTTATGAGCTGTTGGCGCAAGAGCAGCTTAGGCTACAATGCACCTAGCCTAGGTAGGAGAGTTTCTTATATTAGCATTTTTCATTTTTCTTATTGTGTTTTAGAATAAAGTCAAGATTCTGCTTTATAATCATGTAGCTTCTCTATAAATGGTATACTATTAATTTTATATGTTTTGGAAGTATCCAGTTAACTTAAGGAAGAAGAAAACGTCAGTAATATTTGGCTGGTTATCTAAAATTGTTTTAAGCATTAAGTTGTTTTGTGCATTCATTATTGTTTGAAAGGCTCAGACTTTCCCTATGAAATTTTGGACAGTTCACCATGAAGTGATGTATAGTTAGCAGAACTTCACAGTTTTGATATTGAGGGGAGTCTTCACCTCTGAGTAGATAAGAGTGAGTCACATGTGTATGCCCAATTCGCAATCAAGCAAGAGTCATTTCTTCCTGTCTATTCGATCAAAAGCTAGTAGTCCACAGTCTATATGTTTCTTTAATTAGACAAAGTTTGTTGTTAGTCTGATCTAGCCAGTGCTGTTACCGTTGTTTTGTACTGGTGGATTAAGGACTTGTAATCTGTATATGGTATTGTGTGAAAGGTATAATCAGAGGTGGAAGCTTCTTTTGCTGCTTTGTCTGCTCTTTCGTTTCCAGTTATTCCTGTGTGGCCTGGGATCCAGCATAATCTGATATTGTGATTTCTTTGTAATAGCTTTGATACTGAATATTGGACATTTTTTAAGATTGGGTGTCTTGTGGTATTTGCATTCTGCAAGTCAATAACAAAGCTAAGCGAGTCCGTGAAAATTATGCCTGTTTGCTATCTGTTTATGGCTATCGAAATGGCTTGTAATTCAGCAATAAAAATACTGCATTCTTTTGGGAGTTGTTGGATAACAGTACAATAATCAAAATGAATCGCAGCTCCTACACAAATCTCTGATTTAGACCCATCTGCATATATGAAAGTGTGATGTGGATATTGTTCTTTGTATGCTACATGTAACTGCTGGTAGTTTATTCTTGATAGAGTAGTTTTCCCCCAGGTTTGAAAATACATATCATATATGGGTTGAACTATTCACCAGGGTGGAATGGCCTGTGCAATCACAGCAGCTACGTTGTCATAATCAAGCTCTCGGCTTAGTAGTAAACCTTTCAGACGGATGTTAGCAGGTCAATTCATTCGTGGATGGGCTTGTTATATGTTTTCCCAGTTATATGAAAACAAAGTCTCTATTTGGATGCTCACTGATAGATTTTATCTTGATGGCACAGTGTAATAGCAAGTTCTGTCTTCTAAGCAGTAGTGAAGGTTCATGAGCGTCTGCATAAAAGCTTTGTATAAGTGAAGTTCGGAAAGCTCCGAGTGCTTTACGGAGAGCACTGTGGTGTATGGGGTCTAACCATCTCAGTACACTTGGTTTCACCGAGTTGTAAGCAGCTGCTCCATAATCTACTTTGGAACGAACTATAGCTCAATAAAGTTTGAGAAGTGTATATCGATCTGTCCCCAAGTTATTGCAGAAAGAACTCTATGAATGTTTAATTTCTTTAAGCAAGAAAGTCTTGATTTGTTTAATGTGCTCAAGGAATGTTAGTTTCTTATCCAAGAGAAGTCCTAAGAATCTTATACTTGGCACTACTGGGATCATATGGGACTCTCCTCCCTTCCTATGTCAAATTGATCGACAAGGCTCCGATATACTCCCTCCTATCGCGCCTGGGCAGAATTGCAGACACTTTCAAATTCACCCTAATTCACGGCTTTTTTTAAACATTGACCTGTACTTGTAAGTAATTCAATGGTCTCCTACTCTTAATATCATTACTGCCAACACGTACAACAATATCACCTTTTGTGCCCTTAAAAGATCATATCTGCTCTACAACGTCATCAACCTTTGCCTCTGGCAGATATACCCTGGAGGCCATGCATATGTACAATAAAATATACTCTGTCACCTTTCAAGGTACTTTATTCTGAACTGAAACATGTATTTATATAGTCAATTGTAATATATATACCTTCTTTCTGTAATTTCAAAGAAAAGATTTCAAATGGATATTTCTAAACTAAACCTACCTGATCTAGTGCTTTTGTAAGCTTTGGCTGGTCTTCCATTCTCTGTTGAAACACCATACATGACAAGAGTGCTGCTACTTCTTCAGGAGAATATTTGTTAAATATATTTGCTATAAGCAATTCTGTTGCAAGCAATTCATGGCTGTTGATTATTCTAGCTACTGTGCCTTTCAGTTCAACCATTCCTCTATCATTTAAATACCTTAATTTTTTTAAGACCTTTAATAAACAAAAAATAAATTCTTTTAAATAAATTATACATGGTGACTAGAACAAATAACAGTTTAAGAGTATTAAAATTTTTATTATTACAATTTAATAAAAATTTTTATTAAATTGTATGATGGTATTTACAATACCATCATTAAGATTAATTAATGATGGTATGCCACTGCACTACAACAGGATATAGAAAAGATAGGCATTGGGCTGAGAAATGACAACTAAAGTTTGACATTGACAAATGCAGAATACTGTATATGGGTAGCAGTAACCCCAAAGTAAGTCACCAACTCTGCAGTACTACACTCAGGGTAGTGGAAAATGAAAAAAAAAAAAAAATCCCTAGGTCAGATATGAAGTCAGATATGAAGTTCTCCGAATAGTGGAGACAGGCTGCCTACAGCTAATGGGGTTTTGTCAATAATATACAGGAATTTTGCTAGCAGTTACTAGCAAAGGAAGTGATTATCCTATTGTATACAGCAATGGTCAGGCCATATCTTCAGTACTGCATACTGGTCTGCAGGCCTCATTTTAGAAAGGATGTAGAGCTGCTGGAACAAGTACAGAGAAGGGCAACGAGATTGGCGAGGGGAAACGAAGGAGTGATCTTACCAAGAAAGGCTTCAGGTCTGCAAATTGCAGCACCTAGAGACTAGGCATCTTTGAGGTAATCTGACTAAAGTGTTTAAGGCTTTGAATAAATTGAGCAAGCTCAGTGCTGATTCTTCCTATTGCTCAGACTATGTATGAGGGGACATAAATTCAAATTGAGGAAGGATGGTTGCAGAACAGATGTGCGGAGGGGTGCCTTTAGCCAGCAGGTTGTTGATTACTGGAACAAATATCCATCTGGTATTGTGGAAGCTGATACCTTAAATAAATTTAAGGAAGAACTAGACAAACTAATGGAGGGAATAAATAAGTGAAATGGGAAGTGTGGTTTTTTTTTTTTTCCCTGATGCTATATAAGCTTGCTTTCTTGTATCATATGCCATTGTTGATGCTGATGTACAAAATAAATTAAATTCTTGCATTGAATCTCTTATATCTTTCATATAGCTTTTGCTTAATTTTTATTGGGCTGGGGGAAGGTCAATAAAGAATAAAGAAGGAATTACACTATGCATATTATGTTGGTATGTATAATATGTTTTAATGGAGCTACTTTAATATAAAATGTTTTCTTACATTTAATTTAAAATGTGTAAGAAAAGTGTAAAATTTCAGTATAGTATAGCAAGCTTTCAAAAAAGCTTGATATACTACACTCATAGGTAGTGTTGGCATCTTATATGCCTTGATTTTGCACAGGCATGTTTAAACAATATCAGCTTTTCAGTGGTAAGAAATAATGTCAAAATTTTCCCCAGTCTATTTTTCTCTTTTTTTGTTTCCATACATTCAGTAGATCATCAAGATTTTGGTTATCATGGGAAGTGTGTTGAAATCTTCAGGAATGCTACTCATAAAATTTTTTGTGATGCATTTTACAACTTCATTTATTGATTCCTGGTTTATAATATTTGGATTAAATCAAGCTAATTTACTAAAAATATCCCAGTTTGCACTGTCTAGTTTCTGTCTCGGAATTTTATTGGTTATTAAAGGAGTCTTTCCTATTAAAGTAGAAATCATCAGGTAGTGATCACTACCTAATAGGAAAGGTTATTTTACACTTTCCAGAAATTCACTGTGATTAAAGAGGGAAAAAAATTAAGTTTATTTTTATATTAGAGCCAGTGATAGAATGAAAACAGGTGTTTATCATTAAGAATGGAGAGAATATGTTGGTCTAATGTCCTTTTGATTATCTGACCCTGTATGTTTGTTTCAGAACATCCACATGGGGTTATGACCATTAAAACTGGGTTCCCTTTAAAAATCAGAAAAGTGATAATTAGATAGTGTGTAAAGAGAAACAATGATAATTCCTAATTCATTCACTTTTATGATTTATAAACAAGAGCACAGAGGGGATATATCATCTATCCCCCATAAAAGTTGCCTGGATAATAACATAATCACTATATTTGGAGTGGCTAATGTACAGTACCTCAGTCAGATAACGGAAAATAATTTGCAAATGCAATTAATCAAATGGACTTTTACCAATGAAAACTGTTAAATACTAGGATTTATCCAATATCACAGATAATTAATGATTCATCGCTAACAGAGTTGCTGTCTCATAGACGTACTGTTTCTGCTGCATGCCTCTTCTACAGATACTTCCATGAGCACTGGTCTTCTGAATTGGCTTCTATAATTCCCGCTCTCTCTTTCAAAACAGTCCGAACACGTGCCGCCACCAGCCAACATCCATCTACTGTCCAACTTCAAACTCACAGAACCAACTTTATATCTTCCTCGTTTATTCATTCAACTGCCGTTTTCTGGAACAACCTTCCTTCATACATATTTCCTGAAAATTACAGTCTACAGAAGTTCAAGTCCAATGTCAACAAATATCTTCTTTCGTCTTCTCAATCTCCAACCCAAGCACAGTACTAAGTACTATAGGTTCTAATACCTCTCGTGTTTGGAGTTTACATAATAATAATATAAAAAAAAAAAAAAAAAAAAAAAACAGTAAAAGTCTGAAATAAAGAGAAATGTGTTGATATTCAGGCTTTTACTAATGCTTGAATTTATTAATAAGGTAATATTAATAAGGTAATAAAATTTACCTTATTAGAGCAGTAAAAGTACAAAATAAACTGAATGTTTCGGGCTTTTGCCAGGGAGAACTAATAATTCCTAGGATTTATTAAATTTTGGGTCTTTACAGTAACATATATAAAAATGAACAGGCAATCCTTGCTTAGAATATTTAAGGCAAGTGCAAATTCAATATAACATAGCCTATAATTAAAAAGAAAAAAATGTTATGCAAAATATATCTGGCAGAAAATCATATATAATTAGTACTGGGTGGGAGTAATCTGCCAAGCTAGATGTGGACTCTTGTTTTGCATGTGTATGCTTGTTATATCACAATTCCCCCATCAGCACCCACCTGTCACTGCCGAGGAGGTTGTGTCTTGCTCTGGAACAGAAATACTTCATTATTTGGAAAAATTTCAGTGTGTGTGTGTTATATAGGGCAGATCTTTAACATTAGTTCAACTCAGCGTTGTACGCTGCAACAATAAATACCTTTGGCATATATCGCTACATATGCTGTAAATTAATATAATGGTATTTGTGTGGTTGTGTTGTTCAGTTTTTTCTGGTCACTTTTCTACGAGGAAGCAATCATTACCAGGAAGGCTGCATCTCAGTATCCGTCCATGCTACTAGGAGATAGGCCAAACTATATTTGCAATGTCCTTAATGGACTAAATCCTGCACCCATAGTTGTAATACAAGTCCCTTGGCTGCAAAAAAAAAAAAAACACCCTGCACTGGACTAACCAAGTACAAAGTTTCAGCATTGTACAAGACAAAACATAAAAAGAAAGTACAAAAAGGAAGGACCAGATGCTAGAAGAGTTTAAAAAAAGATTTAAAGTTATAAAGAATCCTGCACTATGAGTAATACAGTACCATCAAAGTTTTCATTAGGGATCGGGAACCACTGATGTTGCAGAGTCAGAGCTAGCAGGATAGCTAATTATGAAGTAAATTCCAAAACAGCAGGAACCAAGGTACAAGTAAATGCAGCAAATAGTTATTTTCTTCTTGAAGAAGGCTTGCTTGGCAAATTCTTGCAGATACTGGAAATGCTTCATGGATTGTATAAGATTAGATTCAGATGCAGGCTGTGAAATCCACTGAGGAAACAAGGTTGGATGGAGGACTGAATAGTAGGGAAGAAGAGAACATGTTCACAATTTTCAATAAGTCTACATAAGCAAAGAGAGAAATCAGTAGGGTCAAGTATATTTAAGCATAACCAGCAATTAAGTAAATAGTATGTTAGCCAGGGTGGAACAACATAAAAAATGATTTTTGAATAACAAATTTAATTTGAGGTAAGAATTTGAGTAATAACTGATCTTTTGGAAATTAATGATGATCAAGTTTGCCAGTACTGTAGGTAAAGATCCCAAAGATGAGTCTCCTCAAGACCTGGTCTCAATTTTTACCTTCAACATGGGATTTCTGTCAACTTTCTTGATTTTAATATTAACATTCAATGAAGGAAATTTTGGAATTGGGAAAAGATATGAAAGACTTGTGGAATTTGCAGAATTTTGAGGAATGTCAGTAATGAACACTTTTTTTCAAGGAAAGGGTGAACAGAAAGTGAAAATGGAAGAGCCCAAATGGATTAAGAACTAATGAAATCGACTTCATCCTCACTAACAGAAGATATATCGTGAATGATGTTACCATCCTGAACAAGGTAAAGGTTGGAAGTGATCACAGAATGGCAAGGTGCACACTTGATATAGATGTAAGAAAAGAAAGGAAAATACAGACTCGAGTAAATAATATGAAGCTCTTTGAGATAAGGAGAAAAAGAAGAAAAAAAAAGAAGAAAGAAAAAGAAGAGGAGAAAAAGCAGTATGTACTGGAACTTAAGAACAAGTATGAGCTTCTGCAGACTGTTCAGGACCAAGATATCAACGTTAATCACTACAACTTTCTGAAAGTGATAAAGCCCAAGAAACATATAGGTAAAAAGAAATTCAAAGGAGAAAACATTAGTCAAGAAACACTTGCCATGATGAACCCGAAGATGACAAATGAAGAGCAAGATAAACACTGACAAGGATAAAATTGAGTATACTGAGTTATGTAAAGCCCTTAGATAGAGACTCAGAGGGGACATAAAAAGATTTACAGGAATACAGAAAGACAAATGATATTGAAATTGAAGAATAGCAATGGTATACTTATAAATAGCAGAGATGGCATAATTCAAATAGCAGAATAATACTATAGAGAATTATACAAGGAGCGACGGAATGATGCCAGCAGTGAGGAAGATGGATCACAAATTAGTAACACATATGACATACTCGATATCCTTCCTGATGAGGTAGAACATGCATTGAAGAAAATGAATCATCAGAAAGCCCCGGGGGAAGGTGAAGTTACTTGTTGTTAGCATTAGCATTGGCATTTGATGCAAGAAAGCAAGCTTATGCAGCATCAGCCAAAAAAAAAAAAAAAACACCCACTTCCACTTCACCCCTCTGTTCGTTCAAAATACCTGTCCAGCTGAGCCTTAAACTTATTTAGGCTATCAACCTCCACGACAAGGGATGGAAGTCTGTTCCACCAACCAACCACCTGCTGGCTAAAGGCAAATTTCCGCACGTCTATCCTACATCTGTCTTTCCTCAATTTGAATTTATGCCCTCTCAGGTTATTATTCTGAGCGAGAGGAAGAATCCCATCAGCATTGAGCATGCTCAAACCATTCAATGCTTTATACACCTCTATCAGATCACCTCGCTGGTGCCTAGTCTCCAGACACTGTAATTTGCAAAACTTAAGCCTTTTTCGTAAGAGCACCCCTTTGTTCCATTCACTAATCTTGTTGCCCTTCTCTGTACTCGTTACAGCAGCTCTACATCCTTCTTGAAATGAGGCCTCCAGACCTGTATACAGTATTCTAGGTGTGGCTGGACCATTGCCTTATTCAAGGGAATAATCACCTCCTTATCCCTGCTGGAAAAATTCCTGTATATCATTGACAATACTCCATGAGCTACTCTTGCAGCCCATCTGCACTGCTCAGAGAACTTCATATCCGCCTGCACAACCACCCCCAAGGCCCTTTCATTCTCTACCACTGTCAGTGTATTACCACAGAGTTGATACGTTGCTCTGGGGTTGCTGTTTCCCATGTGTAGTACTTTACATTTGTCAATGTTAAACTTCATTTGCCACCTCTCAGCCCATCTGCTCAACCTTTCCAGATCCTGTTGCAGCAGCATAGTGTCAGTAGTGTCCTTGACAACCCTGCAAACCTTTGTATCGTCTGCAAACTTGGACATTAAGCTTGATATACCATCATCAAAATCATTTAAAAATACAGAAAACAATAATGGACCCAACACTGAGCCCTGAGGGACTCCACTAATAACATTAGTCCACGATGAGCAGTGTCCATTGATTACCACTCTGTCTTCTCCCCCTCAGCCACCCCTTTATCCATAGCAGCAATTTGCCTCCAATGTCACACTGCTCCAATTTGTGTAGCAGTCTTCCATGTGCAACAGTATCAAAAGCCTTTCTAAGATCCAAGTATATAATATCAAAGCTATTCCCTGCATCCAGTTCTTTTGTGACTGCATCATAGTATCCAATCAAATTGGTCAGGCAAGACTTCCCCTTAACAAAACCATGCTGTGTCCGAGCTATAACTGAAGTCTTGTCTAAATGATCCTGCAGTGCTTCTTTAACCAGTGCCTCCATTAATTTTCCTGGAACAGAAGTTAAGCTCACAGGTCTATAATTACTTGTGTCAGCCTTTGATCCTCCTTTGTGAATTGGGGTCACATTTGCACATTTCCAGTCTATGGGTACCTCCCCTGAGTCCAAGGAAGCTCTCATAATTATGGCTAAGGGTTTGCTTACTTCCTTTGCTGCCTCCTTTAATATAACTGAATAGATCCCATCCACCCCTGGTGCCTTTCTTGTGTTTATCTTCAACAATTTCTCCTCCACTTTACTCCCAGTTATTTCAAGATTCTGTAGCTTACTGCTAGAGTTGAATACACCTCTGGCATTCCCCTCGCTGAATAACTCCTCATGTGTGAATGTCGATGCAAAATATTCATTTAGTTTGTTAGCTACCTGAGCAGGATCATCAACAGTTGACCCATCAATATCAAGTGGACCAATCTGATTCATCCCCTTCCTTCTAGAGTTTACATAAGTAAAGAACTCTTTGCTGTTTTTCTTTGCATCCCTTGCCAAGGTTTTCTCGTAATCTGCCTTCGCCTGCCTAACCTCCTTTGTAACTTGGTTGCATATCAACTTGTATCTATCATAGGCTTCTGTGTCATGTGTTAATTTGTAAGTATCCCATGCATTTTTCTTCTCTGCCATATGCCTCATTAGTTCATCTGACATCCATTTTGGTCTAAACCTTGAACAATATTTCTTAGTTGGTATGTAAAGCCTAGTAGCTTCCAAGATTAATTTTTTGAATGCTTCCCATTTTGAATTTGCTGTTGTTAACATCATCAGTTAGTCCCACTGTATAGAATTTAAATACTGTCTCAGTCCATCATAGTCACCTTTACGGAAGCAATAACCCTTCCCTTTACCCCTAATGGTAGTTACCTCTTTGAGTAAATCCCACTTCAGCACACTGTGATCACTGCCACCTAGTGGTTCATTTATCTGCAGATTCTTAATGCATGAAGAATCACTGCTGATAATCAAATCAAGAGTATTACTCCCTCTAGTTGCCTCCCTAACATGCTGATGTAGAAAACAATCATCCAATAAATCCACAAAAGCCTTGCTAGTGTGTGAGTGACCAGCCCCCAAATTCCAGTCAATATCTGGGAAATTAAAATCTCCAATTATAAGACTCTCTGATTTACTGGCCCACTCTATTTCCCTGTACAGTTTCTTATTATACTCATTAGAGTCATTAGGCCTATAGCACACTCCTACTCTCAATTTTGATCTCCCAATGCTTATGTCACACCAAACTGACTCAACACTGCACTGTCCAGCGATGCCGACTGGCTTCACTTCCTTGATTTTATGTGTTTCTTAACTAATAGCATAACCCCTCCCTCCTTCCTATCCTGTCTATCCTTTCTGTAGACGTTGCACTTCCCAAATTCCAGTTCTGCATCCCTTATATCTGTGTGACACCACGTCTCTGATATCCCAACAATATCTGCCTTTGATGTTTTGAGCAATACCTCAAATTCATCAAATTTGTTTACTAAACTCCTAGCATTGGTGTACACTCAAGTATACCTGCGCCTGTTTCTATTCTTAGCTACCCTAACACAACCCATGTGTTTACTTGTACCGCAATGGCTCCCAGCAGTCTCTGAAATATCAAGCATCTTGTTTTTCAGGCTTCTGCTCATTCTAATAGAAGCAGTGCAAGAATCTCTTTCACCTCTGCCAGTGGCTACTGTCAATCTATTACTCTAGAGTTGTTAAAATTGCGAGGAAGAGACATGACACAGAAACTGGAAAGACTCTTCACGAAATGCATTAGAAAAGGTGTGACGCCTAAGGAGTGGAATAATGCAATCATAGTTTTGCTGCATAAAAAAAGGAGATAAATCAGAAATTGTAAATTATAGATCAATTAGCTTGTTTTCCCATATCTATAAGTTGTTCACAGATAAAAAGAATACTTGATGAGAATCAACCGAAAGAGGAAGCTGGCTTTAGGACAGGATTCTCAACTATGGATCACCTTCACATAATATCACAGCTAATTGAGAAAGCAAATGAATATAAAACATCATTATTGCCTTGCATCTGTGGATTATGAAAAGGCATTTGACTACATACAGCATAAGACAAGGCATGGATACCCCATATATTATGATTTTGAAGAAAATATATGAGAACACTACCTCCTTTATTAGACTAGACTAGACTAGACAAAGACAGTAGCAAATTTAAAATTGAGAAAGGAGCTCAACAAGGAGACACAACACAATACCTCCGAAGTTGTTTACTGCTGCCCTTGATGAAGCTTTCAGAAGGTTAGAGTGGTAGCAGAAAAGAGTCAATGTGAATGGAGAGTACCTAAACCACATATGATTTGCCAATGACATTGTGATAAAAAGCTATGAACCCAAAGAATTAGAGGGAAATGTTAATCGGTTATGTTCATATTCATCCTTAGTTCAAAATCCTTACTAACTATGGATTTTGGACTAAGGATTAATATGGCTAAAACAAAAGTAATGATGAACAAGTGCCACAGAAAGGGATATAAACATTGAAGGAGCAGTAATTGAAAAGGTGGATTCATATACTTATCTGGGACAAGTCATTAGCTGTAATATTGATAAATGGCTGGAAGTCAAGAGAAGAATAAATTTTGGATGAATAGCATTCAGGAAATATAGTCACATACTGAGGAGCAATATCTCAATTTTGTCTGAAAAGTAAAATAATGAACCAATGTATACTCCCCACCATGACTCATGGAAGAGAAACTTGGGCATTCACCAAAAGAATGGAAGAGAAGCTGAGAACTACACAGCAAAGAATGGAACGAATTATATTGGGAATCAGACTGTTAGATAAGAAGAGAAACACATGGATTAGGCAGCAAACTCAAGTACAGGACATTATTATCAAAACTAAAGAACTAAAATGGTCTTGGGCAGGACACATAGCTCGAAGACATGATGAAAGGACTAAGAAAATAACAGAATGGTACCCAAAAGGAGGTAGAAGAAAACATGGAAGACAACAACGGTGATGGACAGATGAAATTCATGGGTTCGTGAGTAGTAAATGGATGGGCATTGCACAAAACAAAAGAAATTGGAAAGTTGTTGGAGAAGCCTTCATCCTGCAGTGGATTTAAAATGGCTGATGATGATGACTCAATGAAGGTATCAGATTCAAATTCTTAATGGATGTACCTTTTATCCCCCTTTGTGAAATGAGGACACATTTGCACATCTCCAGTCCATAGGGACCTCTCCTCAGTTCAGGGAAGCTAATATAATTAGGGCTAAAGGTTTGCTTACTTCCTTTGCTGCCTCTTTTAATATAACTAGGAGTAGATACTATCCACTCCAGGTGCTTTTCTTATGTTCAACTTCAACCATTTCTCCTCCACTTTGCTCTCAATTATTACAAAATCATTCAGCTCCCTGCTGGAGTTGGAAAAGCTTCTGGACTTCACTTCCCTACAGAATTCCTCATGTGTGAATGTAGAGGCAAAATATTCATTCAGTTTGCCAGCTACCTCAGCAGTATCATGAACAATTGAACCATCAATATCAAATGAACCAATCTGATTCATCCCCTTTCTTCCTAGTGTTTACATAAGAAAAGAAGTCTTTGCTGTTTTTCTTTGCACCCTTTACCAAAGATTTCTCATAATCTGCCTTCACTTGACTAACCACTTTTGTGACTTGATTACAGACCATAGTGTTCTATATCTGCCATAGTGTTCTATATGCATTCCATGCATTTTTATTCTCTGCCACGAGTCTCATTAGTTCATCTGACATCCATTTAGGCCTAAACCCTGAACAGTATTTCTTGGTGGGATAAAATGCCTAGTAGCTTCCAAGATTACTTCCTCGAATGCTTCCCATTTAGAATTTGCTGTTGGTAACATCATCAGTTCGTCCTATTGTACAGAATTTAAAAACTGTGTCAGACTACCATAGTCACCTTTACGAAAGCAAAACCCTTCCCTTTACCCCTTATGGTAGTTACTTCTTTGAGTAAATTCCACGTTAGCATACTGTGATTGATGCCACCTAAAGGTTCCTTTATCTGCAGATGATTAATGCATGAAGAAACACTACTGATAATCAGATAAAGAGTACTACTCCCTTTGGTTGCCTCTCAAACATGATGCTGTAGAAAACAATCATACAATAAATTCATAGAAGTCTCGCTAGTGCAAGTGATCAACCCACAAGCTCCAGTCAATATCTGGGAAGTTAAAATCCCCATTATAAAGCAATCCGATTTACTGGCCCACTCTATTTCTCTGTATAGATTTCATTATACTCAGAGTCATTAGAGCTATAACACACTCCTACTTCCAATTTTGCTTTCCCAGTGCTTATGTAACTAAACTGACTCAACACTGCACTGACCATCTATGTCAACTGTATGCACTTCATTAGATTTTATGTGTCTCTTAACTAACAGCACCACCCATCCTCCTCTTCTATCCTGGCTATCCTTTCTATACACACTGTACTCCGCAAATTTGAATTCTGCATTCCTTATCTCTGTGTGACACCATGTCTCTGATATCCCAACCACCTCAACCTTTCATCCCTTCACCAGCACCTCATCATCAAATTTATTTACTAAACTCCTAGCAATGGTGTACATGCAAGTATACATGCACCAGTTTTTACTCTTAGTTACCCTAACAGAGCCCATGTATTTACTTGTTCCAGGATGATTCCAAGCAGTCCTAGAAATCATGGCATGTCCCAGCAATCCTTGAAATCACACCATGTTTCAGCAGTCCTTGAAATCACAAAATAATCACATGTTAGAGAGGCAACAAGAGGGAGTAATACTCTTGAAATGATCATCAACATTGATTATTCATACTTTAGGAATTTGCAGATAAAAATACCACTAGGTGACATTGATAACAATGTATTAATGTTGGATTTACTTAAAGCTGTAACTACCATCTAAGATAAAGGGAGAGGTTTTTGCTTTCAGTGACCACAGTGTTCTCTGACAGTTTTTAATTTCTATCCAGTGAGACCAACTGATGTTACCATCAGCTAATTCTAATTGGGAAGTGTTCAAGGAATTAATTGTAGAAGCTACTAGGCTTTTCATACGAAATAAAAAATACTCTTCAAGGCATAGGCCGAAACAGATGTCAGATGAACTGATGAAACTCGTGACAGAGAAGAAAAGTGCATGGCTTGCATATAACTTATTGGGTGACACAGAAGCCTATGGTAGATATCAACTAGCATTAGCATTAGTAGAGGCATATGATGCAAGAAAGCAAGCTTATTCAGCATCAGCCAAAAAAAAAAAAAAACCCTCTCCCATTTCACCCCTCCGTTCGTTCGAAATACCTGTCCAGTTGAGCTTTAAATTTGTTTAGGCTATCAACTTCAACAACAAGTGATGGAAGTCGGTTCCACCAACCAACCACCCGCTGGCCAAAGGCAAATTTCCGCACATCTATCCGACATCCGTCCTTCCTCAATTTGAATTTATGCCCTCTGAGGTGATTATTCTGAGAAAGATGAAGAATCCCATTGGCATTGAGCATGCTCAAACCATTCAAAGCCTTATACACCTCTATCAGATCACCTCGTCGGTGCCTAGTCTCCAGACTCTGTAATTTGCAAAACTTAAGCCTTTCTTCGTAAGAGCAACCCTTTGTTCCATTTACTAATCTTGTTGCCCTTCTCTGTACCCGTTCCAGCAGCTCTACATCCTTCTTGAAATGAGGCCTCCAGACCTGTATACAGTACTCAAGATGTGGCCTAACCATTGCCTTATACAAGGGAATAATCACCTCCTTATCCCTGCTAGAAAAATTCCTGTATATCATTGACGAGACAAAATGAGCTACTCTTGCAGCTCGTCTGCACTGCTCAGAGAACTTCATATCTGCCTGCACAATTACCCCCAGGTCCTTTTCATTCTCCACCACTGTCAGTGTAGTACCGCAGAGTTGATACATTGCTCTGGGGTTACTGTTACCCATATGTAGTACTTTACATTTGTCAATGTTAAACTTCATTTGCCACCTCTCAGCCCATCTGTTCAACCTTTCCAGATCCTGTTGCAGCAGCATAGCGTCAGTAGTGTCCTTAACGACCCTGCCAACCTTTGTATCATCTGCAAACTTAGACATTAAACTTGATATCCCATCATCAATATCATTCATAAACACTGAAAACAACTATGGACCCAACACTGAACCTTGAGGAACTCCACTAATAACATTAGTCCACGTTGAGCAGTGTCCATTGATTACCACTCTCTGTCTTCTGCCACTCAACCATCCCCTTATCCATAGCAGCAATTTGCCTCCAATGCCACACTGCTCCAATTTGTGCAGCAGTCTTCCATGTGCAACAGTATCAAAAGCCTTTCTAAGATCCAAATATATAATATCAAAGTTATTCCCTGCATCCAGTTCTTTTGTGACTACATCATAGTATCCAATCAAATTGGTCAGGCAAGACCTGCCCTTAACAAAACCATGCTGCGTCTGAGCTATAACTGAATTCTTGTCTAGATGATCCTGCAGTGCTTCTTTAACCAGTGCCTCCATTAATTTACCTGGAACAGAAGTTAAACTAACAGGTCTATAATTACTTGTGTCAGCCTTTGATCCTCCTTTGTGAATTGGGGTTACATTTGCACATCTCCAGTCTATGGGTACCTCCCCTGAGTCCAAAGAAGCTCTCATAATTATGGCTAGGGGTTTGCATACTTCCTTTGCTGCCTCCTTTAATATAACTGGATAGATCCCATCCACCCCAGGTGCCTTTTTTATGTTTATCCTCAACAATCTCTCCTCCACTTTCCTCTCAGTTATTACAAAATCATCCAGCTCACTGCCAATGTTTACTTTACCTACATCATTCTCCTTCCTGAATAACTCCTCATGCGTGAATGTAGATGCAAAATACTCGTTTAGATTGTTAGCCACCTGAGCAGGATCCTCAACTGTTGAACCATCAATATCCAGTGGACCAATCTGATTCATCCCTTTCCTTCTCGAGTTCAAGTATGTAAAGAACTCCTTCCTGTTTTTCTTTGCATCCTTTGCCAAGGATTTTTCGTAGTCTGCCTTTGCCTGCCTAATCTCCTTTGTGACTTGGTTACAGACCAACTTATATCTATCATAGGCTTCCATGTCACCCATTAATTTGTATGTATCCCATGCATTTTTCTTCTCTGCCACATGTCTCATTAGTCCATCTGACATCCATTTAGGCCTAAACCTTGAACAATATTTCTTAGTTGGTATGTAAAGCCTGGTAGCCACCAAGATTAGTTCCTTGAATGCTTCCCATTTTGAGTTTGCTGTTGGTAACATCATCAGTTGGTCCCACTGTATAGAATTTAAATACTGTCTCAGACCATAATAGTCGCCTTTACGAAAACAAAAACCCTTCCCTTTACCTCTGATGGTAGTTACCTCCTTGAGTAAATACCACTTCAACACACTGTGATCACTGCCACCTAGTGGTTCATTTATCTGCAGGTTCTTAATGCATGAAGAATCACTACTGATAATCAGATCAAGAGTATTGCTCCCTCTTGTTGCCTCACGAACATGCTGATGTAGAAAACAATCATCCAATAAATCCACAAAAGCCTTGCTAGTGTGCGAGTGACCAACCCACAAATTCCAGTCAATATCTGGGAAATTAAAATCCCCCATTATAAGACTCTCTGATTTACTGGCCCACTCTATTTCCCTGTACAATATATTATTATACTCATCAGAGTCATTAGGCCTATAGCACACTCCTACTCTCAATTTTGATTTCCCTATGCTTATGTCACACCAAACTGACTCGACACTGCCCTGTCCATCGATGTCAACTGGCTTCACTTCCTTTGACTTTATGTGTTTCTTAATTAATAGCATAACCCCTCCTCCCCTCCTGTCCTGTCTATCCTTTCTATATACATTGTATTCCCCAAATTCCAGTTCCGCATTACTTATATCTGTGTGACACCACGTCTCTGATATCCCAACAATATCTGCCTTTGATGTTTTGAGCAATACCTCAAATTCATCAAATTTATTTACCAAACTCCTAGCATTGGTGTACACGCAGGTATACATGCACCTGTTTCTATTCTTAGCTACCCTAACACAACCCATGTGTTTACTTGTAACGCAATGACTACCAGCAGTCTCTGAAATATCCTGCATCTTGTTTTTCAGACTTCTGCTCATTTGAATAGAAGCAGTGCAAGAATCACTTCCACCTCTGCCAGTGGCTACTGTTAATCTATTAGTCCTTGTATCCCCCCCCAACTAGCAGTTTTCCGACCCACCTAACACTGCCTCGACAGCATCAGCAAAAATTCTTGCACCCTTTCTATTTAAGTGTATCCCATCCCTGTAGAAGCAATCTCTCCTGTTAACAAGTACAGTCCAGGCTGAAAAAAATTCTACCCCTTGAGCCTTGCACAATCCCTCCAGGGCCGAATTGATCGACAAGGCTCTCATCATATACTCCCTCCTATCGTGTCTGGGCAGAATTGCAGACACTTTCAAGTTCAACCCTAATTCACGGCTTTTTTTCAACAGTGACCTGTACTTGCTAAGTAATTCCGCCGGTCTCCTACTCTTAATATCATTAGTGCCAACGTGTACAACTATATCACCTTTTGTGCCCTTAAAAGATGATATCCGCACAACGTCATCAACCTTTGCCCCTGGCAGACATACCCTGGTCCTATTCCACCTATCCTTTTTACAAAGCATGTTCCCCGTTTCCCTGACAATAGAGTCACCAACAACTACTAGTTCCTGTGGGACCAGCGCATTCTGCCTAGGGGGCTGCCCCTGTGTTGCCTGATGACCAAGTGCAAGCTCTGGCGTTGATGTGGGCAGCTGAGAGCTTGATGGGCCCCTCAATTTATTTCCTTCGAGGGCATCCACCCTGTCCTTCAAGGTCTCATAAAGGCCCATAACAACGCTGAGTTGTCGCCTGATTTCCTTGCACTCCTTACATCATGCACACACAAAGACATCCCCCTTGGCAGTATCATGTCCCGTACCCGACTGCTCCGCAAACATCAAGCAAACAGTGCATTTTAATAGACTGTGATTCAGAGGGCAACTGCCCCCCTCAGTTCTCCCCTGAACCACAGCACTCCCATTAGCTTGAGCCTTTTGCTTTGCTGCTCTGGTCAGAGTCATGATTCCAATTTAATTCAATAAAATTTAAAACAAAAATTAAATCCTTAAGTTATATCCCAAAACAGTTATGTTATATATATATATATATTTTTTTTTTTTTTTTTTCGGTATCTAGTGTTCCCTTTATACAACTTCTGTATCACGTGTACCACTATAGTTATGTATTAATTATTTGTTACGATTAAGTCGTTATATATATTTATAGAGTTAAAAATACAATTTAATTGACAATAAAGTTTATCAAGATTAATAGATTTACTGATTAATTGACAATATTATATTATGCAGTATACTACACTAAGCTTATGCTATCGTGTAAAAATGGCGGGAATTCACGAACGGTATTTCTACGGACTCGTAAGTATTGATTAGCTTCGAAATCTCGCTATCTCAATTTAGAATAAACTAAGGATCCTGACTAGGTCTATAATCTACTTATAGAAGATAATTTGATATAACAATTGGTTAATAAATCGACTAAATTTGGTTAAAAGACCTCTCGTTCAATTTGTGAACTAGTATGTAATCAAATCACAAAGATCAGGCAAACAAAGGAAGATTACAAGAAATCTTTGGCAAAGGATGCAAACACTAGAAGAAAGGAGATGAATGAAATTGGTTCACTCGATATTGATGATTTGACTGTTGATGGTCCTGCTAAAGGTTACTGACAAACTGAATGAGTATTTTGCATCTACATTCATGCATGAGGAATTCTTTAGGGAAGGGGATGCTAGAAGTTTACCAAGCTTTAACAGGGAGCTAAGTGATTTTGTAATAACTGAGAGGAAAGTGGAAGCGAAATTGTTGAAATTAAACATAAGAAAAGCACTTGGGGTGAATGGGATCTATCCAGTTATATTAAGGGGGGCAGCAAAGGAATTAAGCAAACCTTAATTATGAGAGTGTCCTTGGATTCAGGAGTGGTCCAAGAGAGTAATTACAGACCTGTTAGTTTAATTTCTGTTCCAGGGGAAAATAATGGAGTTGCTGGTAAAAGAAGTAATGCAAGATCATCTAGACAAGGCTGAAATTATAATTCAAACACACCTTGGGTTTGTTAAGGGGAAATCTTTATTGACCAATTTGATTGGTTATAACAATGTGGTCAGAAAGCAACTGGATGCAAAAAATAATTTTGATATCATATACTTGGATTTCAGGAAAGCTTTTGATACTGCTGTATATAAAAGGCTGTTGTACAAATTGGAGCAGTGTAGCATGAAGGGAAGTTCCTGCTCAGGATAAAGGGATGGTTGAGTGAAAAAAGACAAATAGCGGTAATCAATGGATATTGACTCTGTGAACTAATGTTATTAGTGAAGTCCCCAAGGGTTGGGCCCACTTTTGTTTTGTATATTTATCATTGATATTGATGAAGGTACATCAGGCTTAATATCCAAGTTTGCAGATATTAAGGTTGGTAGGGTTGTCAATGACAGTAATAGCAGTGTCCTAATGCAACAGGATCTATAAAAGTTGGGCAGATGAGCTGAGAAATGGAAACTGAAGTTTAACATTGAAAAATGCAAAGTGCTGCATATGGTTAGGAATAACCCAAGTGTAATGTACCAACTGTTTAGTACTACGCTCAAGGTAGTGGAAAGTAAAAAATTCCTGGGGGGTAACTGCCATGCCTGTCTGCACTACTCAAACAGGCATGGCAACCTGTCTGAGTAGTGTAGACAGGCTGCCATGACAGCTTATAGCATTTTATCAATGATATACAGGAATTTTCCAGCAGGGATAAGGAGGTGATTATATTATATAAGGCAATGGTCAGGCCACATCTTGAGTACTGCATACTGGTCTAGAGCTGATGGAATGAGTAAAGAGTAGGGTAACGAGATTGGTGAGCAGAACAAAGGGATGCTCTTCCAAGAAAGGGTTCATTTCTGCAAATTTCGGCATCTGGAGACTAGACACCTGTGAGGTGATCTGATTGAGGTGTTTAAAGCTTTGAATAGATTGGGCAAGCTCAAAGCTCATGGGATTTTTCCCCTTGCTCAGACTACACACACATAAGGGGTAAAAATTCAAATTGTGGAAAGATAGTTGCAGAATATATGTGTAGATTCCAGTGTATGCTGTAACATACTTCCATCTGTTGTTTTGGAAGTTGATAGTTTAAATAAATTAAAGAAAGAAATAGACAAACTATTGGAGGGAATGATTAGGTGGGTTTTTTTTTTTGGTATGCTATATAAGCTTGCTGTCTTGCATCATTTGCCACTGCTAACGCTACTAACCCATCTCTTACAAAGTCTCTCCACTCTCTGTCTCATAAATGTTCTGCTTCCACTGCATGCATTTTCTCTAGATACTTTCATGGGCACTGTCCTTCTGAATTGGTTTCTTTAACTTCTTCTCTCTCTCTCTCTCTTCCAAACCAGTCCGTACATGTGCCACAACCAATCAGCATCTTCTTACTTCTTTCCTCACAGAGCCAAACCCTTCTTCTATCGTCGTTTATTACTTCAACATACATTTTCTGGAACAACCTCCCTTCACACATATTTCCTGAAAATTACATTCTACAGAATTTCAAGTCTAATGTTAACGAAGTATCTTGTTTCATCTTCTCAACCTTCAACCAACAAACAATACTAAGTACTATAGGTTTAATACCCTTTCGCATTTGGCATGGGTTTTCATAAAAAAATAATAATAATATATATACAAAGGGTACTAGGAAAGTTTTGCAATACAGCTTTGTTTATTTAATTTTTTCAAAGTAATTTCCTCTACATTCAATACATCTCTCCATCCTCCGAAACCAATCTTTAAACCAGTTCTGCCAAGTTTCACTAGGGAGTAAAGCACACTCGTTGTCCCAAGCCCGTAGAAGGTCCTCATCACTGGAAAACCGCCTCCCTTTTAGCTTCCTTTTCACATGTGGGAACAGTGCAAAGTCGCAGGGAGCAAGGTCTGGACTGTAGGGAGGGTGCTCGAGAAGTTTCAGTCCTGTCGTGGTCAAATATTCGGTGCAGGCTTTGGCGCGGTGAGCTGGAGCATTTCGTGATGGAGGTACCAGGTGTCCATTCTTGACTTTGGCCGCAGGTTCTTCATAGATCCAATGACTTTAGGCAGGCATAGTTCAGTATACCACTTAGCTGTGACTGTCTTCTGTGTGTCCAAAACGACACGTTCCACAATTCCACTCGATTTGAAAAACACAGCTATCATTTTCTTCTTTACAGATCGGGATTTTCTGACAATTACGGGTGTGTCGTCATCATCAAAGACCCAAACTTTGTTTGAGCCTTGGTCGGCAGATCGTAATAGTACAGACAAGTCTCGTCACCTGTCACGATGTTGTTCACATACTGAGATTGTCCCTTATCAAACTTTTTTAACATCTCCCGGCACCAAGTCACACGTCGTGTCATCTGCTCTTCAGTCAGTTGATGCGGCACCCAGAGAGAACAAAGTTTCTTCACGTGCAAATGATCTTGCAGAATCGAACGAATTGCTGGTGCATTTAGGCCCAAAGTATCCTCTATCTGTTGGTAGGTCACTCGCCTGTTTTCGTCAAGCATTTTCCTCACAGCAGTAACGTTTTCCTCCGTAACTGACGTTCATGGCCTTCCCGGCCTCTCAGAATCCTCCAGAGTGAAATTTCCCCTTTGTAATTCTCTATACCACCTGAATATCGTTGTACGATGTGGACAATCATCATCTAGTGCAAGAGTCATTTCTTCTAAGCACTGGTCTATGGTTAAACCACGCACGAAATTATACCGCAAAACTGTCCTTATCTCATTTCGTGACCACGATGCCATCGCAAGCACTTTACACTCTCACTACTAATGAATAACTGAGCCCATCGACTTGGCACGGCGGCTACTATGCACGTATGAACATGTCTCAACATGCAGCAACAAGCAGATTCCTGTGATTCATTGTTGCGTCATATTGCAAAACTTTCCTAGTACCCTTTGTATATATATATATATTTATAATAATATATATATAATATATATATATATATATATATATATATAAAAAAGCCGTGAATTAGGGTTGAATTTGAAAGTGTCTGCAATATTGCCCAGACACGACAGGAGGGAGTATATGATGAGAGCCTTGTCGATCAATTCGGCCATGGAGGGATTGTGCAAGACTCAAGGGGTAGAATTTTTTTCAGCCTGGTCTGTACTTGTTAACAGGAGAGACTGCTTCTACAGGGATGGGATACACTTAAATAGAAAGGGTGCAAGAATTTTTGCTGATGCTGTCGAGGCAGTGTTAGGTGGGTCGGAAAACTGCTAGTTGGGGGGGGGATACAAGGACTAATAGATTAACAGTAGCCACTGGCAGAGGTGGAAGTGATTCTTGCAGTGCTTCTATTAGAATGCGCAGAAGCCTGAAAAACAAGATGCAGGATATTTCAGAGACTGCTGGGAGTCATTGCGGTACAAGTAAACACATGGGTTGTGTTAGGGTAGCTAAGAATAGAAACAGGTGCATGCATACTTGCGTGTACACCAATGCTAGGAGTTTGGTAAATAAATTTGATGAATTTGAGGTATTGCTCAAAACATCAAAGGCAGATATTGTTGGGATATCAGAGACGTGGTGTCACAGAGATATAAGGAATGCGGAACTGGAATTAGGGGAATACATTGTGTATAGAAAGGATAGACAGGACAGGAGGGAAGGAGGGGTTATGCTATTAGTTAAGAAACACACAAAATCCAAGGAAGTGAAGCCAGTCGACATCGATGGACAGGGCAGTGTCGAGTCAGTTTGGTGTGACATAAGCATAGGGAAATCAAAATTGAGAGTAGGAGTGTGCTATAGGCCTAATGACTCTGATGAGTATAATAAGATATTGTACAGGGAAATGGAGTGGGCCAGCAAATCAGAGTCTTATAATGGGGGATTTTAATTTCCCAGATATTGATTGGAATTTGTGGGTTGGTCACTCACACACTAGCCAGGCTTTTGTGGATTTATTGGATGATTGTTTTCTACATCAGCATGTTCATGAGGCAACAAGAGGGAGCAATACTCTTGATCTGATTATCAGTAGTGATTCTTTATGCATTAAAAATCTGCAGATAAATGAACCACTAGGTGGAGTGATCACAGTGTGTTGAAGTGGGATTTACTCAAGGAGGTAACTACCATCAGAGGTAAAGGGAAGGATTTTTGTTTTCGTAAAGGTGACTATGATGGTCTGAGACAGTATTTAAATTCTATACAGTGGGACCAACTGATGATGTTACCAACAGCAAACTCAAAATGGGAAGCATTCAAGGAACTAATCTTGGAAGCTACCAGGCTTTACATACCAACTAAGAAGTATTGTTAAAGGTTTAGGCCTAAATGGTTGTCAGATGAACTAATGAGACATGTGGCAGAGAAGAAAAATGCATGGAATACATACAAATTGATGGGCAACATGGAAGCCTATGATAGATATATTTTTTTTTTTTTTGATTTGGTAGTTGTTGGCGCATCGGCTTCTGTGGCCATATTGCACCTCCCAAGGTTTTTGCAGTACTTTGATCCAAGCCCGAGGCGGGAATTGAACCCGTGACCTTTGGGTTGCCGGGCAGGTACTTTTACCCACTCGGCTAGCCCGGTCGGCATGATAGATATAAGTTGGTCTGTAACCAAGTCACAAAGGAGATTAGGCAGGCAAAGGCAGACTACGAAAAATCTTTGGCAAAGGATGCAAAGAAAAACAGAAGAGAGTTCTTTACCTATTTAAACTCAAGAAGGAATGGGATGAATCAGATTGGTCCACTGGATATTGATGGTTCAACAGTTGATTATCCTGCTCAGGTGGCTAACAATCTAAACGAGTATTTTGCATCTACATTCACGCATGAGGAGTTATTCAGGAAGGAGAATGACGTAGGTAAAGTAGACATTGGCAGTGAGCTAGATGATTTTGTACTAACTGAGAGGAAAGTGGAGGAGAGATTGTTGAGGATAAACATAAAAAAGGCACCTGGGGTGGATGGGATCTATCCAGTTATATTAAAGGAGGCAGCAAAGGAAGTAAGCAAACCCCTAGCCATAATTATGAGAGCTTCTTTGGACCCAGGGAAGGTACCCATAGACTGGAGATGTGCAAATGTAACCCCAATTCACAAAGGAGGATCAAAGGCTGACACAAGTAATTATAGACCTGTTAGTTTAACTTCTGTTCCAGGAAAATTAATGGAGGCACTGGTTAAAGAAGCACTGCAGAATCATCTAGACAAGAATTCAGTTATAGTTCAGACGCAGCATGGTTTTGTTAAGGGCAGGTCTTGCCTGACCAATTTGATTGGATACTATGATGTAGTCACAAAAGAACTGGATGCAGGGAATAACTTTGATATTATATATTTGGATCTTAGAAAGGCTTTTGATACTGTTGCACCTGGAAGACTGCTGCACAAATTGGAGCAGTGTGGCATTGGAGGCAAATTGCAGCTATGGATAAGGGGATGGTTGAGTAGCAGAAGACAGAGAGTGGTAATCAATGGACAGTGCTCAACGTGGACTAATGTTATTAGTGGAGTTCCGCAGGGTTCAGTTTTGGGTCCATTGTTGTTTTCGGTGTTTATGAATGATATTGATGATGGTATATCAAGTTTAATGTTCAAGTTTGCAGATGATACAAAGGTTGGCAGAGTTGTTAAGGACACTACTGACGCTATGCTGCTGCAACAGGATCTGGAAAGGTTGAACAGATGGGCTGAGAGGTGGCAAATGAAGTTTAACATTGACAAATGTAAAGTACTACATATGGGAAACAGTAACCCCAGAGCAACGTATCAACTCTGCGGTACTACAGTGACAGTGGTGGAGAATGAAAAGGACCTGGGGGTAATTGTGCAGTCAGATATGAAGTTCTCTGAGCAGTGCAGACGAGCTGCAAGGGTAGCTCATGGTGTCTTGTCAATGATATACAAGAATTTTTCTAGCAGGGATAAGGAGGTGATTATTCCCTTGTATAAGGCAATGGTTAGGCCACATCTTGAGTACTGTATACTGGTCTGGAAGCCTCATTTCAAGAAGGATGTAGAGCTGCTGGAACGGGTACAGAGAAGGGCAACAAGATTAGTGAATGGAACAAAGGGTTGCTCTTACGAAGAAAGGCTTAAGTTTTGCAAATTACAGAGTCTGGAGACTAGGCACCAGCGAGGTGATCTGATAGAGGTGTATAAGGCTTTGAATGGTTTGAGCATGCTCAATGCCAATGGAATTCTTCCTCTTGCTCAGAATAATCACCTCAGAGGGCATAAATTCAAATTGAGGAAGGACGGATGTCGGATAGATGTGCGGAAATTTGCCTTTGGCCAGTGGGTGGTTGGTTGGTGGAACCGACTTCCATCATTTGTTGTTGAAGTTGATAGCCTAAACAAATTTAAGGCTCAACTGGACAGGTATTTCGAACGAACGGAGGGGTGAAATGGGAATGGTGTGTTTTTTTTTTTTTTTTTTTTTTGGCTGATGCTGAATAAGCTGGCTTTCTTGCATCATATGCCTCTACTAATGCTAATGCTAATATACACATATATATAGAGAGAGGAAAAAGCTTGTGTAAATACAGCGCCCACAGTGTTGCATAGGTTCAACATATCATTTTGTCATCAGTGAAATGCTTTGGCAACAGGTTTTGCTCAAATCAAACAATGAGGAGAGGGTACTTCATCCCACATCAAAACTATGGATGCCACATATCCGCATCACTAGAGAGCAGGAATGACAAAAGTTTCCAGCATTTTCCAATATCTCTGACCTAAAACAAAGGTCATAGATATTGGAACAGGCCCTCCAAAGTGATTGTACTCAAAGAAGAGTGGACCCATGAGAAAGCAACCACTAATCCACACGAAACAATTACTTTCAGACAGAATAGCAAAGCTGCATGTACAGTATGGAGGTATTCCATATTGTAGTTATAGATACTCAACTCCCACTGAAAGTAAAGTGGGACTCACTTCTCGGCATGACATAATATTGCAATTGGTCATCTACCTCACACCCATGACAGGAATGCGAGAGTGAATGGATCTTTCTCCTCTCGTGATATATGAATTTTGTATGGATAATGCCAAAGCATCTTTTTTAATAACACTTCCATACTGTAGAAGCAGACATGTCAGATTGCCAAGCAAAGAGTTAGCATCAATGCCACCCTAAGGCCATTGTGTTAAATCCTTCTCAGTAGTTGCAACCTCCTCTGATTACTTCATTAATAGCTTCTCACCTTAGCTAATGCAATATGTCAAAGCTTTCTATTTTTATAATTGTCTAATTTTTTTATCATCCATCAGAGCATATAGTATTAATGGAATTACTGAATGTTTTTCTGATATTTGTATTAAGGGGGTATTGTGCAGTCAGGTCTGAAGTTCTCTGAGCAGTACATACAGGAATTTTTATAGCAGGGATAAGGAGTTGATTATCCCATGTATAAGGCAATGTTCAGTCTACATCTTAAATACTGCATACAGGTTTGCAGGCCTCATTTTAGGAAGGAGGTAGAGCTCCTGAAATGGGTACAGAGAAGGGCAATGAAATTGGTGAGGTGGAACAAAGGAGTGCTCTTACCAAGGAAAGCTTCATTTCTGCAAATTGAAATATCTGGAAACTAGGTACCTGTGAGGTGATCTGACTGAGTTGTTTAAGGCTTTGAATGAATTGAGCTAGCTCAATGCTGATGGAATTCTTCCTGAGACTGCAACTGAGGAGACATAAATTCAAATTGGGAAGAATGGTTGCAGAATAGATGTGCAGAAGTTTGCTTTTAGCCAGCAGGTGGTTGATTGCTGAACAAACTTACATCTGTTGTTGTGGAAGTGGATAGCTTGAATAAATTCAAGGAAGAAGTGGAGAAACCACTGGACAGGATGAATTGGTGAAAAGGGAAGTTTTTTTCCCCCTTTGCCGATGCAGTATAAGCTAGTTTCCTTGCATCATTTTCCACTACTAAGCTGCTGCATTGCTACCATTTATATAAAACAGCTTCTCTAGAATCATGTGATCTCATGAAGAAAGTGAATTGTGTTGCTTACCATTTATACCTCCCATATTCTTTAAACCCACATACACAACTGCAATATGCAAAATACATTGGTGAATAGCACACTTTTCCCTTCCCTATGTTCCAGATTATAGCTACACAAATTTTACACACTAACTGTTAAAATTCTCTCCTGACAGCTCTGAACACTTTCAATTTTATAACTGTGCATACCAATGTTGCATACCATGTGCAACATACTGTTGCACATGGAAGACTGCTGCACAAATTGGAGCAGTGTGGCATTGTAGGCAAATTGCTGCTAAGGATAAAGGGATGGTTGAGTGGGAGAAGACAGAGTGGTAATCAATGGACACTGATTACCACCCAATTAGTGGAGTCCCTCATGGTTCAGTATTGGGTCCATTGTTGTTTTCTGTATTTATAAATGATATTAATGACCAAGTTTGCAGATGATACAAAGGTTGGCAGGGTTGTTAAGAACACTAATGACAGTATGATGCTGCAACAGGATCTAGAAAAGTTGAGCAGATCGGCTGAGAAGTGGCAAATGAAGTTTAATATTGACAAATATAAAGTACTACATATGGGAAGCAGCAACCCCAGAGTGATGTATCAACTCTGTGGTACTACACTGACAGTGGTAGAGAACGAAAAGGACCTGGGGGTAATTGTGAAGGCAGATATGAAGTTTTCTGAGCAGTGCAGACAGTCTACAAGAGTAGCTCATAGTTGTATGAGCTTCTTCTAGGAATTTTTCTAGGAGTATATTCTTCTAGGAATTTTTCTAGCAGGGATAATGAGGAACAGTCACAAAGTGAAAAGGTACAGTTGGGACAGTCAACAGGAATCCCTCCTTGAATTCATGCTTGTGGATAAGGAGCAACACAGAAGACTAGCAGACGTCAAGGCCAATCCAAATGTCTTCCTGGATAGTCATCACAGGTTACTTTAAGTTTTAAGGTTCTCAAAATTGAAGAGGATCACAATAACAATAGAGAGAAAACTACATATGTGGAAGTTGAAAGAAGAGGAAGAAGGGGCAATGTTCAGAGATTATCCCCTTATATAAGGCAATGGTCAGGCCACACACTGAGTACTGTATACAGGTCTGGAGGCCTCATTTTAAGAAGGATGTAGAGCTGTTGGAATGAGTACAGAGAATGGCAACAAGATTAGTGAATGGAACAATGGGTTGTTCTTACGAAGAAAGGCTTAAATTTTGCAAATTACAGTGTCTGGAGACTACGCACCTGCGAAGTGATCTAATTGAAGTGAATAAAGGCTTGAATGGTTTGAGCATGCTCAATTCTGATGGAATTCTTCCTCTTGCTCAGAATAATCATTTGAGAGGGCATAAATTCAAATTGAGAAAAGAGAGATGTAGGATAAATGTGTGGAAGTTTGCCTTTAGCCAGTGGGTGGTTGGTTGGTTGGTGGAACAGACTTTCATCCTTTGTTGTGGAAGTTGATAGCCTAAATAAATTTAAGGCTGAGCTGGACAGGTACTTGGAACTAACGGAGGGGTAAGCTTGCATAAGCTTGCTTTCTTGCATCATATGCCTCTACTAATGCTAATGCTATTAGTCCGCATGGTTGGGGACCAAGGAATGATGACGGTGACAGGCTGTTGGATTTCTGTTTACAGAACAGATTGGTCATAGGAAACACCTGGTTCAAGAAGAGAAACAGTCAGAAAGTGAAAAGGTACGGTTGGGACAGTCAACAGGAATCCCTACTTGAATACATGCTCGTGGATAAGGAGCAACACACAAGACTAGCGAACGTCAAGGTCAATCCAAATGTCTTCCTGGGTAGTCATCACAAGTTAGTTTAAGTTTTAAGGTTCTCTAAATTGAAGAGGATCACAATAACAAGAGAGAAAACTACAGATGTGGAAGTTGAAAGAAGAGGAAGAAGGGGAATGTTCAAAGATTATCCCCTTATATAAGGCAATGGTCAGGCCACACCTTGAGTACTGTTTACAGGTCTGGAGGCCTCATTTTAAGAAGGATATAGAGCTGTTGGAACGAGTACAGAGAATGGCAACAAGATTAGTGAATGGAACAAAGGGTTGCTCTCAATAACAAGAGAGAGAAAACTACAGATGTGGAAGTTCAAAGAAGAGGAAGAAAGGGCGATGTTCAGAGAAGAGTTCAGGAAGATTGTACCTAAGACAGTGATCAGAATGGAAAGCCTTCAAAGACTGCATATTGGGACTGATAATGCAGGTATGCAGAAGAGAGAGAGAGATCAGAAATCAGGGTAACCACTAATAAAGATATGTGATCTTGTCTAAAAATCCTAGTGTCATTGAAGATAAGCATAGGAGCAGAAGAATCCTTTTTGTGAGATAGAAAACAGGACTGAGTTTTAGAAGGACTCAAATTAACTAAGTTATCTTTGGCCCACTGGAGAATTACCTGGAGATCAGCATTTAAGGAATTGGTAGTGGAGTTTCGAGAAGTTGAAGGTCAAGATTTCTCAACCTGAAAGGTTCTATGCAATGTGCTGTCATGTGAAAAAGTATGGATAGGATTTCCAGTCAAATGGAAGAAGATCATTAATATATAGGAGAAAAAGGGTGGGAGAAAGAACTGAATCCTGAGGAACACCAGCATTAGTGGAGAAATTAGAAGACAGACAGCCATCTACCATCACATGCAGTGAGCAGTTAGAGGGAAAAAAAAACTGGTAATGTTCATCCTTAATATCGAATTTAAATTTTCATTCATCAGCTGATTTCTATACTTTGATTTAATTATCAAAAGACATTGAAATATTTAGAGCAAGTGTTTCATCAAACTTTTCCATTGAATTTGTCCATAGATGGGTAACATAAGCCAGTATGTCACCACTGGATCAACAGTGACAGAATCCATATTGGCGATCATTGACCAGATGGAAGGTTTCCAGATAGTTTAGGAATTGACAGTTAATGGATTGCTAGGAGTGCAGTGGGATGATAACTGGATGGGTGGAATTTGTCATCTTTTTATAAAACTTCCAAGCAGAAGGGGGGAAAACTAGTCGAATAAGAAAGTGTAAGAAGGCGACTCAGAATGGGAGTAAGCTCAGGATAGCAGATTTTCGAGAAGTGGAGAAATTCCATCAGAACCTGGCACTTTCTTGGCATCGAGACTGTTCAAAATGATTCTGACATCCTTTTTATGGAAAACCACAAGAGATAATGAAGTGTAATGGGAATGGTAGGAAGTCATTTACCAAGATAACTGATACAAGGGTTAGAAGTAAGATGCTAGCAAGTTAGCTTTATCTTTAGCTCAGGTGGTAATAACACCATTAGGTTTTAACAGAGGTGGGAGTAAAGATGGGCAAAAGTTGTACCCAATAGCTTAGGGAGGAAAATAGAATGCATCACTACCATTTGGACAAGAAGCAAATTTTCTACTCTTGGCCTGTTCAAAATCTCGTTTGAACTGGCTGAAGTTTGAAGCTTTGGTGCAGGCAGAAAATGAAACTGGAGATTTGGATACAAGCCAATTGAGACATGCAACATTCTTATCTTGAACGGCTTTAGTACATTTATTGGAAAACCAAGGTTTAGATAGAGGACCAGATTTTAAACTGGAGTGTGGAACAAAGTATTTTGTCCATACAAGAATAATATCACTGACATGATCTAAGCAAATAGTGACATCAGAAGGCTTAAAACATATATCCAACCAAGGAAAAAAAGAAGAGAAATTTCACAAATCATGTCATTTTGAATCCTTGTAATGCAAACAACACAAGGTTGAGAATGGCCACAAGAGAAAGGCTCAATTGGACATGATACCATCACAAAGTTGTGATCTAAGGTGCCTGGAGGACCTCAACTCAACCACGTACTTAGAAGTTATTCATAAGAAAAAAGTCGAGTCTTGGCTGTACAGTTAGGATTGTCCAGTATTCTGTTATGTAAATGAACAATCTGTGCAAAGTCATTAGTAATTGCAACAGTCTCAGCATCTTTTGCCAGATGGGTCCATGTAGTAGTAGTGGCATATGATACAAGAAAGCAAGTGTATGAGCTTATGTAGCATCAGCCAAAAAAAAAAAAAATCACCAAGGAAAATGACCTCACTGTTAGGAAAGTTGGACTGGAGAAAGTCAAGTTTCAAATAGAGGAAGTTAAAGAGTTCCAAGTGATTAGTGGTGTTAGGATGAATCTGACAGAATAGGTTAGAGAGATTTTAAGCTAGAGAAGATCAAAAAGAAGAGATTCCAAATTACTGAGTCTCTGACAGGAAATATCAGAGTGGACATATGCTCAAGTACCACCTTTGAAACAAAAGGAATCATATAGTGAATAATTGGGCCTGAAATGAGCAGGCCCAATTAGCAGTGGTTGAATCAACTGCTAATTGGGACTCTGTCAGAAAAAGCAGGTGAAAATGGACATCATTGAGATTGGAACTGATAACACATATATTTGTGAAATGAACGAAAACATGTTTGGGAGGTTTAGATCTTTCTGCAGATAAGTTTGTTCTATTGGTTTGACTATTCATGATGTTTTCAGTAGTAAGAAAAAGTGTGGAGAACATGTAGCATGAGGTAATGAAATTTTTGGATATGTGGCATACACAACTTCTTGACATAATCTGGCCTTGACAATTCACACTACCTCGGATTCCCTCCTGTCACTATCAGACAGAGTAGAGACAGCGAAATTATACACTAGCTAATCCAGATGCCTTCTAGAGATTTATCAACAGGTTCAGTCCTACGGAGTATCTAGCTGCAGGCCTGCATACACTGTTTTAGAGCTATACCCTTGAAATGTAAGGAAGTTTGGATTTTGCCATATTGCCCATCTTTATCTCAAAAGACATCAATCATACTGTAAGATGGAAGAGATGGGGGATGATGATGCCAAAGCTTTGCTCTGGAGACTAAATGTGGGCTTCACCAATTCAAGCCTCCAATAAGCAAAGTGGCGGTATTGCACCAGTTGATTAGAGTCATTTACCACCTAGTATTACCCGGTAACAGAGAGGAGGGGTGTTATTCCTCCAAGTGGTGAGGACATCACCCCTTGATCCCTGCTTACACTGGTTCACACCTGGGTGGTCACCTCCAGTATACTAGGTGCCACATTTCATGACTTGCATTTGGTGTTTATAACCAGGGTTACTAACAGTCTCACCATCTTGGTGGAGGAAGCAGAGGATTTAGTTGTTGCAGAATGAATGGACTTTGCCAAAATTTGATCCACTTGACACAAGTGTCACACAAATATCTGTTCCATTAGTGTTTTAGACTCCTATTTAGCAAACCCAGCTTGTCATACCTGAGATGCCTCAAGGACTATTACAGGATTCATGGAATGTTTTATAATTTTCTGAAACAGTTTCTGTCACTAAGACAGTTACACTTTACAACACTCATCAGACAAGATAAATGCAGAAATACCACAGGAAAGTATCCTATCAGCAATCCTCTATTTCTGTTATTTTTTGTTCCATGCAAAGGACATTTCCCTTTTTCAGTTCATATTTTGTGCCTTCCACAACAAGACCTTTATAATGAAGCACATTAATGCCTATGTAGTATCTATTCTCTGCTATGCTACTGTTATTTGATCCTTATGTTATCCTTTAAGAAAATTAGGAATATCAAATATTTGGTTGTGAAATGGACTAATGATTATCTTCTAACCAATAACCATCTCAAGTATATAATGTGCAAAAATCTTAACTATACACTCATCACACAGGATTTTATGTTGTGTGAGTGAATATATTAATATTTAGAAATATATAGGAGGAAGACACACCTATGCTCTAACCTCAGTCAATTCTTTTGGCTGGACCTGTGCTTTCTGCCAAGAACTATTGTTGTAACCTGTAAGGCTTCGAATCAGTGGACTTTGTTCTTTACTTATTTGGATAACACTTGTTATAAGCTAATTGTGAGTAATTTTTTCCCAACATTAGAAATGCAAATACATTAATGAGTGATTGAATATTTTTTTTCATTATATATAGGAATGACTATCTATAACTACAAAAACACAATAGCCAACATGGACATTGCAGATCAGCCCTGTTTTCTGTCATGACGAAAAATACAAAAATTATATAGATCCACATCACAACCACATATTAACTGGCGACCTTAAAATTATAGAAGACAATACCCTACAAGAAGTGATGAGCAAAGGAACAAAATTCAGACCCAACTCCAAAATTTACTTAAAAAACATACACAACTCTATTAATATGGATCTATTGCAATTCGCATATAAAACAGCATACAAATACAACACCCCAGTGGAGGATTTTCAAAGGTGGATTAATATTACAACAAAAATTATCTTAACTAGATTCAGAGACATCATGACACACCAATATGACAAGATATACAATTTAAATAGTATTAAACAAAAAGTCAAAAACCTACAAAACAAGTTCGTTATCATCAATATAGACAAAACAAATAACAACTTCAGTATCATATATACTTTGTTAATATATATATATTAACAATATATATATTTGTATACACAAAGTATATTAACAAAGTATACACGCGACTTTAAAAACTTGTTCACTAGTATATCTCCCAACAATTTGATAAAAGTACTATCTGAATATTACATAGAATATCAAGATAAACTAGGATGTAAAAAACAGTACTGGATAGACCTCATCAACTTTAATGTGAAAAACAACTACATACAGATGGGTAATAGCATCTAAGTGCAAATTAGAGGTGTGGCTATGGGATAAAGTAGTTCATGTTCCATATAAACATTTATATGACACCATATAAATGCAGCCACACAAGCTAAACTCATACAGCAACCAACTAACATTAGTCCTAATAGTATCATAGAAAAAATTTTTTCCACGGAGCATAAAAGCTCTAATTAGAAATAAATTTGGCCCCCTTTTGAACCCCAGGTTAATTGAGCATAGATGTGGCTCGACACCTATCCGCATAGTACCTGGATGTCCAAAATCAAAATACCCTACTAGCAGAGTTATAACACCAGGACACTGGTCATCCTCACCATACAGATATAATGCATTTCCACTAAATCGAGATTTAATTATAAGCAAGGAAACACAGGGTTAATATTCACAATGAAAGAGGCTGTATATATTCGTAAATAGTGATCCCATGGTCACATACAGGGTTGTCATGCCTTAGAAAAGCGTTGCCAGTCCGCACCCTATGGAAAACACATTTAATTTTAATAACTATCATACCATCTTTTCCCATTTTATTTTAATTACCACCATGTCAATTATTACCATTTATTTCTATCATTTTCAGCCTGGTTAGATATCATATTGTATCTGCTTCCCACAATAATACACCAAACTTTAAATTACAATCAATACCAGCCCACACTCAGGAATGCAAAACATATGACTTTGCCTATGGCAAGGTTAACCCATCATGCCACGGATAAAACCTGGTACGTCTGCACAATAAACTGTACCACACACACACACACATAAAACTAAACTTGGGAGGGGGAAATTGAACATTTTCAGACTGACCACCACACGACATGGAGGTGAGATACTATGATATTTCAAAATGCTACATACCCGTAGAGCTTTGAATCTCTATCACAGTTTGCTGTAATATACGAAAACCACCCTGTTTACTTAAAATTTAGTACTTATATAAAATTAAGTACATTCAATAAGATTACTCTTATAATTCCAAATTATCCACCAAGTATTTAACCTGCCAAATTGGTACAGAGATTACAGAAACAGGTATGTATAATACATTCCTCCAGTATGGCTATATGTCTGCTCAATGCTCCTGAGGAGTAGCAGAGGTATGACCATGAGGAGGAATGTTAATTTTCATTAAATTTCATTAATTTCACTAACATTTGCCAACTTCTCCAGCTTTCTTTAAAATTTCATTAATTCAGTTGCTTTTATATGTATTTTGTAAGCAGGGCTATCCATACCAGGGCTAGTTTTAAATATAACTAGCAGGTTTTATATATATACAGGGTGTTTCAGTTAAACGTTTCAGAACTTCTAAGAGGGGTAGGGTACATCCTGACAACTCGAAATCATATAGCAATGTGGGGTCGGAAATGCTTTCCTGAAGCGGTGTTGTACACAAAAGCACCATAAAAAGAAAAGAGACCGTAAGTGAGAAATCGTTTTAATAATACATGAAAAGAAGCAAAAGGTACATGGATTAAAGTAAGTGTTCGAAGTTTCTTCAACCTCGTATTGCTTTCGCACAGTGGTACCTTGGAAAATGTGCTACAAATCCCCTTTTTCCTGCTGAAGTGTTGTTTTCCAATGAGGCATCCTTCACAAGGGAAGGAATTTTCAACACGCATAACTACCATATCTGGGCGGTCGAGAACGTGCACGCAATACGACGTCGTGCAGCACAGATTCGATTTTCGGTCAATGTATGGGCCGGTATTATGGGAGATCACCTCATCGGACCTTACCTGTTACCGTGTCGTCTAACCGGACCTATCTACTTGATTTTTCTGCAGCAAGTATTGCCACGACTTTTGAGAGATGAACAGATTTCTGCATCGACGCAACAGACAATGTGGTTCCAACACGATGGAGCCCCTGCCCATTATAGCGGAGATGTTCGTAACTACCTGGATGTCACATTTGGTCAATAGTGGATCGGACGTGGTGGTCCCGTGCGTTGGCCTGCTCGGTCACCCGACCTATCATGTCTTGATTTTTATTTCTGGGGTCATATGAAATCGCTAGTTTATGACACCCCTGTTGGCAATGCTGAGGAGCTGGTTGCAAGAATCGCAGTAGCTGCCGAAGAAATTCGAAATTCGCCTGGAGTATTCCAGAATGTTCGGATGTCCATGCGTCGGAGATGTGAGGCGTGCATTGTAGCCAGTGGAAGAAACTTCGAACACTTACTTTAATCCATGTACCTTTTGCTTCTTTTCATGTATTATTAAAACGATTTCTCACTTACGGTCTCTTTTCTTTTTATGGTGCTTCTGTGTACAACACCGCTTCAGGAAAGCATTTCCGACCCCACATTGCTATATGATTTCGAGTTGTCAGGATGTACCCTACCCCTCTTAGAAGTTCTGAAACGTTTAACTGAAACACCCTGTATATATATATATACACACACACGAATATACACCTTTAGTGTATTTAATTAATAGATAACAGAGCAGCAAAGGCTCAATAAAGTTCTACATTAAAATAAATTAGTTCAGAAATGGAGGAATTACCTCTATGATGTCTTGTAAAACACTTCAGTGCTGATACTCTCCATTGCTGAATAACTATACAAATAGATTACATGTATTCCACACCCTCACAGACAAAATCAATGATCCAATGCACCATAGAATCGGGGGAATGTGGACCTCAAACCCGATTCCAAAATACATCAAACCACCAACCCTAATCTTTGAGCGAAAGAATACAATACATCTGTATTTTAAAAAGAAGTTTAAATCCTTTGAAACCAAAAAATAATGAATCCATACTTTTAATACTTTAAAAACTAATATTAAAACATAAAACATGTTAAGACTCCTCTGAAACATTAAGAAACTAAACAATTTTGTTACTTCCCTGAAGCAGATGAGGCTTTTCGACCAGGGTCACGATCACAGGAAAGTGAAACTGTGGGTATTGCAGTGGAATTTTATAGCATGGAGATTAGTTGCGATCCTGGCACATGCACATGAAAGACCATGAATCTGAGATGGATTAGGGGCAACGTACATTGACTAAATTTTGATGTAATTTAATTTCAAGCGTCTCCAAAATTAATAATTTGGTGTAATCATGTTGGATGATTTGAGAATTTTTGCTTCATTGAATAGAAAGGTGTGGCCTTCACTGATCGCATGGAATGCTAGTTCCGAAGCCGAATTCCTTTTGACAATTCCAAAAACTTTGTTTACTCTCCACTCATATCCTTTCGACCTCGCAAGCATGGGAGATTTCTTGCCTACCTTGGTACAGAAATATACTAAATCAACACTTAGATATTCAGCTCAGGATGACCACATAATGTTCCTAAAATATTGCCTCAAACGAAACAATACTCCGAAGTTTGCTATGGTCAAATTCAACCGAATTTACTGGGCATAAACAAACTAGCTTATACCACATCACGTAATATCATTAACCTTGCCCCGAGATCTCGCTATTCTATCAAGCAGCAATATCTGCATCAAGTCAAACAAATCCATAAAAAATTAAGAAAATACCTTCACCCTAACGATTAGTCAACCTTGAAAACCACTATCAATTTTCGTTGCAAAGCACTAGCTTTGGAAATTAGAGACTGTCACAGAAATAAATTAAACAGGCTATCCTGGATATCTGAAATTCCACACGCTAATTACTCTGAATCGCCACTCTCAACTTGTGGCACAGCTTCCCAGCCCCATGTCACTAATCTCTCTAAAAGCTTCCTAACCCACGACCAAATTTGGCTTCTGTCCAATAGCTTAAACTACAATTTACCTCCCTGCAATTTTCCTAAGAAACAACTTGTTATAGACATTGAATTTGGCCTTCGGAACATCCTGCAAAAAGACAATCATCCAACAGATAAACCAGGTAGTGAATAAACCCTAAAAGCCCGCACCTTCCCAAATTAAATAGTAAAGCAACCTCGGCACTGCGTAATCTTCAAAAAACAAAGATATTATGATACAAAAAGCAGACAAAGGCAATACAGTTGTAGTTTTAGATAAGCAAGATTATGTCAACAAATTAAATTCCACAGTATCAGATACTTCCACTTACAAAGAAGTCAATCTGGACCTTTTTTCCAATTTAGAACCAATATAATAAGAGACTTTAACGACACACCGGAAAAACAATTATATTACGATGGCCTGGTTAAAGCAATTAAAAGCTAGGATGTACAATATACCCACACTTTTTGGCCAGGTCAAACTACACAAGACAGGTTTCCCCATTCGTCCCATCATTCCATGCAAACATTCTGCATTCCAAGCATTAGCCTCCCACATATATGGCACCTCCGTAGCCAGGTGGGCAGGAGCAGCAGTGCGTAGTACACGCTTCTTGATTAGACCGGAGTTCGAGCCCGTCACCACCAAATACGGAGGATGCAGAAAGGTCAGGGAATGACCACCTCATATACCCAGAGCAATATGGCCTTAGTTGCTAATGCTCCTAAAAACCAAACAAACAACCCACATATATAATATAGTAAAACCGTTCAGACAAACCATAAAGTTTGGAAAAAAAAACAATGATTCACTATTTAACATCTTAAAAGATAAATCAGTTAAGGATAATGACAACCTATTTTCCCTAGATGTCACCTCTTTATATACCAACGTAAACATTGCATACACCCTGGACAATGTCTGAGACAAGATAAAGACTCCCTACTAATTAACCACACTAAACTCCCGATTACAGCTATTTTTGATCTGATAAAACTTTAACCGAAGCCAATTATATCACCTTCCAAGGTAAAGTTTTCAAACAGTTTTATTGGCTACCCATGGCTAAGTGGTTTACTAGCAGAAATATACCTTACCACTATTGAAACAATGCATTTAACACCCTTTCTTCCGCAGGTCACCTACTATGGTAAATATCTGGACGATATACTCTGCATCATAGATGCGGGAACCATACAGGACATCCTACAAAACTTTAATAATATCCATGCAAGATTAAGCTTCACACTAGAATCCGAATATACTGAAACAGAATCATTACATTTTTTTAAATTTCACCTTCACATGGGTTATGAACAAAATTCAATTCAGCATATACAGAAAGGCCACCAACACTGGAATGCTTCTTCATTACAATAGCTACAACCCCTTCACCTATAAAAGATCCATTATTCTAAATCAATTTATCAATGCCTACAAATACTCAACATCTAAATCAGCCCTAAACACAGAAATACAAATGCTAAGAAACAGATTTCAAAATAAAGGTTACCCCCTGCCTATTATAAACAAAATAAGGTTACAAGCAAAAATCAGATTACGTAATACTTCTCCTGTTATCAACAATAATAACATAAAAAATATTTTATTGCTTTACTGTATATTGAACAATGATTCAAACTAAATAGTTTTTTCAAAGACACACAATTCAAAATCATAGCCAAACCTACAACGAAACTACATGCTGCCCTTAAAAACCACGAAGTCCAATCCTCTTCCATGTTCCAATTAAATGATTTAGTCTACAATACAAGGATTGCAACTCCTTATACCAAGGATCCACTCATTGTACATTCAATACGTGAATGAGACAACATTCAACATGTCCTTTCATATCACTCCTCCGCTTCGGAACTCACATTCCATGCAATCAGTGAAGGCCACACCTTTCTATTCAAAGAAGCAAAACAAAAATTCTCAGCATCCAACATGATTACACCAAACTATTAATTTCAAAGATGCTTGAAATTAATTTACATCAAAATTCAGTCAATGTACGTTGCCCCATCTCAGATTCATGGTCCTTCATGCACATGTGCCAGGATCACAACTAATCTCCATGCTATAAAATTCTGCCACAATACCCACAGTTTCACTTTCCTGTGATCACGACCCTGGTCGAAAAGACCTGTCCGCTTCAGGGAAGTAACAAAATTCTTTGGTTTCTTAATGTTTCAGAGGAGTCAAATGTTTTTTGTTTTAATATTAGTTTTTAAAAGTACAGATTCATTATTTATTTGGTTCCATAGCATTTAAATTGTTTTTAAAATATAGACGTATTGTATTCTCTTGCTCAAAGATTAGGGTTGGTGGTTTGATGTATTTTGCGATCAGGCTTGGGGTCCTCGGGCCTCCAATCCCGTGGTGCATTGGATCATTGATTTTGTCTACGAGGGTGTGAAATACATGTAATCTATTTGTATAGTTATTCAACAATGGAGGGTATCAGCACTGAAGTGTGCTGGTACCCAGTGGTGTGCTGGTAAATTTTTAAACCAATAATTAAAATTTTAAAAAAATCCAAGACCAAGAATATGTGTGTGTATATTTATTTTAAGTTTTATTGATTTACAACCATTTGGAATACAAAAATTTCAAACAATAATAAAATATTCAATAAAATATATATATTTTTTGTTATAATTTCCATATAGCCAATCAATTCTCACAAAATGTTTTCATTGACTTTTGTCAAGCTATTGTCTCCGTAGCCAATCTATGGTTGCAATTCAACTATGATTGGACAAATGGAGTTGCATACCAATCCACTAACCCTTTTCCCAATAAATTTATTATCATTAAATCTGATATGTGACGATATCATGATTATATACACAACAATTCTAGAAACATAAAATCTTTGACAGACGTCGAGCATGGGAATGTCATTACCTCAAGAAGAAGCAGCCCAGGCAAAATTAAGCAGATGTTTGTTGGAAATAATATTCCTATAAAATTGCTAGCAGAGATAATACCTACACGGGCTGCCAAGTAGGGAAAGGAAGCACAAAGGGTGCTGAAATAAGCACGCTCCGGCTGAATTTTCCATGTCACCATATACAAGCTTATCGTCCAAATGCTGCTAGTCATTGTGGATTGAAGTGCGTGCTGCTCTACAGTTTATAGTCATTGTTGGTTTAACAACTGGCTTGCAAAATTCTTGACAATTTAACAACTGGCTTGCACAAGCTGGTGCAAGCCAGCTCCAGCACACTATTGGTGTATAATTATAATTGTAACTTACACCAGTATAGTTACATTTGCATAGTTACAAATGCAACTATACATTGAAGTGTTTGTCAGATTTTCTAGTTTAATATTTTCAGCCTTTTATAATTCCCTTTGATTTCTGTTATGGGGATCATCATAATTCTACAAAATAAGGAAGTGCAAGTGAAAGCTAGTCATAAAATCCTGACAAAAGCTAAATCTACTAGCAGTTTTTTTTTTTTTTTTTTTTTTTGTGACTTTTATTTTCATGTTTTTAGTTTATGGACTGCAGTATTCAATTTATGAATTCTTGTTGCCTGAATAGGTAATTATTTTCATAATTTTTTTTTATAGATTTCTCTACACTTTATATCATATTTAAATGCACATAAAACAATTTAAAAGGTGAGTTTAGGGACCTTCTGTATATGCTGTAATTTTATTAGTACTCTGATCTAAACTGGGGTCATACGTTCTAAATAAATATAAACATTAAGAATAGTTAAATGTATCGTGAGCTGTCAAACTAATTTTTCATACACTTTTCAATTTCGACACTAACAAATAAATAGTACTAAATGAATTATTATATATATTTTTTTATGTAAAGTTTACCAAAATTCTCATAATTCAATATCAAGTAATAATACAACAAAATCATCACCTGCAGGCGTGACCTAAATTCCGGAATGAACTGCAAACTTTCCTCAGAAAGCAAAAATTTTAACTTCCTCACTTCTTCTTCTATTTTTAGAGCCTCACAAGTAAGGGAAAACTAAATAGGAATTACTCAGAGTGAGTTTATTTTTGTAAAAACACATTTTTTATACTGTATTTTAGCAAAAAAAAATAGTCTTTGTTAAAAACCAGTCAATTATCAAAACCTGAAATTTAGCATAATGCTGCACATCTGATTGTAACAAGGGAGAAAAACAGCTTCACAGAGGGTTTTTTTTTTTTCCAAAATTTCCCTTTTAGAATCCACTGCAGCACAGAACAAACTGATATCACATGGAATTAGATCTATCAATTAGTAGGATAATTCTAGCTTTGATAATCAGTGATACTCTGTTCCTTCCCTTGTGCCATAAGGGTAATCCATACACAGTATTTTCAATGTGTGACTACTACTCAGTTATTCACTACACTTCTCAGAAATTTTCACTTAAAACAGAATTGAGGACACAATTTTAAATTGAACATAACCAATTTTATGCAGTACAAAAAATTTTAAGCTGTTAAATCTGAGATTCGTGAACAGGGATGGACTGGCTGGCTGTAACTGCCCCCAACAGTTTTGCCCCCCAAGCAATAACACGCTACAATTGCTATTGGTTCCAGTTCTACCTGCAGTGTTCCTCCCCTGTTTGTAAACTAAACTGTTCTTTTAAATGTAAAAAATCAAATCAACAGTTTTATCATTTCACATTGTGATTTCATGCAGCAAACATCCCAGTGATAGCATATCAACATTAATTAGATTCAATAAATTAATTAATTACACACTGTTTATTTGTTTTCCTTGTTGATGTGAAACATAAGTTTCACACCAGCAAGGAACTAATTCTAACAACAATGCTATGTAAATTTGCTTAATCGCTGATTACAGTTTTCAAACACAATAATGTACAAATTGTGCACAACAGCAGGGAAAGCATGTGTACAACCAAGCCGAAGTGAAACAAAGATGCAAAAACAAAGTATAATAATGTAATAATTTCTACCATTCGGAAATAGTGTTATTCAACACTATTTCCGAACGGTAGAAATCATTGTGAATCATAAAAGCATATGTATAGAGAAATATACAAACTTACCATAACAATCAGGCAACAAACTATATTTTTTATTCTTTAAGGTTACAAAATTCTAATCAAAGTTCGTAAAATTTAAATTTTTTAGGCTTATGTTTACAGTTCATTTCTATATTAAAAAATTAGCATTTCGATAGATTAGAGAGAAAGATTCCACTCATTACAGTAAGGCATCACAGCCAAAAAGAATGTCTTTCATGCAAACACATAATGCGCTTTTGAATATGCAAGTTTAAAGACCAGAAGGTTGGTTGTAAAGGAGAGGGCACTGGGATCGCAGAACAGTATGGACAGTGGATTTTTGGCTGCTGTAAAAGGATACATATTTTTTAATTTTTAACGTATTCTTCGTTATTTAACATAGTACATTATGTTTTACGGAGATATTAAATAGGTTTAGTAGCATTCGTTAAGTTCTTATTTTGAATTTAACCAGCGATTTTTGGAAGTTACGACTACCAGTACTGGCACCAATATTGTTGAACTAGCTGCCATATTGTAGTCGATAAGAAATAGCTTCATGTATATATATCTCGAACTGATAGCGGAAGGTATAAAGTAAAACTAGATAGCGTGATACGAAGCACTGTATTACGAATCTGTTAGCTTATTATAGTATTATCAATTAATCAAAAATATTATTAAATTATTATTCATTGTTAATTAAATTGTATTTAAACGGAAATCATGACCCAGAGTAGAGCTGCGAAGCAAAGATCAGACTAGCAAGAGTGCTGTGGCTCGAGGGAGAAACAAAGGGGACAATTCTCCAACGCATCACAGTCTCAAAAAATGTGCAAAATGTGAAATTTTTGCCGACCTTTCTAAAACAGGACGTGATCTAGCCAAGGAGGATGCCTTTGTGTGTCTTAGATGTCTGGAGTGTGAAGAAATTAGGCGCCAACTCAGCATTCTGATGGGCGTCTATGAGAGCTTGAGATGTAGGATTAATACCCTTGAAGAAATTAATATGAGGGGCCCATCAGGTGCCCAGCTCAATGACAGAGCTCACTCCTGGGCATCAGGCAACACAGAGGCAATCTCCACGGCAGAATGCACTGGTCCTAAAGGAACTAGTTATGGTTGGTGATTCTATTGTCAGGGAGATGGAGAATATACTATGTAAGAAGGATAGGTGGAACAGGACCAGGGTATGTCTGCCTGGGGGCAAAAGTTGACGACGTTGTGAGCAGATATCATCTTTTCAGGGCACAAAAGGTGATATTGTTATACATGTTGGAACTAATGACATTAAGAGTAACAGATCTGCAGATTTACTTAACAAGTACAGGTCGATGTTGACAAAAAGTCACAAGTTAGGGATGAATGTGAAAGTGTCTGCAATTCCGCCCAGACATGACAGGACAGAGCATATGATGAGAGCCTTGACAAAATCAATTTGGCCCTGGAGAGACTGTGCAAGGCTCAAGGGGGTATAATTTTTTTCAGCCTGGTCTGTGCTTGTTGACAGGAGAGATGGCTTCTACAGGGATGGAATACACTTAAATAGAAAGGGTGCAAGAATATTTGCTGATGCTATCGAGGCAGTGTTAGATGGGCCCGAAAAACTGTTAGCGTGTTGGGATACGCATACTAAAAGGTTAACAGTGGCCGCAGGCAGAGGCAAAAGAGATTCTTGCACTGCTTCTATTAGAATGGGAAGCAGACTGGAAAGCGAAGTAATGGAGATTTCCAGGACTGCTGGGAGTCATAGTGGAACAAGTAAATACATGGGCTGTGTTAGGATAACTAAGAGTAGAAACAGGTGCATGTATACTTGCATGTACACCAATGCTAGGAGTATAGTTAATAAATTTGATGAGCTTGAAGTGCTAGTCAAGACATCAAAGGCAGATATTGTTGGCATATCAGAGACATGGTGTCACACAAATATAGGCAGTGCAGAGTTGGAATTTGGGGAGTACAATGTGTATAGGAAGGATAGACAGGATAGGAAGGGAGGAGGGGTTATGCTGTTAGTTAAGAAACACAAAATCTAAGGAAGTGCATCCAATTGATGCTGGTGGACAATGCAGAGTTGAGTCTGTTTGGTGTGAAATAAGCACTGGGAAAGGAAAAATGAGTAGGTATGTGTTATAGGCCTAATGAATCTGATGAGTATAATGAGCAATTGTGCAGAGATATAGAGAGAGCCAGTAAATCAGGATGTCTTATAATGGGAGATTATCCAATAAATCCACAAAAAGACTTTTGTGGATTTATTGGATAACCATTTTCTACAGCAACATGTTCGAGAGGCAACCAGAGGGAGTAATACTCTTGATCTGATTACCAGTAGTGATTCTTCATGCATTAAGAATCTGCAGATAAAGGAACCACTGGGCGAGAGTGATCACAATGTATTAATACGGGAATTATTTAAAGATGTAACTACCATGAACACTAAAGGGAAGGGCGTTTGCTTTCGTAAAGGTGACTATACAGGTCTCAGACCGTTTTTAAATTCTGTACAGTGGGATCAACTGATTATGTTACCAACAGTGAATTCTAAATGGGAAGCCTTCAGGGACTTAATTTTGGAGGCTACTAGGCTTTTCATTCCAACTGAGAAATACTGTTCAAGGTTTAGGCCTAAATGGATGTCAGATGAATTAATGAGGCTAGTGGCAGAGAAGAAGAATGTATGGGATGCATATAAAGTATCAGGCAACACAGAAGCCTATGGCAGGTATAAACTTTTCTGTAATCAAGTCACAAAGGAGGTTAGGCAGACGAAGGCAGATTATGAGTAATCAAAGAAAAGCAGCAAGGAGTTCATTACTTATGTAAACTCTAGAAGGAAAGGGATGAATCAGATTGGACCACTTAACATAGATGAGTTGACTATTGATGATCATGCTCAGGTAGCTGATAAACTGAATGAGTATTTTGCATCTACATTCACACATGAGGAGTTATTCAATGAGGGGAATGCCAGAAGTTTATCAAACACTAATGGGTAGCTAAGTGATTTTGTAACAACTGAGAACAAAGTGGAGGAGAAATTATTGAATTTAAACATAAGGAAGGCACCTGGGTGGACAGAATCTATCCAGTTATATTAAAGGAGGCAGCAAAGGAAGTAAGCAAACCCTTAGCCATAATTATGAGAGCTTCCTTGGATTCAGGGAAGATCCCCATGGACTGGAGGAGTGCAAATGTATTACCAATTCACAAAGGAGGTTCAAAAGGTGACACAAGTAACTACAGAACTGTTAACTTGTGTTCCGTGGAAAATACTGGAATCAGTGGTTAAAGAAGCATTGTAGGATCATCTAGACAAGACTGCAGTAATAGTTAAGACAAAGCATGGGTTTGTCAAAGGGAGGTCTTGTCTGACCAATTTGATTGGTTACTATGATGTGGTCACAAAGGAACTGAATGCCAAAAATATAACTATCAACCAAAAATATAAGTATCAATACAACTTTGAAGAAAAAGCTCTTTTGTTGTTAGACAATGCTCTAGGACATCCTACTGATCTTAACACGTTGGACACATGCATTCCTGTCAAAGTTGTGTTTCTTCCAGCAAGCACAACTTCCCTGATTCAACCATTGGATCAGGGAGTAATAGCATCATTTAAAGTAGCCGAGTGGGCAGGAGCGGGAGTGCAGTAGCACACGCTCTTTGAGTAGACCGGGGTTCAAGCCCCTGACTGCTGAATACGGTCTATCTGCCAACCCGCACTGGACCAGCGTGGCAGATTATGGTCCATTTCCCTCAGCATGAATTGTTGAGGAGGCTTCCATCCTGCAGTGGGTTGATAATGGCTGCACTTTACTTTTTTTTTTTTTTTTTTTATCTGCATCGAACATTAAGCAATTTAACTGAACTAGAGGAGGATAAAGAGGAAATGACAGTTAAAACTACACCATTAAAAACGCAATTGAAATCATTGATAGTTCTTGGAAAGAAGTCACTAAGAAATGCTTAAATGGAGTTTGGTGCAAAATATGGCCAGAAGTTGTACTGGAAGAAGAAAATAACATCCAAGAAACTAGAAATGAAGTTATCCAGATGGCTCAATCAATAGGTTTCGAAAATCTCAATGAAGAGGATGTTAGAAATTTATTGAATGCAGAAGATGATGGTTTTTCAGTGGAAGATTCAGAAAACCTTGTTAGCAACGAAGACAAAGATAATGAAGACAAAGTTAAAGAAGTTCCTGCCGAAAAAGTGTTAACAACCAAAGATTTAAAAAGGTGCTTAAATGACATTGAAAACGTTTTAAATTTTTTTTAGTGAAAATGATCCTGATTTAGGAAGAAGTGTTATTGTTAAGCGATCAGTGTTAAATGCAATAACTCCGTATAGGCAATTGTTAAATGAAAGAGAAAAAAAGCATAAACAATCAACTTTAGACTCATATTTTAAAATGTGATTTCACTTTGTATGTAAGTTGACTGTTTATTTAATAAAACTTTTCTTTGTTCGAAAAAAAAAAAAGCTTTTCATTTTCTTTACGTAGGAACATATCCCTATTCTGGCCATAGTATTTTTATCTCTGAAAACGAAGTTTCGCTTAATGAAGTAATTTCCTGGAACACATCCTATTCGTTATTCGAGGTATGCCTGTATATGTTTTACAGACTGATGTAATAATGTTCAATCATTATTTTGATGGCATTAATCTGTTCTCATACTCCTTTTCTATTTTGCAAATTCCATATTTTTCTACATAATTTCACATATATTTATTATTATTATTATTTTTTTTTTGTTTTTTAACCCTTAAGAGTATTCTACCAATTAACAACATTATAAAGGAGCATAACACAAGATAACATTGTAATATCTGGGCACAATTTTGGTTCAGTTTACATGAAGTAAGTGTTAACCTCATCCCAGATTATAAATAGAAAATAACTAATACAGAAAGATACTTACATGTTCATAAAAATTTGGGCAGCTAAGACAGGAGAACTTTTCTAAATTACTCTCTGCACTCTTTAATTGTATTAGTTTATCTACCTTTTCCACATCTGTTAGATGAAATTCTTTTGTAGGATTCAAAATAGGAAGGTCAATAAGTGTATTTTCAGCAAAGCACTGCAACTCTTGTAATGCCATATTAATAGCTGGCTGGGGAGGATCATTCCTATATATATAATACTGATGAGAATATATGCATTTATATGTCTTTAATTATGAAGACACTTATATAATATCGGTGTTTAGATACACCATAGATAACTCTTAATAAACTACAAAGTAGTTGTTGTAGGCATCATTTGCTCTTTCTCATATTGTGCTCTGCCTTCACGACGAGTTGCCATGATATTGCACTACTTCGAATAAGTAACGCTTCACTAATAGAGAAGACTATTGTTACTTATTCTCAGTTGAGTACCACCACCCAGACAGCACTGTTTCACGGCTATTGGCCGATCATCAGTGGGTGGGCAGGTACCTTGGTATTGCAGACATGACGACCCAGTTGTGAAGTTAATCACACAATATGAGAGATGCCAAGAGGTGTAGATGTCAATATTTAAAATAAATAAATGCACAAGGCATAATACTTTAAGAGTTTGGTATCTATATAATATCGGTGTTTAGATACACCATAGATAACTCTTAATAAACTACAAAGTAGTTGTTGTAGGCATCATTTGCTCTTTCTCATATTGTGCTCTGCCTTCACGACGAGTTGCCATGATATTGCACTACTTCGAATAAGTAACGCTTCACTAATAGAGAAGGCTATTGTTACTTATTCTCAGTTGAGTACCACCACCCAGACAGCACTGTTTCACGGCTATTGGCCGATCATCAGTGGGTGGGCAGGTACCCTGGTATTGCAGACATGACGACCCAGTTGTGAAGTTAATCACACAATATGAGAGATGCCAAGAGGTGTAGATGTCAATATTTAAAATAAATAAATGCACAAGGCATAATACTTTAAGAGTTTGGTATCTATATAATATCGGTGTTTAGAGCACAATATGAGAAAGAGCAAATGATGCCTACAACAACTACTTTGTAGTTTATTAAGAGTTATCTATGGTGTATCTAAACACCGATATTATATAGATACCAAACTCTTAAAGTATTATGCCTTGTGCATTTATTTATTTTAAATGAAGACACTTATGTAATTAGTGAAGTACAGTAAAACATCATAAATCTAGCATTCAAACCGCCAGAATTAAAAAAAAAAAAATTTTAATAAAAAAAAAAATTACTGAGCATTGTATCACCCATTGTAAATTATAAACAAGAACAGGAACTTGGAACTTAAGGCATAGCTTCCCAATGCAATCAAACTCCATGTAGAATGTAATGCTTGAAATTTTAGCATCTCAATTGTGCATATGTATCACTCCCTCAAGAAACCATTTATTGGCTACTGCTTCAGCAGATATAAGAAAATTTCCATAGCATCACATTTTAAGCCATATATAACTTGATTTAAAATTTATATAACATAAAGCTCTTGAATGACAATCAAAAACAACAATAACAAAAAAAAACAATGTGAATTATACACATCATGGACTATATACTTCTCATTAAACTATCATTCAACACACATCATTCAGAATTTTCAGCCCACACAACATGCAATTTTTTCTGTGACCACAGACACACTTCTACAGACATAATAAACGTTTATGGGTTTAAGTTACATTTGGGATCTTCTAATATAAAAAAAAAAAAAACAGTTGCAGGTGTGCACTTGTATGCACACTAATGCTAGGAGCATAGTAAATAAATTTGATGAACTGGAAGTACTGATTAAATCATCAAATTATTATTGTTACTATTATAATTAGCCATATGATGCAAGGAAGCCTGAGGCTTTTGCTGCATCAGCAAAAAAAAAAAAAAAATTCTGTGTTACCCCTGAGAGAGAGAGAGAGAGAGAGAGAGGGGGGGGGGGTCAGAAATAGAAGGGAATCACCAAGAAAGAGAAGAATGATGATATCCAGCTCAGGACCCTGGGTGTGCCAAGCCCATACTCACCAGATGTGAGCCCCTGGGGGTAAATGCAGACATTGTGGAGATATCAGAGATATGGTAACATTTAGTTATAAAAGATTTGGAATTTGAATATGAACAGTACAATATGTATAGAAAGAATGGGGGAGGGGTATGATCTTAGTTACTTAAAATGTAATAGTAATAATATTTGCCATATAGTGCAAAAAAGCCACAGGCTTTTGCTGAACTGGCAAAAAAAAAAAAAAACCAAGTACATAAGAAAACAAATTATGCTTCCCTCCTCACACAGGTAAGTATCCAGTAGACCTTTGAATTTATTCAAACTGTCAGCCTCAACTACCTGCAAGAGCAACTTGATCCAGCTATCAACAACTCAATGGCTAAAAGAAAACTTCAAAACTTCCTACAATCTAATCTAAACCTCAACCGCTGTAATTTGAATTTATGACTCTAGTTCTGGAATTGTTTAGAACATATAGTGTACAGTGTTAATTGTAATGTGGCTACAGGGGTTTATCCCAACTCCGCATCAGGCAATGCGATGAACACAGAACTCTGTAAACGCCAGATTTATGTAGGTTAGTGAGTGTTTGTGTAGTATTAGTGTGGAGTTGGTTTGGTTTGGTTTTTTTTTTTTTTTTTAGGAGCATTAGCAACTAAGGCCATATTGCTCCGGGATATGCGGTGGTCATTCCCTTTCCGCATCTTCCGTATTTGGTGGTGACGGGCTCGAACCCCGGTCTAATCAAGAAGCGTGTGCTACGCACTGCTGCTCCTTCCCACCTGGCTACGGAGGCGCGTGTGGAGTTGTGTTGGCTGTGTTGTTCATCCAACCTCTTAGCCAAGAGGCCTGTGTTTTAACACAAAAACCCTCTGTCTAGTGCCACAAGGTGGTGGACCAGGCAGTAAGGCGTATGAAAGCACTGGCGAGGTGAACCCTATGGTAGCCAAAGCTACAGACAGGGAGAGCCCAGCAAAAAAAAAAAAAAAAAAAATGAAGGGAGGCACTATCACTACTACAACCTTCCTCCTGAAAGGGCCATGGGCCCTTCAAGATGAAACTCAACCTGCATCTGCTTGGAACAAGAAACCCAGCATCATGTTATGCACGAATATGAATGTGAATGAATATGAATGAAGAGCATAGATGTAACCTTATTACCAGGATAAAATGCAATCCAAAGAACCAAGAACACCACCTATTAGACTCAGAAGAAGAGTATAGTGCCTTCAGTCTTTTCGCACAGGACCTCTTCAACAGGAGAAGAACTGAGATAGCCATCCAAAACAATTAAAACCTGCTGATTGCACAGAAATCAAACTGACCAACCAGACTTTCACTGAATAAAACAAACCTAAGGATAAGGCTAACACAAAAATGATATAAACTGGCACACAGGGGACCAGTACCTAATCGGATCCTGGTTGCTCCACCTCAACTGGACGTGGCATGACAAATCCTGGACAGGAGGGATCTCCCACGAGTGACACGACCATCTGTCACTATCTGTCTAACACACCAGACTGGACTATAACCACCAACAGTCTTGTCGCCAATATGTCCTGAATGATGACACCAACTAGGACTGATACTAGAGAAAATGCTAGAACTGTAACCTTGGACATGGACACTTCTGCCCAATCCTTCTGCACAATTAAGGGGTAGAATTTTTCTCAGCCTGGTCTGTGCTTGTTAACAGGAGAGGCTGCTTCTACAGGGATGGAATACACTTAAATAGAAAGGGTGCAAGAATATTTGCTGATGCTATCAAGGCAGAATTGTTTGTTTGAATGTGGGCTTTACGGTGCAAGAGCAACATGGCCGTGATGCGCCTAATTTTGGTATAAAGTTTAGTGCTTTTTTTTTTAATTTGAATTGCAGTTAAAGTTTACAGTGTGTTATACAGTTCTATATCTTTAAGGAAAGTGAAGATTTTGTCTACATGTGGCGCATCAGCTAAAAGATGGGCAACACTCAGAGTATTCGTTGCCGAAAAAGAGGCAAATAGAGTTTGACACTCACTCTTATAAATCTGGCAGTCAATGAGTATATGTTGGACTGTAAGTTGGGCGTTGCAGTTTGTGCAACGTGGTGGATCAGTGGCTGTAAGTAAATAGAGATGTGTCAGGTGTGTGTGTGACCTATCCATAATCAGGCTAATACAACTTCATCTCGGTTCTCACGAATACTAGAATTCCATGGTTTGAGATTTTTTTAATGTCGAGTAATTTATTATTGGCTTGACTCTGCCAGATGTGTTGCCATTGTTCAATACATTGTTTCTTTATAATGTACTTGTAGTCAGATGCAGGTGTAATAAAGGCTTGGGCTATAGCATCGGTAGCAGTTTTGGCAGCTAGGTCAGCCTGTTAATTTCCAGAAATTCCAGCATGACCAGGGATCCAACATAACAGAACTTGTTGTTTCTTCTGGTTTATCTTAGAGTATTCCAGATCTGTCTAAGTAGGGAGTTATTATTCTTTGGGTTTTGTTGCATAGTTTGGATAGCACTAATGGAGTCTGTATATATAACACTGTGCAATATTGTTTCTGAGAGTGCATAGTTTAAGGCTATGTGGATAGCACAAAGTTCTGCAGTATAGCAGCTGCTACTTTCCATAGGGAGTTTCTTGGATATAGTTGTATTGGGAAATACTGCTACTGCACCAACATGATTGTCAGTTTTAGACCAGTCTGTGTAAATTGGTGTGTACTGGCCATGCTGGGTTCTCAGTGCAGCATTTGCAGTATGTTCTGTTGGGATAAGGTGTGTTTTCTCCAGGCTGTCAATGAAAAGTCGCACAGTGGTATATAGTATGTCCAAAGTGGGACTGTATGAGAGGCAGTGGGCTGTATCTTATTACAGTCAATTTGCCAATCAGCCTGCAATGAGCAAAGACATATCCCAGTTGGTGGATTTATTGATGGATAGGCTCGGTATAGGTTTACCCATTTAAGAGAGAAAAGTCCGTTTCAAGTGGGATGGTTTGGATGCCCTTTGAGTTTTGCTGCATAGTGTAATAAAAGCAGCATTTGTCTGCGTAGCTGCAGGGAGGTTTCATGTGCTTTAGCATATAGGCTGTGGACAGGTGATGTACGGTACTCCCCCAGTGCAAGACGAAGAGCACTGTGGTGCACAGGATCAAGCCAGCGTAAAGCGCTTTGTCTAGCAGAGATATAAACTACAGAACCATAGTCTAGATGTGAACTTATTAGCGCATGGTACAATTGTAATAGTGTGTATCGGTCAGCTCCCCATGTTGTGCCTGATAGAACTCTTAAGATATTTAGCTTTTTAAGACAGGGTAATTCTGAGTGTTTTTATATGTTCCAGGAAGGTGAGTTTTTGGTCAAGTATCACACCAAGAAAGCGGACATTAGGGACCACTGGTATGATTTGAGTTTCTAGTCGAAGTTCTGGGTGTGGATGTAGGTTACACTTTTGGGTTGAGAGGCGAAAACCATTGTTTTGGAGCCATTTTGCTATTTTGTTGATTGCACATTGTAGCTGTCTCTCTACCATTCGCATATTAGACGAATGGCAGGCGATACTAAAGTCATCGGCATACAGGGTAGTGGATATTGTTTGTGTCAGGTCCTGTGTTATTGAATTCATTTTTATATTAAAGAGGGTAGCACTTAGCACTGATCCTTGTGGCACTCCTTCCTGTATGAACTTTGAAGATAAGTGATTGTGAAATTGAACTTGAAATGAGTGGTGTTGTAGGAAGTTTCTTATAAACTGTGGTAGGTATCCACGTAATTCCAGCTCGTATAGATTTCCCATTATACCATATCTCCAAGCAGTGTCAAATGCTTTTTCACTGTCAAATAGGACCATCGCAAGATGTTCTTTGCGTATGAAGGTGTCACGGATGTTTTTTTCTGTCTTAATCAAAAGGCCAAGAGTGGATCTACCTTCACAAAAGCTACACTGCACTGGATTCATAAGATTATTTCAAGCTAGAAACCAGGATAGCTGGGCGTTGATCATTTTTTCCATTATTTTGCATGTACAGCTGGTGAGTGCAATAGGTCGATAATGCTGTGGATTTGTAGAATCTTTTCCAGGTTTTGGAAATGCCAAAACATAAGCATGCCGCCATTTGTTAGGGAAAGTATTTTCTTTGAATATTCTGTTGTAGAGCAGTAATAGTGTCTTGAGTGCAGGTTCAGTAAGTTTTGCTATCATGATGTAATGTATTCCATCTGGCCCTGCTGCACTGAGTTTAGTGGAGGCTAGAGCATGATGTAATTCTGACATTGTGAAAGGGAGATTTGTATGCAGCACTGGATGTTGATTCAAAATTAATTGAGTTTTTTTTAGCTTGTGCTTTGTGTGTCTGGAATTGTGGTGAGTATGATGTCACAGTTGATATTTCCATGAAAGATCTACCTAGAGCATTTGCAATCTCCTCTGGTTTTGTAATATCAGAGCCATTTACATTGAGCATGGGACAGTTGACATGGATGTTTTGCGTACATATGCTGTATTTTGGCCCAAATTGTTTGTTTTTGTAATTGTGGAAGCGAAACGCCTCCATGCTTCCCTTTTGCTGGTCTGTCTAACTTGTTTTGCTTTTGCCCTTGCCCTTTTAAAGCAGACGAGATTTTCTGTTGTTGGGAACTTTCTGAAAATGTTCCATGCTCTGTTCTCTTTTTTTGTGGCACTACATTCATTATTCCACCACACTTTAGAGCGGGCCGATATTTTAGTGGATCGTTTCAGAATTGCTTTGTCCGCTGTTTGCAGTATTTTGTTAGATATATGTTCTACTGCCAAGTTTATGGGTGTTTGTTGGACCTGTTTTTCTTCTAGTGTAGCTAGCTGCTTGTACGCATCCCATTCAGCTTTGGAGAATATCCATTTCGGAATTTGGTAAAAAAGATGGGGAAGGCTTGTATCAATGCAGCATATCACAGGGTAATGATCACTGCCCCGTGGTTTGATGTGAATAGTCCATCCGAATAGATGGTATATGGTTGCTGAACATAAAGATACATCAATAGCTGAGGTAGATCCTGTAGGAAGATGCGTATAAGTGTGCGCTCCATTATTGAGAGTTATCAGATTGTGTTGATCAAGTAATTTTTCGATAGTTTTTCTACGCTTGCCCAGGTTATGGTTTCTCCATAGCGGATGGTGACTGTTCAGGTCCCTGGGATACAGTAGAGTTTGGGAAGGTGGATCACTAGTTCTTCTAATTCAGCATAGCTTATGTTTTGGTTAGGTGGTAAGTATAATGAGACTATGGTTAAATCAAAGTTAACACTGATTCATGCAGCAACTGCTTCAAGATTTGTCTTTAGTGGGAATGCTTTTGAGGGTATCTGGGAGTTGATGATCAGCGCTACTCCTCCATGTGCAAGATTGTTCAGATTGTGTGCAACACGATCTTGCCAATGTATTATGTATTTCTGAAGGGAAACAATTAAATTTGGTGTTAGATTGGTTTCTTGTAGACAGAAGGCAATAGGATCATATTGCAAAAGGAGATCTCGGATGTCAGCCAAATTACTACAATAGCCTCTACAGTTCCACTGTAAGAAAGCAAGCATTATTTTGGTTTAGTAGAACCCTCGATTTGTTTTCGAGGTACAGAAGGTTTAGATCGCTCAAGTTTACCTTTTCCCTTCTTTGGGAAATAAGGTTTCGCTGTATCCATCTCCTCTTCAGTAAACAGTTCTAAAACCTGTCCATCTTGGTTTGAATTATCTTCTGAATCCATGTAGTCTGTTTGGTTTGAGTCGGGAGTGGTAGATACTGTAGTATTCTGCTGTTGAGTGGCATCTAGTTGTATTGTGATCGGCGTATTTATTGCCTTGCTTTGCTTTGTTTGCTTTTTGTTTGGGGTGTTGGTATACTGGGGACAATATTGACCTTGCCCATTCAACTAGTGAATTTGTTGGTGGTATGATTACCTCTGTTTGGGTAGTAATTGATATGTGATTTTTGGTTATTTGGGCATAAGTTGGCTTGTTAGCAATTGGAACTGGTAAGGATTTTTCAGCTTCTTGGTAGGTTACATTATGTTCAGTTTTGTATCACTATCTTTTTTTTCGGTTTTCCAAAGGGGACACTCCTTCGAATACGCCGGATGGACTTCTTTACAGTTAACGCAGTTTGGTGTTGTGATAGTGCAGTCACTAGTAGTATGTGCAGTGGATCCACATGTGGCACAGGCAGCTGCTCCTCTGCAGACCGTCTGTGAGTGCCCAAATTTCTGGCACTTATGCAAGCATAATGGATTTGGTATGTATGGTTTAACTCGGCAGTTAAGGTAACTGGCTTTGATCAATGTTGGTGGTTTAGGATTATCAAAAGTAAGGATTATATTCCGGCTAGGAACTAATATATTATCCTCCTTCGTGAGAATTCGCTTTACATTGGCAACTCCTTCTTCTTGTAATTCTTGTTTCAGTTCTTCATCTGACAAATTGATGAGATCCCACTCAGTGATGACGCCTCTTGACGTGTTCAAGGAAATGTGCAGTGAAACGCTGACCGAAATTCTACCAAAGGATTGTAATTTTTGTAGTTGATCAGATTGACTGGCAGTGACAACTTCAACCAGTAGGTCTCCTGATCTTAATCGACGAACTGTCTTGGGAGTACCTATTATGCTTTCTAGGCATTTTTGCACTAGGAAAGGGGAGAGTTTTCCAACTGGTTGTTCTTGAGTTGAATGTATAATCAAAAAAGTTGGGGTTCGGATTCTGCCTACATCAGTCTTTTGACGTTCTGCTGCAACAGAACTGGACTCCTCTTGTTCTTGCCTTGTCAGGGTTTCTTCTGTGTACCCAGTGTTTTTTGGGTTTTATGGACTTCTTGCTCCATTTCGCCCTGGAAGGGAGACCTTTCCCTGCCCCCGGCCATGCCATGCCACGTGCAGCAGCAGCAGTGCCACCTTTGTGACCAAGCAGTAGTGGGTTGGTAGTAATATGCAAATAAAAGGGGAAAACAAGAAAGAAGGTTACTTTTCCTCCTGTTCAAGTAAAGTGATTTTTTTACTGAAGCTTATTTAATTGATTGTAACAAAGAAGACAATTTTACTTATTCAAGCGAGTGCAATTCACTGGCAAAGACACTTGATCATGAAATCGCTTGGCACCTGGGGCTGAGGCAGAGTTAGATGGGTCAGATACACGGACTAATCGACGAACAGTAGCCACTGGCAGAGGTGAAAGTGATTCTTGCACTGCTTCTATTGAAATGCAATTGAGCAACAGCATGGAAAGCATGGCAATGGGAATTTCCAGGGCTGCTGGGAGTCATAGTGGAACAAGTAAATACACGGGCTTTGTTAGGGTAACTAAGAGTTGAAACAGGTACATGTATACTTGAATGTACACCAATGCTAGGAGTATAGTGAATAAATTTGATGAGCTTGAAGTGCTAGTCAAGATAACAAAGGCAGATATTGTTGGGATATCAGAGACATGGTGTCACACAGACATAAGCAGTGCAGAATTGAAATTTGGGGAGTACAATGTGCACAGAAAGGATAGACAGGACAGGAAAGGAGGAGGGGTTATGCTGTTAGTTAAGAAACACATCATCTAAGGAAGTGCATCCAATTGATGCTGGTGGACAATGCAATGTTGAGTCTGTTTGAAGTGACATAAGTACTGGGAAAGGAAAAATGAGAGTAGGTGTGTGTTATAGGCCTAATGAATCTAATGAGTATAATAAGTACTATGATGTAGTCACAAAGGAACTAGATGCAAAGAATAATTTGGATATCATATATTTGGATCTTAGAAAGACCTTTGATACTGTTTCACATGAAAGACTGCTGCACAAATTGAAGCAGTGTAGCACTGGAGGCAAACTGCTGCTATGGATAAAGGGATGGTTGAGTGGGAGAAGACAGAGTGGTAATCAATGGACACTGCTGTTCGTGGACTAATGTTATTAGTGGAGTCCCTCAGGGTTCAGTGTTGGATCCATTGTTGTTTTCTGTATTTATAAATGATATTGATGATGGTATATCGGACTTAATGTCCAAGTTTGCAGATGATACAAAGGTTGGCAGGGTCGTTAATAACTCCCCCAATAATGACAGTATGCTGCTGCAGCAGGATCTGGAAAGGTTGGGCAGATGTGCTGAGAGGTGGCAAATGAAGTTTAACATTGACAAATGTGAAGTGCTGTATATGGGAAGCAGTAACCTCAGAATAAAGTATCAACTCTGTGGTACTACACTGACAATGGCAATGGCAGAGAATGAAAAGGACCTGGGAGTAATTGTGCAGGCAGATATGAAGTTTTCTGAGCAGTGCAAACAGTCTGCAAGAGTAGCTCATGGTGTCTTGTCAATGATATACAGGAATTTTTCTAACAGGGATAAGGAGGTGATTATCCCCTTGTATAAGGCAATGGTCAGGCCACACCTTGGGTACTGTATACAGGTCTGGAGGCCTCATCTTAAGAAGGCTGTAGAGCTGTTGGAACGAGTACAGAGAAGAGCAACAAGAATAGTGAATGGAACAAAGGCTTAAGTTTTACAAATTACAGTGTCTGAAGACTAGGCATCTGAGAGGTGATCTGATTGAGTATATAAAGCCTTGAATGGTTTGAGCATGCTTAATGCTGATGGGATTCTTCCTCTTGATCGGAATAATTGCCTGAGAGGGCATAAATTCAAACTGAGGAAAGACTGTTAGATAGATGTGCAGAATAGGATAGATGTGTAGAAGTTTGATAGATGTGCAGAAGTTTGCCTTTAGCCAGCGGGTGGTTGATTGCTGGAACAATCTTCTATCTGTCGTCGTAGAAGTTGATAGCTTAAATAGATTCAAGGCAGAACTTGACAAAGATTTGGAGCAAGTAGATGGGTGAAATAAGGGGTGTTCTTTTTTTTTATTTATTATTTTTTTTTGGCTGATGCTATATAAGCTTGCTTCCTTGTATCATGTGCCTTTGCTAATGCTAATCTGAATGAAGATCCAACTGACAGGAAAGGAGTGAACTTGCAGCCTAGCTGCTCATGCACCTTTTAGGCGATCTGAACTGGATACTTCAACTCAATTCCCTTTAAACTCTCATCACCAGGCAGGGAGGGGGAGAAAATAGGCTTCCGTCCCCTCCCCCTGCCCCCCTCTTTCCTCTGTGAGCCCATCCCTGCTGCTGTTCTGGGATTGCCTTCTCCATTGGCTCCACCCCCTAGTCTTCAGCCTTCCTCGCCTCTCTGCCTTACCCAACCACTTTTCTTGCTCCCAATCTAAACAAAATTTAAATTAGAATCTTAATTATGGTTCATATAATAACAAAATTTCTATGAAATCAGTAATTTTTTTCCATTACTTTTCTCATACTAGGGCAACAGGCAGCTATATAATCAAAAAACACAAAATACCCACTAATCTTTCATTGGTCCACCCCTTGCTTTGATGACTGCTGCACATTGTCATGGCATCAACTGGACAAGGTCTTGAATGTATTCCTGAAAATTTCATGGTACCAAACAAAGATTAATGTCTCCTGCAGCTCTCTAAGTGCTTTTAGTTTCTTTTGCATTATCGAAACACCCATTTTGTTCCAACAATTTTCAACTGAATTGAAGTCTGGATTGTTCTCAGGCTATATTATTGTGAGAATTTATTTATCCTTCAATTACTTTTGCACCTGTGAGCAGTAATAATAGCAAAATAAATTATACTTATTTAAGCAAGAGGGTGACATTTTATAAATTTAAAACTTTCGCTAACATTACTAAGTAGTACTTATGGTTTTGGCTCTGTGACATGGAGCAGAGTCGTCCTTAAAAATGCAACTGGCAACATCCCCATAGTGATCTCTAATTGTGGGAAATAATTTTGTCTCCAGAATGTCCTTGGTACACCCCAGCATTCACTGTACCCTTCACAAACTCAAAATGACCAACTACTCTATGTGGAATACAGCCCCATATCATATTAATTTAGATACGGTATGTTTCACTGTCGATATTATTCACTGAATTTCACAGAAATTCGGTGAATTTCACGGTCACAATGAAATTCTTCTCCTCTTCTTTGCCTAACAGTCTGCTGGTCATCCAAACCATGCAAGTTGAATTTTGATCCATCAGAGAAAATAACACATTTCCACTGATCCTCAGACAAACTAGCATGCTGCTTTGCCCGCCTTAGACACTGGGCTTTCATTTTTTGCATCAAAATTAGCTTATTTTGATGTGATATTAATCCCAATGAGAAAAGGCATCTATATACTGTAACAGTACTTGCCTTTACTCCTGTATTATCCTCCCATGCTGTTTTGAGATCTGTCAATGAGGATCTTCTGTTTTGGACCCACAGACAGACAGACAGACACCAGAAATCTGCCTGTGCTGCAGAAGACATTCATGGTTAGACTTGCCACTTTCTGATAATTTTCATAACAAACAAGCAACTGTTGACTGATTACAGTGAATCCTTTTAGCTATTTCTTGCAGAGTATGTCCCTCTGCATTCAACACAGCAGCAGCAGCACTTTTCCTAGATTTTTCAAATTACGAAAACTTAGCCATTGTGAAAGGACAGAATACTGGGGTTGTGGCATATGCACTGCATTTATATTGCTGCTGGGGTAATGCAATCATGTATGGCATGTGACATCGTCTAAGAGAGAGCTTGCTAGAGATGCATGATGCAATAGGGTAATGACATTACAAAATATGATATACTGCCAAATTTCACAGAAATTCAGTGAATTTTGCAAGTGATGCAATTTTTTGAGCACCACTATATATTTAAACTAAATTTTTCCAAAGAGTTTGGAAACACTACCTATTGTACAGTCACTGGTTAATTAATGAACTTAAAACTCAAATTAACAGAAAAAATTTAATGCATGTGGGAGGGTCAGATCCAAATACTCACATGAAACGATGCATCTGCCTTTTTCGCCAATCATTGATAATCACTTCTGGTTCAATTTTAATTGATTTAGTGCATATAGCCTGAAAGTCTTCCACTGTGACATCAATTACCAAATGTCCATATGAACTTTCTGGATAGAATAGTTTCTTTGTCCATGGCCTTTTTTCTTCTTCTTCTTCAGCATTATCGCTCTCTCTTTTTGTTTTAAGAGATGAATGAGAAGAAAGATTTGGTCTCTTGATTGCACTTGCTAAACTAGGTTCACTTTTCTCAGAACTGTTATGATAAATTTCTGAAACTGCAAGAACTCTAAATACTTTCTGTTTGCTGCTTGTGATGATATTAAGAATAACAGCTAAAACGTTACGATGATACGAGGTGTTGATAACCACAAGGCGACCAGGAGTCAACATTTTAGCTCCTTGAGGATGTGAAGTTATGTAATGCTACAAAATTTGAATAAAATAAAAATTAAAATATATATAATAAAAACAAATACAGCATTGAGTAAAATTAATTTAAGAACAATTTGTAATGAACATGTTTAATAAATAATTTCTAACAAAGTCTGAATTAAATAGTCTCATCTAATGGAAAATCCTAGGTATAATTAAAAAAAAAAACAATCACTAAATAAATTGTGTGTGTGTGTGTGTGTGTGTGTGTGTGTGTGTGTGTGTGTGTGTGTGTGTGTGTGTGTGTGTGTGTGTAAGTAAAGGTAGAGGAAAAGGAATAAGAGAACAGAAGAAGAAGAAGTAGTAAAAGAAAGTGAGAGAAACAAGGAGTGAAGATATAGATAACTAATAAAATATGCATAATAAAAATACATAATTACATAAAAATTGATCAAATGAGGATGTTATGAACACAACTTACAAAACTAGCCTCTCATCAGGTGCCAACAGCTGGAATTGCAAGAAAAATAGCAAGAATGTCTATTTCTGGTGAAAACCACAAGCCAAATGGGTAAAAAGCATAAACATAAATGAAAACAAAATTCAGTTAATATAAAATGAAAATTAGAATAAAATTTTTAGTTACCAAATTAATGGAAGAGCTAAAATGACTAAAATTAAAAGGCGTAGTTTTTTTTTTTTTAGAAAATGGCTTGTGAAATTTACAGTTGACACAATGAATATGCAAAAAAACTGGAAATAATAATAATTGAAATTTCTAGACACAACATTTTGGCCTAATACTAGTTAAAGTAAAGAGAGATTTGAAAGCATAAATAAAAATGACTAGCCTACAGAAGTATAAAAGGATATAGAAGCAATGACTTGAATATATAAAGATATTAAAAATATAGCAATATATATATAAGCACTTGCTGAAATTAATGATATTAATTTCAGCAGGTAGGACCTGTTTTACAACATCATTAGGTTCCAGCAAAACAGGGTTGTACAATGAAAAGTTGTAAAACAAGACCAAATTATAATGTAACTGAATGAGATAGGTTCCAAAATTCCCAAAATTTTTCCAAGTATGCACTAATATTTCTGTTCTTTATAAATAATTAAATATTTTAAACATTTAATGCACATGTTTTATTTATACTTATATATAAAATAATTAATAAAATAAAATTTTACTTTGGTCCTGTGGAGTCATCACTTCAGTGCGTATTTACTCAATGTGGACGAAACTACCCATTTCGTTCACATTAAAAACTAAATCAGGGTGGTAGTTGCCTTCGCCTATTAAGCGTTTAAATTCGGAAGGATACTCTTCCACCACTGCAATGTCAGCACTTGCAGCCTCACCAGACACTTTCACATTGTGAATTTTACAACAGTTTTTAAACTGATGAAACCACCCTTTGCTGGCTATAAATTACTTAACCGATGGAATTACTTAACAAGTACAGGTCACTGTTGAAAAAAGCCGTGAATTAGGGTTGAATTTGAAAGTGTCTGCAATTCTGCCCAGACAAGATAGGAGGGAGTATATGATGAGAGCCCTGTCGATCAATTCGGCGCTGGAAAGATTGTGCAAGGCTCAAGAGGTAAAATTTTTTTCAGCCTGGTCTGTACTTGTTAACAGGAGAGACTGCTTCTACAGAGATGGGATACACTTAAATAGAAAGGGTGCAAGAATGTTTGCTGATCCTATCGAGGCAGTGTTAGGTGGGTTGGAAAATTGCTAGATTTGGGGGATACAAGGACTAATAGATTAACAGTAGCCACTGGCAGAGGTGAAAGTGATTCTTGTATTGCTTCTATTGGAATGAGCCGCAGCCTGGAAAATAGGATGCAGGATATTTCAGAGACTGCTGAGAATCATTAGGGTACAAGTAAACACATGGGTTGTGTTAGGGTAGCTAAGAAAAAGAACAGGTGCATGTATACTTGCATGTACACCAATGCTAGGAGTTTAGTAAATAAATTTGATGAATTTGAGGTATTGCTCAAAACATCAAAGGCAGATATTGTGGGGATTTCAGAGACGTGGTGTCACACAGATATAAGGAATGCAGAACTGGAATTTGGGGAGTACAATGTCTACAGAAGGGATAGACAGGACAGGAAGGGAGGAGGGGTTATGCTATTAGTTAAGAAATACATAAAATCCAAGGAAGTGAAGCCAGTCAACATTGCTGGACAGAGCAGTGTCGAGTCAGTTTGGTGTGACATAAGCATTGGGAGATCAAAATTGAGAGTAGGAGTGTGCTATAGGCCTAATGACTCTGATGAGTATGATAAGAAATTGTACAGGGAAATAGAGTGGGCCAGTAAATCAGAGAGTCTTATAATGGGGGATTTTAATTTCCCAGATATTGACTGGAATTTGGGGGCTGGTCACTCGCACACTAGCAAGGCTTATGTGGATTTATTGGATGATTGTTTTCTACATCAGCATGTTCGGGAGGCAACTAGAGGGAGTAAATACTCATGCTTTGATTATCAGTAGTGATTCTTCATGCATTAAGAATCTGCAGATAAATGAACCACTAGGTGGCAGTGATCACAGTGTGCTGAAGTGGGATTTACTCAAAGAGGTAACTACCATTAGGGGTAAAGGGAAGGGTTATTGCCTTCGTAAAGGCGACTACGATGGACTGAGACAGTATTTAAATTCTATACAGTGGGACCAACTGATGATGTTATCAACAGCAAATTCAAAATGGGAAGCATTCAAAGAACTTATCTTGGAAGCTACTAGGCTTTACATACCAACTAAGAAATATTGTTCAAGGTTTAGCCTAAATGGATGTCAGACGAACTAATGAGACATATGGCAGAGAAGAAAAATGCATGGGATACATACAAATTAACACGTGACACAGAAGCCTATGATAGATACAAGTTGATCTGTAACCAAGTTACAAAGGAGGTTAGGCAGGTGAAGGCAGACTACAAGAAATCTTTGGCAAGGGATGCAAAGAAAAACAGCAAAGAGTTCTTTACTTATGTAAACTCTAGAAGGAAGGGGATGAATCAGATTGGTCCACTTGATATCGATGGTTCAACTGTTGATGATCCTGCTCAGGTAGCTAACAAACTAAATGAATATTTTGCATCGACATTCACACACAAGAAGTTATTCAGCGAGGGGAATTCCAGAGGTGTATTCAACTCTGACAGTAAGCTAGAGAATCTTGTAATAACTGAGAGTAAAGTAGAGGAGAAATTGTTGAAGATAAATACAAGAAAGGCACCTGGGGTGGATGGGACCTATCCAGTTATATTAAAGGAGGCAGCAAAGGAAGTAAGCAAACCCTTAGCTATAATTATGAGAGCTTCCTTGGACTCAGGGGAAGTACCCATGGACTGGAGGTGTGCAAATGTGACCCCAATTCACAAATGATGAACAAATGATCAAAGGGCGACACAAGTAATTATAGACCTGTTAGTTTAACTTCTGTTCCCAGAAAATTAATGGAGGCACTCGTTAAAGAAGCACTGCAGGATCATCTAGACAAGACTTCAGTTATAGCTCAGACACAGCATGGTTTTGTTAAGAGGAAGTCTTGCCTGACCAATTTGATTGGATACTATGATGCAGTCACAAAAGAACTGGATGCAGGGAATAACTTTGATATTATATACTTGGATCTTAGAAAGTCTTTTGATACTGTTACACATGGAAGACTGCTGCACAAATTGGAGCAGTGTGGCATTGGAGGCAAATTGCTGCTATGGATAAAGGGGTGGTTGAGGGGGAGAAGACAGAGAGTGGTAATCAATGGACACTGCTCATCGTGGACTAATGCTATTAGTGGAGTTCGTCAGGGTTAGTATTGGGTCCATTATTGTTTTCTGTATTTATAAATGATATTGATGATGGTATATCAAGCTTAATGTCCAAGTTTGCAGATGATACGAAGGTTGGCAGGGTGGTCAAAGACACTACTGACTCTATGCTACTGCAACAGGATCTGGAAAGGCTGAGCAGATGGGCTGAGAGGTGGCAAATGAAGTTTAACATTGACAAATGTAAAGTACTACATATGGGAAAGAGCAACCCCAGAGCAACGTATCAACTCTGTTGTACTACACTGACATAAGGTATGTTCGTGTCAGACGGCACCTGAGATTTCTCCCATCTCCGCGTGTGTTTCGCTGTATCGAGGACAGTACACTGTCAAGCCAGAGACTTGAAAGTGTGTGGGTCGTGTCTGTGCAGTGTGATATGTTGTGCCCATTGTTTATCCGGCTTATTGGCCGCCAGGCCCCTAGTGGGGCCCGACGTTGCCCATACCCTGCCACGTGGAGGCTAGCCGGGTGTATCCAGTATCACAACAATTTGCTCTGGCAGGTCCTGCCACCTAGTTTCCTGGGATTTCAGTGGCTAGGGCCTATTAAAAAAAAAAAAAAAAAAAAAAAGTTATGCATTTGACATTAATGCTTAATGGGATTGCTGTAGGGTTGAACACTAAAGAGATGTGTTAAAGGCCAAATAGGTCGGGCAAAATTTTGATGTTATTAAATTTAGACATGTAACGCTAGATAAAAGCTGATAGTGTTAGATATCTTAGAGATTTGCACAAAACCGGTAGAATTTAGACGTTGGTTATAATTTGGCAGCAGTGGGGCAGTGGGTACTCGGTCGATTTAGTGAGAGAGGGGGGGGGGAGTTGAAGACTGGGGAGGAAACAGATAGAAGAATAGGGACGGATAGAGTAGGCATCCCCAAAGAGGTCAGTGGAGACGAGCCCCACCAGGCGCAATATGGGGGGTAGGCAGGGAGGAGAGGAGACAGAGATCCGTCTCCTCCATTCCCTGCCTGGGGATGGGGTTTTAAAGGGAACCAGGCTAGAGTACCCAGTTCGGATCGCCAATGGCGTGTTGGCAGCAAAGCCACAGAATGTCTTCGTCGGTGTCATGTCCAAGGAGTGTCGAATCCGGTATGAAGGTCCAGCTGCCCATCCCGCTCTGGGGGTGGGATATGTTAGCTGGCGGGGGGAACCTACCAGGTGAGGGGGGGGATACACACATTTACTTCATTCGTAATGTGCATTCTCACTCTACTTGCACTTTTTTTTTTTTATTTATTTATTTTTTTTTATTTATACTTTTTTCTTATTTTATAATAATTTTTTTTTATACTTTTTTCTTATTTTATAATTTTTTATATACAGGGTGTTTCAGTTAAACGTTTCAGAACTTCTAAGAGGGGTAGGGTACATCCTGACAACTCGAAATCATATAGCAATGTGGGGTCGGAAATGCTTTCCTGAAGCGGTGTTGTACACAGAAGCACCATAAAAAGAAAAGAGACCTAAGTGAGAAATCGTTTTAATAATACATGAAAAGAAGCAAAAGGTACATGGATTAAAGTAAGTGTTCGAAGTTTCTTCCACGGGCTACAATGCACGCCTCACATCTCCGACGCATGGACATCCGAACATTCTGGAATACTCCAGGCGAATTTCGAATTTCTTCGGCAGCTACTGCGATTGTTGCAACCAGCTCCTCAGCATTGTCAACAGGGGTGTCATAAACTAGCGATTTCATATGACCCCAGAAATAAAAATCAAGACATGATAGGTCGGGTGACCGAGCAGGCCAACGCACGGGACCACCACATCCGATCCACTGTTGACCAAATGTGACATCCACGTAGTTACGAACATCTCCGCTATAATGGGCAGGGGCTCCATCGTGTTGGAACCACATTGTCTGTTGCGTCGATGCAGAAATCTGTTCATCTCTCAAAAGTTGTGGCAATACTTGCTGCAGAAAGATCAAGTAGATAGGTCCGGTTAGACGACACGGTAACAGGTAAGGTCCGATGAGGTGATCTCCCATAATACCGGCTCATACATTGACCGAAAATCGAATCTGTGCTGCACGATGTCGCACGACGACTTCTGTGTACAATACCGCTTCAGGAAATCATTTCCGACCCCACATTGCTATATGATTTCGAGTTGTCAGGATGTACCCTACCCCTCTTAGAAGTTCTGAAACACCCTGTATATATATACACACACATATATATATATTTTTATTTATTTATTTTATTTACTTATATATTTTTTTATTTTATTTCACTCAACTCATTCATCTTTTTCTCACACATCATGAGGGGATGCAATGATGGGTAGCGTAAATTTAAATACTAATTAAAACTAGGGTTAGTGTGTACTTAACTTAGCATTTGTGGTTTGTGTTCTTTTCTCTCACGCTTACACTTTTATTAATTCTTCTAGCTCTCATCTCATTTATTCGACTCTTTCTTTCTGCACTGCACTCTCTGGGCACCGCAGCTTATTGTTATGCTTCAGTTGTGGTGCAGGCCTAGCTGCAAGGTTTTTTTTTTTTTTTTTTTTTTTTTTTTTTTTTTTGCAGGCCAGGGGAGAATGCAGTGATAGTGTTTATGTGGTTTGTAAATGTTTGTTGGTACAGTATATATAAAGTAATGTAAGTTATTTTTAAAATAACTTACATTACTTTAACATAATGTAAGTTATGTTAAAAAAAAAAAAATTTCCAGCTTTTTTTAAATTTTAACAAGTATTTAATTACCAATTACTCTTCACATCATCTAGTTTTGTTAAATGTAACTGTGAATAATCTGCAGTTTTTAACCTAGAAATAAGGTTGGTCTCACATGAACAATTTTTCTTTAGTTAAACATTGTGACTATTTAGAAGGAGGCTGTGAACTAACATCACATTCTCAGATCTCTTCTTAAGAATCAATAATTCTTAGTTTTTAGATACTTTAGTTCATTTTAGCTACATTAAATTTCTACTGTTACTATATATAATGTACACTCACTAAGCATCTGTATTCCCACATATGTCCAAAAAGCCCGAAGACAGGATTTACTAGTAACAAAACTTAACGAAGTGTATTCCATTTGCAGATTAACAATAACACTTCAATAAACATCTTATAACTTGCTCACATGATATAACAGTATATTCATTTAACTTTAACTTCTAATATAATGACTAACCATGTATTGTTCTCCTTTCAGACAATGAGAGCAAAGCTATTTCACCTGTAATTCAAAGAAAATGAATGAGTAATTATTTTAAAACTCTTTCTGCATATAAGGTCAGAGATTGATACTTGTTATGTTTCTTAACTAACAGCATAACCCTTCCTCCTTTTCGATCCTATCTATCTTACATTGTACTCCCCAAATTCCAATTCTGCATTGCTTATATCTGAGTGGCATCAAGTCTCTGATAACCCTACAATATCTGCCTTGGATGTCTTAACCAGTACTTCAAATTCATGAGATTTATTTACTATACTCCTAGCATTGGTGTACATGCAAGTACACATGCACCTGTTTTTACTCTTAGTTACTCTAACACAGCCCATGTATTTACTTACTTGTTTCATGACCCCATCAGTTTCTGAAAATCCCAGCAACTCCAGGGGCTCGTATCTGGTGAGTATGGGTTTGGCACACCCAGGGTCCTGAGCTGGATATCATCGTTCTTCTCTTTCAAAGTGATTCCCTTCTACTTTTGACTCTCTCTCTCTCTCTCTCTCTCTCTCTCTCTCTCAGGGAAACTCGTGAATTTTTTTTTTTTTTTTTTTTTTTGTCTGGCAGTATAACCTCAGGCTTCCTTTCACCATACAACTAATTATAACTGGCTCCTCATTCCAATAGAAGCAATGCAAGAATCGTTTCCATCTCTGCCTGCGGCTACTGTTAGTATATTAGTCTGTAAATCCCCTCCTAAGCTAGCAGTTTTCCAACCCACCTAACTTGCCTCAGTAGCATTAGCAAATATTCTTGCACCCCTTCTATTTAAGTGTATCCCATCCCTGTAGAAGTAATCTCTCCTGTTAACAAATACACACTACACTGAGAAACATTCTATCCCATGAGCACTGCACAATCTCTCCAGGGTCGAATTGATTGACAAGGCTCTCACCATATACTCCCTCCTATTGTGTCTGGGCAGGATTGCAGAAGCTTTCAAATTAAACCTAACTCTCGACTTTTTTTTTCAGTAATGACCTGTATTTGCTTCTTAAATCCGCAGTTCTCCCACACTTAATGATATCATTAGTGACAGCGAAAGGTGATATCGTTCTACATTAGTGTAGAACGATATCACCTTTTGTGCCCTTAAAAGATGATATCTGCTCTACAACATCATCAACCTTTGCCCCTGGCACACAATCTTGTAACCTACAAAATCTTTGTCTAAATTAAAAATAAAAATAACAAGGTTAACTAGGTCTATAAACCAACTTATAATGTATAATGTAATATGACAATCAAAATAAAATGGCAAAAACTTATATTTCTTGGAGCTCAAATTTCACTGCATCGAATTGCAACTATACGCAGCACCCTCTCATCTATGTACATCAATGGTCTTTTACTAATGGACTGCAACATTTATTAAATATTATTTTTTTTTGCAATGAAAATCAAAAAATTAAAAAATCTTTTTTTTGTACACATTATTTTCATTGAAACAACACTTATTAATTCTGAAAAAAAAATCAAAACTTTATAGTCATAAAATATAAGAATAATACTAATAGTCACTTCCAATTTCCAGTTAAATAAAATTTAGTAGCACAAAAATTATCTTATGCATGTGCATGTATTAATATGTTTTGTCAAATAAATAAAAAAATAAACAGATAAATAAGAATAATTATCTGTTATAAATCTCTTTATTAAATATTAATAACAATAGAGAAAAAACACACATTATTTAGAATAATTAAACGTAAAATAACAAGTATTTAATTTCAGTAGCAATCTGGTTAACCCTTCCCCATCTCTTCCATCATGCCATATGACTGATGACTTTTGAGTTTATGATAAACATCATGGCAAGATCCAATCATCCTTACAATCTGAGGGTACCACTCTAAACGGTGTTTGCACGCTGGCTGCTAGTTAGTACACCGGGCTGAACCTATTATTAACTCTTCAGGAGGCTTCCAGATCAGCTAGTGTATAATCTTGCTACCTCTACTCTGCCAGATAGTGACTGGAGGGAGTCCGATAGTGTGCATGCGGGTAGCACTGTCGAGGCCACGTTATGTCAAGGATCTGGGTATATTCTTACCATGTGTATGCCATATCCAAAAATCTTACTACTTCATACAGCATGCCCCCCCCCGCCATGTTTTCTCACTATTGAATACACCATGAATTGTCAAACTAATAGAGTAAGCTTATCTGTGGAAGGATCTAATCCTCCCAAAACACTAGCTAGTTAGTTTCACAAATATACATGGTCTCAATTCTAATCTCAATGATGTCCATTTCTATTTGCAGTCTGCCAAACCCCATGTACTTTTCCTGACGGAATCTCAGTTATCGGTTGATTCAACTACTGCTCATCTAAGTTGCCCAAATTATTCTGTGTACGATTACTTTCACCTCAAAGGTGGTACTTGTGTGTATGTCTGTTCTGATATTCCCTGTCAGAGACTTGGTAATTTGGAATCTCCTCTTTTCAATCTTCTCTGGCTTAAAATATCTCTACTGCATTCTGTCAAATTCATCTGTTGTGTCCACTGTTCTCCCAACTCCACTAATCACTTGGAGCTCTTTGACTTCCTCTCATTGCAACTTGACTTTCTCCAGTCCAACTTTACTAACAGTAAGGTAATTTTCCTTGGTGATTTTAATGTTCACAACTCGAGCTGGCTTCCATTTTTCAGCATCTCGATGCTGAGGCTTTTGCAATTACTAATGACCTTGCACAGATTCTTCATTTACCTACAAAAATACAGGACAATCCTAACCATACAGCCAACACACTCGATATTTTTCTCACAAACAACCCTTCTAAGTACACGGTCGAAGTGAGTGGTCCTATAGGCACCTCCGATCCCAACTTGGTGATTGTCTCTTCTCCAATGGAGCCTTTATTTCATGGCTATTCCCAACCTTGTATTGTTTGGCATTACAAGAATACAAAATGGGATGACTTGCGAGATTTCTTTTCTTATTTTCCTTGGTCGGATTACTGTTTCAAAACTTCTGATGTCAACGCTTGCTCAGATCGTGTCAGTGAAATTATTCTTGTGGGAATGGAATCCTTTATTCCACACTCCACTTTAAAATCTCGTCCTTTATCTAAACCTTGGTTTTCCAATAAATGTGCTAAGGCTGTTCAAGAGAAGAATGCTGCATATCGTAATTGGCTTTTTTCCAATTTTTCACTTTCATTTTCTGCCTACACCAAAGCTTGCAACAATTGTAAAGCAGTTATTAAAAATTCCAAACTAGATTTTGAACAGGCTAAGAGTAGAAAACTTGCTTCTTGCCCTAATGGTAGCCGAGCATTCTAGTCTCTTGTCGAAGCTATTGGCCTCAACTTTTACCCATCTCCGCTCCCACCTCTTTTGAAACCAGTTGGTTTTGTTGTCACTTCAGCCAAGGATAAAGCTGACCTGCTAGCATCCCATTTTTCTTCCAACACGTGTATAAATGATCTTGGTAAAACACTTCCCACCATGTCCAACACAGTCCATTCAATGCCTCCTGTGGTCATCCATCAAAACGAGGTCAGAAGAATTTTGACAAATCTTGATGCTAAGAAACCTCCAGGTCCTGACGATATTTCTCTACTTGTTCTCAAAACCTGTGCTCCTGAACTTACTCCTGTACCTTGCCACCTTTTCCACTTTCTTATTCCAAAGGTGTTTTTCCTTCTGCTTGGAAATTTGCTCATATCCAGCCAGTTCCTAAAAAGGGTGACAAATCCCTTCCATCCAATTATCGTCCCATTGCAATTACTTCTACTCTTTCTAAAGTAATGGAGTAATCAATTAACTGCCAACTCTTAAACTACCTAGAAACCTTCCTTCTGATCAACAATTGCCAGTATGGATTCCATCAGTGTCAATCCACTTGTGATAATCAGGCTTATGTTACCCATTTATGGACAAATTCAATGGAAAAGTTTGGTGAAACTAAGCAGTTGCTCTTGACAAGCTTCCATCTTATGGTTTGCCAACTGTTTTTTGTAATTGGTTATCCAGTTTTCTCTCTGATCACTCACTGAAGGTAATGGTAGATGGCTCTGTCTTCTAACTTCTGCACTAACGCTGGTGTTCCCCAAGGTTCAGTTCTTTCCCCCACTCTTTTCCTCTTGTATATTAATGACCTTCTTCCATTGACTGGAAATCCTCTCCATTTTGCCGATGATAGCACATTGCATTCCTCTTTCCATTTTGAAAAACCTTGCCCTGCTCAATCAGCTTCAACTTATTAAATATCTGCTACCAATTCCTTAAATGCAGATCTCCAGGGAATTCTCCAGTGTGGCAAAGACAACTTAGTTGATTTCAGTCCTCCTAAAACTCAGTCTTGTCTTATATCTCACATAAAGGATTCTTCTGCTCCTATGCTTATCTTTGGTGACACTAATTTCTAGGTAAAATGATATCTCTTTTGGGGATTACCTTGACTTCTAATCTCTCTTGGCACAAGCACATTACAAATATTGCTTCCTTTGCATCTAAAAAACTTGCTTTTCTCTTTTGCTCTCGTTGTTACTTCTCTTCCAAACAGCTGTTCACTCTGTACAAATCGGAAATCTGCCCTACCATGGAATATTGTTCCCACATCTGGGGCAGTGCGCCCAAAACCTCTCTCAGGCTTCTTGATTTCATTCAGAAGAGGGCAGTTAGGTTAATTAATGATTCATCTCTAACTGAGTCTCTCCACTCGCTGTCTCATAGACGTACTGTTTCTGCTGCATGCCTTTTCTACAGATACTTCCATGGGAACTGTTCTTCTGAATTGGCTTGTATAATTCCCACTCTCTCTTTCAAAACAGTCCGAACACATGCCGCCAACATCCATTTAACTGTCCAACTTCAAACTCACAGAACCAAACTCACAGTTGAATGAACGTTTATTCATTCAATTGCCATTTTCTGGAACAACTTCCTTCATATGTATTTCCTGAAAATTAGAGTCTACAGAAGTTCAAGTCTAATGTCAACAAATATTTTCTTTCATCTTCTCAACCTACAACCCAAGAACAGAGCTAAGTACTATAGGTTCTAATACCTCTTGTTTTTGGGGTTTTCATAAAAAAAATAAAAAATAAAATAACCAAGTCAGAAAAAGTGTTAATTTTGTTTCAGCAATGTATTGTTTACATGATGCTGAAACCAAAACTAGCATGCTGAAAGGGAAAGTCAAAAATAATAAATAGCTAGGTGGTACCTGGCAGGTTCTTTGCACATATAATTCTAAGCAAACATGTTCACTTCCAAAACTGTTCAAATAAAAGTTCAACTCTATTTAAGAAGGAACTGAAAGTGTCAGCCATTAGCATTGAACCAAAACTTAATGCACAACAGTCATTTTTAAGAGGGATCAGCCAGGTCTCTCTCAACTGCTAAGACATGTCCATTCTCTTCTAATGTCCTCAGGGAACTGAAACAGCCTGACACTGATTGAGGAGGGATGATGATGATGATGATCAGAGAAAAATCACACTTTTATGAGCTTTTATATGCATTGCTTATAAAATATAAACAATGCATAAAATATAGTTAAAAGAGTTAAAGCATTGTATGCTCTAGTTCTTATAAACAATTGTTCTCAAAACTACAGCATACAAGTCTTCAAATCTTGTCATAATTGCATAGTCAGATTAGATGAATGTCACAAATCACTTTCAGCACTTATTTGAAAGTATACAAAAAAATATAAAAATCACTTTACTGTTCTTTTCCTACAATAATATTATATACCTACCATCATTTCCTTTCTTAACTGATCATAATATTCTAAGAGTTTGCAATATTCCTTTATATCAGTCTCACAAATGTTACAATTCAAACTAGGAATGTGTGCTAAAGCAGACATAACAGACTTCAATTTTGCCTCATTGTGTCTACTTTGTTGCTGATTTAATGTCTCAGCAAATGACCATTTCATCATATCCTCTACACGTCTCTTCTGTATTAGAATATTCAAGATCATTCCATATGTAAGTCTGAACTGGGATTCCAATTTAGTTGGTTTACCCTTAAAAAAAAAAAAAAAAAAAATGATAAATTCTAATTAAAATTTAAAAAAAAAAAAAAAATACACTGAAATAAACAACAAAATTTTTACTTTGTTGTAAGGTTCTTAAATACAGCACAGGGTTTCCTTATTTAGTCATACTATAAGCAAACAAAAGTAGCAGAATGATAGATTTCCAACAAAAAATCAAAAGGCTAATGACTGGAGTCAAAACAAAAACTCTGTAATCTTGCAATTTTTAAATATTCTATCCAGATATGCATTCAATCTAGAATGTGGTAGAGACCCTCACAACCAAATATTGGTTGTCTTACTTTTTATCATGCTGGCAGCTAAGGCCATAATGCACCAAGTCCACAGTGGAGTTAAATTATAAAACTATATTTATATATATATATATATATAACAGATCAAGAAAAAGCTTGTAAAAAGACAAAGTATAATATCAGTCATTGATTTAAAATAACTTAAATCTAGTAATAGTATCCTTTTTCAGAAATCAAAAGACACCTACATTTCTACTGTGATAAAATCTGACTAAAATGTTTGGAAAAATATCTAAAAGTAGCAAAAATAGTATATTCATTAATAAAATACAGCAATAAATTAATATATGTTGTACTGATAAGACAATTATACACTCAGTCCAGTATATACAAGAGATTCATCAGCTTTTAACAAAAAATGAGGGTGTATAGTAAGCTTTGTTTGTTATTTTTGGTTTAGGAGCATTAGCAACTAAAGCCATATTGCTCCAGGATATGTGGTGGTCATTCCCTGAGCTTTCCGCATCCTCCATATTTGGTGGTGACGGGCTCGAACCCCGGTATAATCAAAAAGCGTGTGCTACGCACTGGTGTATAGTAAGATGCTACATGACCAGCATTTTGACTGGATTGTCTGTAGTCAATATATGATACTGCTCAGCAAAGGCCATTTAAGTGTCTGCACATTTAGCAGCCTCATCAGCCATTTCATTTCTCTTGATCCAACAGAAACAGTAACATTAGTTTCTTATAGAGACTGTGTAATCCCTGTTGAATCTGAAACGAGACTAGATGTTAATAAAGTCTTGTTACTGGTGGTGCCTGCAGAGCACCAACAGTAACATGTAAGTTTAATAGTATTCAATATAAAAAAGTATGTTATACATAGACTCACAAAGTGCTCTTTAAGCCAACAGGCCTGTTAGTGCCTAATTATTTTTCACAAACAGTATAAGATACCAGACATAATATACCATTAAAAAAATACTCCACGAGGAAGATTCCAAGTTAGATGAATAAGGAAGTTGCCAGATTACTTTAAAAGAAAAAGACGGCATGGAAAAGTCACAGAGCAATAAAAAGTGCTGAAGCCTATAACAGCTACAAAGTGATCAGTAATACTGCCACAAAAAAGGTTAGGCGGGCAAAGGCAGATTATGAGAAATCACTGGCAAAGAGAGCAAAGAATGGGGATAAGGAATTCTTCATATATATAAATGCAAAGAAGAGAAGGACGAACCAGATTGGACCTTTATGTAATGGACGTGAAATAGTATTAGATACCCCAGCCAAAGTTGCAGATGAACTCAACTGTTACTCTGCATCGATATTTACAGAAGAAAAACCCTTTGTGTCAATGAGAAATTATGGGAGTGAAGTTGAAAAATACATAATTAATGATATTGAAATTTCACATATTTATTTAAGGAAAAACTTTTGAGCCTACAAGCCAGTAAGGCTCCTGGGGTTGATGGCATATACCCTATAATCTTAAAATAGGTGGAAAGTGAGTGCATTGAACCATTTAGGCTAATTATGAAAGGATCACTGGACTTAGGAGTGATTCCACTGGATTGGAAAATTCCCAATGTATCTCCAATACATAAGGGCAGTTCTAAGAGTGAAGTGGAAAATTACTGCCCGGTCAGTCTAACTTCAGTTGTAGGGAAAATCGTGGAGACAATGATCAAGGGTGGAATTCAGGATCATTTAGTTAGAAATGGAATTCTGAAGGACACTCAGCATGGTTTTGTAAAGGGAAAATCATGTTTAGCTAATCTGGTTAGCAAATTTAACAGGGTCACCCAAGAGCTGAATTTAGGGAATAATTTCAACACTGTTTATTTGGATTTCAGCAAAGCATTTGACTCAGTCCCACATGACCGGTTACTTTATAAGCTGGAACAGGTTGGAATCACGGAGAAAATCCTTAGATACTGGATGGCTTCAGGGCAGAAGGCAGTGATAATTTTTTTCCTGATATTGTTACTTTAGTAGTAATGTTTTTGAAATAAGAACAAAAAATTAATATATTAGCACAGTTTATTAAGCATACATTTATTATTAAAGTATATTAAAAAAATAAGTAAAATGTGAGTGTAATAAGTAAAAATAATTTCATAATAAAGTTTTTGTAGAATATTCCAAATTTTTATTAAGTTCTCATCTGACACACTATGCTGGCTTCTTTACTTACTATTTGTGTCTGTTGCTGAATGCCATTTCCGAATCAGCCAAGAATCGACATATTTTGCTGGATCGAAGCAGGTCAGCAGTGGGCCTACAATTTTAAGAAATTTATTTTTGTCATCAACGAACCTCAGGTTGGGCTGACAATCAGATTCATTTGTGAAAATCCTCATTCACCTTCACTGGATGAAACTGGTATCGTACTCAGAGCGCCCATCAAAATCTTCAATTCTTCTGAAACCATCTTTTCAATCAGGTATTCCTGAAATCCACAAATTGCATCTCTTTCATTTAACTGTAACCTAATTGACACAATTTTCTAACTTTGTTTTCACCAAATGCAACATTTCATGTTTAAAAGGTTTAATACCATCATTATCCTCCTTTTCTTTCTCTCGTCATCAATATTGTCATTGGTTCTTTGAACTAGCTTTAAACTTTCTTTTGAACTTTTTCTTCTTCATCTTTTTTTTTTTTTTTTGAAACTGTCCAAAATGTTGGTGTCATTCAGATATTCAGTTACTGTGACTATATAAACAGAGACAGGGAAAATTTAGTGAAAAATGTGGATAATTCACCTCTGCAAAACAACAGATGATTATTTATGGGAGTAAAAGAAAATCACTCTCTCCTAATTCTCTTACAGTTGATTCACAGTGGTGTCCAACATATGGCCTGTGCAGAAAGTGAACTAAAACAGCATTTTAAATTTTGTTAATTATTAAAAAAATTCTCTCATTAAATGTTTTGTTCAGTAAATGTAATTGTGTAGGTACTTAATAAAATTTTCGGATTTTTTTCAATTTTACTTTTACATGTAACAAGATATAGAAAATGTAACAACCTAATTTTTATCGAATCACTCAGTGCAGCCCATGAAAGAAATCTAACTTTGAATTTTTTTTTTAATATGACCCCTGTACGGAAAAAGGTTGGACACCACTGCAGTAGAAGGTTGACCACAGACCACTGTCAGCATCGGGAATACCCCTTGATCTGCTCACTGTTCACCAGCGTGACTTCTCTGTATGTGGGAGAGATGGTCTGATAGGTTTTACGAGTACCACTAAGTTGTAAATTGGTAATCCCATTAGCTCTCTTAAGTCGTGCAGCAGCACTAATTGCCTCAAGATTGGAAACGCAAACAGCGTGTACCGAGTTAAGGCTATCCTAATCCGTTCTTTATATAAAAATTTTATACGCTCAACGGAAACTATTTTAAATGCAACATCCAAGGGGAATTCAAAAATATTCGCTATAAAATGAGTTCATTAAACAGAGGGTGACTGAGTAATCTAGAATTCCAAAAATGGTTATAAAGTTTTATATAGAAAATACCTTAACAACAGACAGCGAAAAATGCAAATTTAGTTAAATAACTTTAAGCTTATTTGAATAGTAGGTAAATGTGGGAAAAATTTACGGAAAATTACAAATTTCGAAGTGTACCGCATCCAAATGTCACACATCACTGTTAATAAAGGTGCCAGTACACCATACCATTGTGTACCATCCCAAAAAAAGCACTGGTTATTCCTAAGATTGGGTTGATGTAAGAAGTGGGGATCCCCAAGGATCAGTATTAGGACCACTGTTGTTTTTGATTTTCATAAATAACATTGATGAAGGGATAGAGGCGTGACGTCTAAATATGCAGATGATGAAACATTTGTAGAGTAGTTAATGATCACTGCCAAGCAGAGCTTCTTCAGAGTGACCTAGATAGACTTCGGGGATGGTCGGAAAAATGGCAGCTATGCGTTAATCCAGCAAAGTGTAAAGTATTACACCTGGGGAACAGTAACCCCAAAATAACTTAAACCATCGGTGGAGTTGAACTAAAGCCAGTAGTGGAGAAAAGGGACTTGGGCATTACGATACAGTCAGACAAAGTTCTCCAAGCATTACAGACAAGTTGCAAGGAAGGCCCATGGTGTCCTATTGATGATTTATCGAACAATTGCTAGTAGAGATAAGGACGTCGTAATCTCATTATATAATGTCCATTGTTAGACCACACTTGGAATACTATGTTCAGGTATGTAAACCACACCTAAGGATCCAAAGACAGGTAACTCGCCTGGTGAGATCGGCAAAAAGGCATCCATATGAGGAAAAACTTTTGAATATGTGGGTTGCAGAGCTTGGAAACTAGGCACCTTAGAGGAGACTTGATGAGGTATTTAAGGGCTCATCCTCGTTTATTTTGCTTATGCCTTCCAGAGCCCTTGACTGAGGTATTTAAGGGCTCTGGAAGGCATAAGCAAAATAAACGAGGATGAAATTTTCACAGTTATAAATGATTCCAAAACAAGGGGCATAATTTCAAGTTACGGGGGGGGGGGGGGGGGGGAAGATGTTCAGACTGGATTGCAGGAAGTTTTATTTTAGCCAAAGAGTTATAAATTACTGGAATAAGTTACCTACATGGGTGGTAGACACTGACAGTTTGGGGAAATTCAAAGGTCAGCTGGATAATTACCTATAGGAGGAGGAAAAAGCATAGGTTGTCTATTTCCTTTTCTTTTATTAATTATTTATTTAATTTAAAAATTTTCTTATTATTATTATTTATTTATTTTTATTTTTTTTATTAATTTTTTTATTTATTTATTTTTTTTGCTGGTGCAGCAATGGCCACATGATGCTTTCTTTGCTAATACTAAGATATAACAAAACCTGGGAAAACAGCAATAGATCATACCAAATGTTCAGCCTTTGAACATCAGTGTAGATTGGTAGGAAGTCAGAGAATTGGACTCTGTGTGCAGTATGAAATTGCTGGTAAACAAAGTAGGGTAGTGACCCTCTAATTTAACAGAGAAAGGTAAAGGGCTGGAAAGAATATGTTCCTTGAAGGGATAACCTGCTTGAGAGGAGGAGGAGTATTTAACATAATATGATGTCAAGTTCATAAACCAATACACCTATTCTTTATTAGCTTACATTCCAGTGAAGGATTTGGCTTGGGGTGGGTAGAGAACAGGAATTTTATTATTTTCTTATTTCACTATACTAAATTTGCAATCTAGACCACAGCTTATACACAATTAATTCATAATGTAAACATACCCCATGAAAAAATTTTAACTGTTTATTCATAACCAAATTTGTATGTCTTAACAGTACAGGTTATTTTAGAAAACCTATTCTAGCTCAAAAGATGAGGTTGTCCTTCCATCTTTTTTGGACATTTGCAGTCTCTCTTAATCATCTGTAGGTGATTAAGTTTAAATTTTAAAGTTCAATTAAGTTCAAAGTTCAAGTGTTCAAACTTAAGAGGATAAACATCAAACCTCAGGACCTTCTAATTTCATTTGACATCAACTCCATGTTCCCCACCATTCCTTCAGAAGAAGCCAAACTACAGATCAGAGAATCACTTGGCAGTGACCTTGTGAATGGGCAACCCAGACATTGCCTCCCAATAAAAGATGTCCTGGAACTCACTGACCTCTCAGTACGAACTGCCTACTTTAATGGAAATTTCTTCTCACGAAAATCCAATCTCAGAATGAAAAACTCACTCTCACAACTCTTGGCTGAGATATTCATGACCTGGCTAGAAACCACCTTCCTAAATGGTCAAAGATTAAAATCTAAATTCTGAGGGTATTATATCAACGACATATTGTGCTTTTGGAATGGCAGGCTGGAAGACCTACACAGTTTCCAAATTACCTAAACAGCTTACGCCAATCCATAAAATTTTTAATCTTTTTCACTTCTTTAACCAATGACTTCATTAATTTCCCCAGAAAGAAATTAAACTAACAGATCTGTAATTACTCATGTCACGCTTTGATCCCCTCTTGTGAATTAGGGACACGTGGGAGAGCCCCATGGACAGGAGTCCATGGGGCTCTCCCATGAATCCAAAGATGCTCTCATAATTATGGCTAAGTGTTTCCTAACTTCCTTTGCTGCCTCCTTTAATATAACTGGATAGATCCCAAACACCCCAGGTACCTTTCTTATGTTTAATGTCAACAATTTCTCTTCCACTTTGCTCTCAGTTATTACAAAATAAATTAGCTCTACATTAGAGTTTGATAAACTTCTGGCCTCCACTTCCCTACAGAATTCCTCAGGTGTGAATGTAGATGCAAAATATTCATTCAGTTTTTCAGCTATCAACAGTCGAACCATTGATATCAAGTGGACCAATCAGATTCATCCACTTCCTTCTAGAGTATGCATAAATAAAGAAGTCTTTGCTGCTTTTCTTTACATCATTTTCCAGAGATTTCTCGTAATCTGCCTTCGATTACACACTAGCTTATATCTATCATAGCTTCTATGTCACCTAATAATTTATAGGCATCCCATGCATTTTTAAATCTCTGCTACGAGTTTCATTAATTCATCTGACATCCATTTAGACCTAAACCAGTATTTCGTAGTTGAATAAAGCCTAATAGCTTCCAGGATTAATTCCTTGAATGCTTCCGATTTAGAATTCGCATCATCAGTTGGTCCCACTGTATAGAATTTAAAAACTGTCTGAGACCACTATAGTCACCTTTATGAGAGCAAAAACCCTTCCCTTTACCCCTGATTGTAGCTACATTTTTAAGTAAATCCCACATCAGTACACTATGATCATGGTTCACCTAATGGTGTCATAATGGTTCCTTTATTTGTAGATTCTTAATTCGTGAATAATCACTGAAAACCAATTAAGAGTATTACTCATTCTTGTTGCCTCTCTAACATGTTGTAGAAAAATCCAATAAATCCACAAAAGTCTAGTAGTCTGTGAGTTCCAGTCAATATCTGGGAAATTAAACCCCCCCCACAGTTTATAAGACATTCTGATTTAATGGCACACCATATCTCACTGTACAGTTGTTTGTTGTACTCATCAGAGTCATTAAGCATATAATACACTCCAACTCATATTTTTGCGTTCCCAGTGCTCATGTCACACCAAACTGACTCAACATTGCACTCTCCACCCTGTCAACAGGATATGCTACCTTACATTTTGTGTGTTTCTTAAATAAGCTTTTATGTGTCTCTTACAACATAACCTCTCCTCCCTTCCTATCCTGTCTATCCTTTCTGTACACATTGTATTCCACAAATTTTAATCCTTCATTCCTTATATCTGAGTGACACCATATCTCTGATATTCCAACAATTTTGCACCTTTAACATGTTAAGGTCTTGACTTTGAAGTGTTAACATGTTAACACTTCAAAGTAACGTTAACGTCTTAACACTTTAAATTCAAATTTATTTACTATAATCCTACTGTTGGTGTACATTAAAGTATACATGCATCTGTTCTTACTCTTAGTTACCGCAACACAGCCCATGTATTTACTTGTTCCATGATGACTCCCAGCAGTTCTTTAAATCCCCAGCACTTTGCCTTCCAAGGCTGCTGCTCATTCCAATAGAAGCAGTGCAAAGAATGACTTTCACCTCTGCCTGCAGCTCCTGTTAATCTATTACCCTGTGAATATCCCCAAGCTAGCAGTTTTCCTACCCACCTAACACTGCCTTGTTAGCATGAGCAAATATTTTTGCACACTTTCAATTTGAATGTATCCAATCCTAGTAGAATCTTTCCTGTTAACAAGCACAGACCATGCTGAGAAAAATTCTACCCTGGGAGCTTTGCACAATCTCTCTAGGATCAAATTGATTGACAAGGCTGTCATCATATACTGCATCCTATCATGTCTGGGCAGAATTGCAGACACTGTCAAATTTAACCCTAACTCAGGGATTGTTTCTCAACATTGCTCTGTACTTGTTAAGTAAGTCTGCAGATCTCCTACTCGTAATGTCATTAGTGCCAAGGTGAACAACAATATCACATTCTCTGCCTTAAAAGATGGTGGTATCTACATACATACCATCATCCTAGGCATCCTTTTTGCCCAATACATTTCCCTGACAATAGAGTCAATGACAACAACTAGCTATTATGGGACCAGCGCATTCTGTTTTGGAGATTGCCGCTGTGTTGCCTGATGGACAAGAGTGAGCTCTGGCATTGAGCTGGGCAGCTGAGAGTTTGTTTGACCTCCAATTTTAATTAGAATTATATACGTGAGGGCATCTGCCCTACTCTTTAAACTCTCATAAATGCCCATTGGAATGCCGTTTTTTTTTTTTTTTTTTTTTTATGAAAACCCCCCAAACACGAGAGGTATTAGAACCTGTAGTACTTAGTACCATGCTTGGTTTGGTTGGGAGGTTGAGAAGACGAAATAAGATATTTGTTGACATTAAACTTGAACTTCTGTAGACTGTAATTTTCAGGAAATATGTATGAAGGAAGGTTGTTCCAGAAAATGGCAGTTGAATGAATAAACGAGGAAGATGAAAAGTGTTCTGTGAGTTTGAAGTTGGACAGTAAATGGATGTTCGCAGCACGTGCTCGGACTGTTTTGAAAGAGAGAGAGCAGGAATTATAGAAGCCAATTCAGAAGAAAAGTGCCCATGGAAGTATCTGCAGAAAAGGCATGCAGCAGAAACAGTACATCTATGAGACGAGTGGAGAGACTCTGTTAGAGAGGAGTAACTAATTAACCTAACCGACCTCTTCTGAATGGAATCTAGAAGCCCGAGAAAGGTTTTGGGGGCACCACCCTAGATGTGGGAACAATATTCCATGGTAGAGCAGATTTGCGATATGCACAGAGTGAACAGCTGTTTGGAAGAAAAGTAACGGCGAGAGCGAAAGAGAAAACCAAGTTTTTTTAGATACAGGGGAAGCAATATTTGTAATGTGCTTGTGCCAAGAGTGATTAGAAGGCATGGTAATCCCCAAAAGAGATATCATTTTGCCTAGAAATCGGAGTGCCACCAAAGATAAGCATAGGAGCAGAAGAATCCATTTTGTGAGATATAAGACAAGACTGAGTTTCAGAAGGATTGAAATCAACTAAGCCGTCTTTGCCCCACTGGAGAATTCCCTGGAGATCAGCATTTAAGGAATTGGAAGCAGATATTCGAGAAGTTGAAGCTGATTGAGCAGGGCAAGATTTCTCATAATGGAAAGTGGAATGCAATGTGCTATCATCAGCAAAATGGATAGGATTTCCAGTCAATGGAAGGTCATTAATATACAAGAGGAAAAGAGTGGGGGAAAGAACACCAGCATTGGGAGACACCAGCATTAGTGGAGAAGTTAGAAGACAGAGAGCCATCTACCATCACCCTCAGTGAGTAATCAGAGAGAAAACTGGATAACCAATTACAAAAAAACATTTGGCAGACCATAAGATGGAAGCTCGTTTAGAAGACCTTTATACTCAAACAAGATCGAAATCCTTTGAAATGTAAAGAGCAACTGGTTGTGTTTCACCAAACTTTGCCATTGAATTTGTCCATAAATGGGTAACATAAGCCAGAATATCACCAGTGGATCAACACTGACGGAATCCATACTGGCGATTGTTGATCAGATGGAAGGTTTCAGGGTAGTTTAACAGTTGGCGGTTAATTGATTTCTCCATTACTTTAGATAGAGTAGAGGTAATTGCAATGGGACGATAATTGGATGGGAGGGATTTGTCACCCATTTTCGGAACTGCCCGGTGCCAAGTTTCTTCATATTCTCTGCCCGCGCAAACACACACATACACACTCACCCTCCTTGGCTAAATCATGTCCTGTTACAGAATGTTCAGCACACATTTCACATGTTGCACATATTTTTAGGCTGTGATGCATTGGAGAAGTTTGTAACTGTTGCTTTGCTGATCTAGTCTGGTGTATGATTTCCATTTAAATACAATTTAATTGATTAACAAAGAAAATTAACAAGATTAATTTAATTGACTAACTGACAATACTACACTAAGCTAATATATTTTTCTAAATGAAATGAAATGTATTATGCATTGTCATCATCATCATCAGCCATTTATAATCCACTACAGGACTAAGGCTTCTCCAGTGACTTTCCAGTTCCTTCTGTTTTGTGCAATGGCCATCAATTTACTGCCCACAAACTCTTGAATTTCTGAATTTCACCTGTCTGTCTCCATTGTGTTATCTCCCAGGTTTTCTTTTAGCTCCTCTTGGGGACATTCTGTTATATTCTTAGTCCATCTGTCATCATGTCTTCAACTAATGTGTCCTGTCCAAATCCATTTCAGCTCTTAAGTTTTGAAAAGCATGTTGTTTACTTGATTTTTCTGACTAAACCAAGTGTTATCTTCTTATCCACCAATCTCATTCCGAATATAATTTGATCCATTCTTCGCTGTGTAGTTTTCAGCTTTTCTTCCATTCTTTCGGTGAGTGCCCAAGTTTCACTTCCATAAGTCGTGGTTTGGGAATATACATTGGCTCATTATTTTACATTTCAGACAAATTGGGATACTGCTCCTCAATATGTGACTGTGTCTATATTTCCTGAATGATATCCATCCAAAATTTATTCTTCTCTTGACTTCCAGCCATTTATTATTATTATAGCTAACGACTTGTCCAAAATAAGCATATAAATCCACCTTTACATTTCAATTTCTGCTACTTCAATGATTATATCCATTTCTCTGGCAAACTTACTTTCATTACTTTTAATTTAAACATATTTATCTTTAGTCCAAAATCCTTACTAACCCTGCATAACTGATTAAGATTCTTCTCTAATTCTTTGGGAACATGGCTTATATTACAATGTCATCTGCAAATCTTAAATGGTTTAGGTATACTCTCCATTCACATTGACTCTTTTAGCATTAGCATAGGCATATGATGCAAGGAAGAAAACTTATGCAGCATCAGCCCCCCCCCCACCAAAAAAAAACTCTCATTTCACCCCTCCATTCGTTCGAAATACCTATCCAGCTGAGCCTTAAATTTATTTAGGCTATCAACTTCCACAACAAGAGATGGAAGTCTGTTCCAACAACCAACTACCCGCTGGCTAAAGGCAAATTTCCACACATCTATCCTACATCTGTCTTTCCTCAATTTGAATTTATGCCCTTTCAGGTGATTATTCTGAGCAAGAGGATGAATCCCATCAGCATTGAGCATGCTCAAACCATTCATGGCTTTATACACCTCTATCAGATCACCTCACTGGTGCCTAGTCTCCAGACACAGTAATTTGCAAAACTTAAGCCTTTCTTCGTAAGAGCAACCCTTTGTTCCATTCACTAATCTTGTTGCCCTTCTCTTTACTTGTTACACCAGCTCTATATCCTTCTTGAAATGAGGCCTCCAGACCTGTATACAGTACTCAAGGTGTGGCCTGACCATTGTCTCATACAAGGGAATAATCACCTGCTTATCCCTGTTAGAAAAATTCTTGTATATCATTGACAAGACACCATGAGCTACTCTTGCAGCCCATCTGCACTGCTCAGAAAACTTCATATTTGCCTGCACAATTACCCCCAGGACCTTTTCATTCTCTACCACAGTCAGTGTAGTACCACAGAGTTGATACATTGCTCTGGGATTACTGTTTCTTATATGTAGTACTTTACATTTGTCAATGTTAAACTTCATTTTTCACCTCTCAGCTCATCTGCTCAACCTTTCCAGATCCTGTTGCAACAGCATGCTGTCAGTAGTGTCCTTAACAACCCTGCCAACCTTTGTATCATCTGCAAACTTGGACATTAAGCTTGATATACTATCATCAATATCATTTATAAATACAGAAAACAACAATGGCCTGAACCCTGAGGGACTCCACTAATAACATTAGTCCACGATGAGCAGTGTCCATTGATTACGTCTTCTCCCCCTCAAACATCCCTTTATCCACAGCAGCAATTTGCCTCCAATGCCACACTGCTCCAAATTGTGTAGCAGTCTTCCATGTGCAATTAAGATCCAAATATATAATATCAACGTTATTCCCTGCATCCAGTTCTTTTGTGACTGCATCATAGTATCCAATCAAGTTGGTCAGGCAAGACTTTCCCTTAACAAAACCATGCTGTGTCTGAGCTATAACTGAAGCCTTGTCTAGATGATCCTGCGGTGCTTCTTTAACCCGTGCCTCCATTAATTTTCCTGGAACAGAAGTTAAACTCACAGGTCTATAATTACAGCCAGGCCTCGCATAACGAGAGTTCAATTAACACGATTTTCAGTTAACACTATTTGAAAAATTATACCACTTTACGTGATGCAAATTTCCAGGTAACGCGATTTTTTTTTTATGCGATAGTTGAAAAAGATATGAATCGCACGTTAAGCTTACCGCAAGTCGTACAGTCAATGAACAAACGTTTGCCTGCTGCCCGCCTTGGTGTGTTCCATCAACCATCAGAAGAAGACGTGTTACTTGTTTGTCTCCTGCTAATAAAGTCAATGCAAACTTGCATAAAAATTCAAATTTTCAAATAAGCCAGATGAAAATGTTACCACGAAGGAGATAACGGTAAAAGAATCAGATGAAATCTTTCGTATCGCATAGCACCTCAAACAAAAGGTTTGAAGTTCTCTGCGATATTTATTTCGCCAGGGCCCAGAGAAGATTGTTGTCGGCTATCGGAAATTGATTGATGAAAAGAGTAAGTCAACACTGTTCAAATATTTCTGCAACAGTCATTTCTTCATTGTGTATTTTATGTCAGAGGTTCCCAAACTTTCTTGGTTCACAGCGCACTTAGTGTCTCAGTAATTTTTCAAGGCGCACCCAGACCAAAAGAAATACCTAGCAGTTCCATTTAGTACTTAGGTCCAAACAATTTAATACGAAATGTTGAAACTGTGAACTATCTCTGAACTAGTAGTTTGCGCGGTGTCCGACAGAAGTCGAGTATTGCTGTGTTTCCCTCGAAAATTTAAAATATTCCGCAGCACACAGTTTGGGAACTGCTGGTTTATGCAATAAATATTTAATTCCATAATTATTTTCATTATCTTTTACATTGTATACAGTTAAGGTTATTTAAAAAGTATTTTTTAAATAATTTATGGACATTCCAGAAGGTCAGGGACCAATTATAATTTTTCCTACTGATTATTATATTCGATTAATGCGTTTTCGCTTTGCACAATGCACTGGCGGGTCGAATTAATCGCGTTAATCGAGGCCAGCCGGTACTTGGGTCTGCCTTAGATCTTCCTTCGTGAATTGGGGTCACATTTACACATCTCCAGTCTATGGGCACCTCCCCTGAGTCCAAAGAAGCTCTCCTAATTATGGCTAAAGGTTTGCTTACTTCCTTTGCTGCTCTTTTAATATAACTGGATAGATCCTATCCACCCCAGGTGCCTTTTTTATGTTTATCCTCAACAATTTCTCCTCCACTTTCCTCTCAGTTATTACAAAATCATCTAGCTCACTGCCAGAGTTTACTTCACCTCTAGCATTCTCCTTCCTGAATAACTCCTGATGTGTGAATGTAGAAGTAAAATACTCGTTTAGTTTATTAGCCACCTAAGCAGGATCATCAACAGTTGAACCACCAATATCCAGTTGACCAATCTGATTCATCCCTTTCCTTCTAGAATTTAAATAGGTAAAGAACTCTTTTCTGTTTTTCTTTGCATCCTTTGCCAAGGATTTCTCATAATTTGTGACTTAGTTACAGACCAGCTTATATCTATCATAGGCTTCCATGTCACCCATTAATTTATATGTATCCCATGCATTTTTCTTCTCTGCCATATGTCTCATTAGTTCATCTGACATCCATTTGGGCCTAAACCTTGAACAATATTTCTTAGTTGGTATGTAAAGCCTAGTAGCTTCCAAGATAAATTCTTTGAATGCTTCTCATTTTGAATTTGCTGTTGGTAGCATTATCGGTTGGTCCCGCTGTATAGAATTTCAATACTGTCTCAGACCATCGTAAAAAAAAAAAAGAAAATAGTCACCTTTACGAAAGCAAAAACCTTTCCGTTTACCCCTGATGGTAATTACCTCTTTGAGTAAATCCCACTTCAGCACACTGGATCACTGTCACCTAGTGGTTCCATTATCTGCAGATTCTTAATGCATGAAGAATCACTATTGATAACCATATCAACAGTATTACTCCCTCTAGTTGCCTCCCAAACATGCTGAGGTAGAAAACAATCATCCAATAAATCCACAAAAGCCTTCTCGTGTGTAAGACCAACCCACAAATTCCACTCAATATATGGGAAATTAAAATCCCCAATTATAAGACTTTCTGATTTACTTTATTTTTTTATTTTTTTTTATTTAGGAGCATTAGCAACTAAGGCCATATTACTCCGGGAATATGCGGTGGTCATTCGCTTGACCTTTCCGCATCCTCCGTATTTGGTGGTGACGGGCTCGAACCCCGGTCTAATCAAGAAGTGTGTGCTACGCACTGCTGCTCCTTCCCACCTGGTTACGGAGCGCCCCTTCTGATTTACTGGCCCACTCTATTTCCCTGTACAGTTTCTTATTATACTCAGAGTCATTAGGCCTATAGCACACTCCTACTCTCAATTTTGATCTCCCAATGCTGATGTCACACCAAACTGTCTCGACACTGCACTGTCCAGTGATGTCGACTGGCTCCATTCCTTGGATTTTGTGACATAAGCATTATCTCTATGTGACATAAGCATCTCTGATATCCCAACAATATCTGCCTTTGATGTTTTGAGCAATACCTCAAATTCATCACATTTATTTACCAAACTCCTAGCATTGGTTTTACACGCAAGTATACCTGCTCCTATTCTTAACAACCCTAACACAACCTATGTGTCTACTTGTATCGCAATGACTCCCAGCAGTACCTGCATGAAATACCCTGCATTTTGTTTTCCAGGCTGCTGCTCATTCCAATAGAAGCAGTGCAAGAATAACTTTCACCTCTTCCAGTGGCTATTGTTAATCTATTAGTCCTTGTGTCCCCTAAGCTAGCAGTTTGCCGTCCCACCTAACGCTGCCTCGATAGCATCAGCAAATATTCTTGCACCCTTTCTATTTAAATGTATCCCATCCCTGTAGAAGCAGTCTCTCCTGTTAACAAGTACAGAGCAGGCTGAAAAAAAATTCTAACCCTTGAGCCTTGCACAATCTTTCCAGGGCTGAATTGACTGACAAGGCTCTCATCATATACTCCCTCCTAACGTGTCTGGGCAGAATTGCAGACACTTTCAAATTCAACCCTAATTCACGGCTTTTGTTTTTTTAACAGTGACCTGTACTTGTTAAGTAGTTTGACGGTCTCCTACTCTTAATATCATTAGTGCCAACGTGTACAACAATATCACCTTTTGTGCCCTTAAAAGATGATATCTGCTCTACAACGTCATCAACCATTGATCCTGACAGACATACCTTGGTCCTGTTCCATCTATCCTTTTTACATACCATGTTTCCCTGACAATAGAGTCGCCAACAACTAGTTCCTGTGGGACCAGCGCATTCTACACACACACAAAGATATCCCCCATGGCAATATCATGTGCCATATCCGATTGCTCCACAAACATTAAGCAAGCAGTGCATTTTAAAAGGCTGTGATTCAGAGGGCAACTGCCCCCCCCTCAGTTCTCCCCTGAGCCACAGCACTCCCATTAGCTTGAGCCTTTTGCTTTGCTGCTCTAGTCTGAGTCATGACTTCGATCTAATTTCAATAAAATTTCAATTCAGTACAAAATTATAACCCTAAATTTGTATCCCAACACAGTTATAACACTATATATCTATATATATTTTTCAGTATCGAGTATTATCTACAAGTTCCATTTATATAACTTCTGTATCATTACTGGAATTAATCAGATAAGTTATGTATTAATTAATTATGTTACATTTGCAAAATCTAAGTTGTTATGTGTATTTTGTTAAAAAGTACAATTTAATTGACAATGAAGTTTAAAAAGAGTAATAGATTTTACTGATTAATTGACAATATTATATAATATACTATACTAAGCTAAGCTAAACTAGCGCTATCTAGTTCGGGATATAACGTTGTATCGTATAACAATGGTGGCAAGTTACGAACGGTAAATCTATGGACACTTAAGTATTAATAACTTCCAAAATTTCAAGATCCTTGGTTTACTCTGAATTGAGACAGCAAAATTTCGCTGTCTCAATTCAGAGTAAACCAAGGATCTTGACTAGGTCTATAAGCTACTTGTAGAAAACAATTTAATATAACAATTGGTCAATAAAGCGGCTAAATATGGTTAAAAAAACTTTTCGTTCAGCAGAGTAACAAAACTTGTAACACATGGATTGGACACCCTTACGGACACTAAGTAATAACCTACAAAATCTCTATCTAAGTTAAACTTTAAACTATGTATCATAACTAGGAATGAATATAAAGCTACTTTCTGCCCACCCAATCTTCTGAAAGTTTCTTCAAGGACAGTAGTAAAGAACTTTGGTGAAATTGTGTCCCCTTGTCGAACTGCTTTCTCAATTTTAATTTTGCTTCTGTCTTTGTCCAGTATATCTAATAAAGGAGGTAGCATTCTCATATATTTTCTTCAAATCATAATTAAAATAAAACTAAATGCAACTAGGCATAATATTTTAAGAATTTAACGTTCTATATCTATATAATTTCGGTGTAAATACACCATAGTCAACTCTTAAAGAAAACTATGATAACAGTGTGAAAGACATCATTTCATCTGTATCTCATATTGTGCTCATTGTTCACAATGAGTTAGCATGTATTGGACTACCTTGAATATGTAACACTTCACTAATAGAGAAGACAACTCTTTAAGAGTTGTCTATGGTGTATCTACACCGATATTATATTGATATATCAAAATCAACGTATGGGATGTCTATGCTTTGTGTTTCCAGTGCAGAAAACACTGCCTTATGTGTACGGAGTCAAATGCCTTTTCATAATCCACAAATGCCAGGCATAACGGTGTTTTATATTCATTTGCTTTCTCCATTAGCTGTGATATAACATGAAGGTAATCTCTATAGTGAGAATCCTGACCTAAAGCCAGCTTGCTCTTTCGGTTGATAGTCGTCAAGTTTTCTTTCCAATCTGTTAGCAATGTCCCTTGTGAACAACTTGTAGATGTGGGACAACAAGCTATTGGTCTATAATTTCCTATTTCTGATTTATCTCCTTTCTTATGCAGCAAAAGTATGATTGCATTATTCCACTCCTCAGGTATCACACACCTTTCCTAATGTATTTTGTGAAGTACCTTGCCAGTTTCTGTGTCATGATTTCTTTTTACCTATAGGTTTCTTGGGCTTTATCACTTTCAGAAAGTTGTAATATTCCTTATTGATATCTTGGTCCTGAAAGATCTGCAGAAGTTAAAACTTATTCCCAAGTTCCAGTACATACTGCTTTTTCGACTCTTCTGTTATCTCAAAGACCTTTGTATTATTTACTCGAACCTTTACCTTGTTCAGATAACTTCAAACCTTTACCTTGTTCAGGACAGTAACGTCATTCACAATATATCTGTTAGTGAGGATGAAGTTGATTTCATTAGTTGTTAATCTATTTGGGCTCTTCCATGTCCACTTTCTGTTCACCCTTTTCTTGAAAGAAGTGTTCATTTCTGACATTCCTCGAAATTCTGCAAATTCCACAAGACTTTCACCTCTTTCATTTTTTCCACCAATTCCGAAATTTCCTATAGTTTCCATTTCTGTACTGTTTTGCCTCTTTCCAATCTTAGCACTGAAGTCCCCCATAATGATGATGGTGTAGCAAGTTTTCTGTTCATCTAGAAGAGTCTCAATTCAGTGTACATTTCTTCAAACTCTTCATCATCGAGGGTCAATGTTGGCGCATATATCATTATAACCTTTAGTTGTTACATCTCAGAAATCCTGAATAGTAGTAGTCTTTACACCCTTGGTGATGTACTTTTTGAATTCCAAAACGTTGTTTTTAATATCTTCATGGACCAGAAAGCCAACTACACCTTCACTCTTTTCACTGTTTCCATTGGTGTATAGCAGATTTCCACTTGATAAACTTGTGATTCATTTCTTCTTCTTCTTTCAGCCAAGCCATATTCCAATTCACATTTTCTAATTCCTTTTCCAGCTCTAATATCCTATTCTCATATTATACCTTAACCTATCAAGTTCAAGATATACATTACGCTATATCTTAACAATCACAAATGTTAAATTAGTTATATCCTCAGCTAAACACAAAAAAAGATATATAGCCAGCAAGTGATCAGAACTTTCGAGCTACTTATTTATCACAATTAAAACCCTACTAATCTACTCCTCTGCACTACTGGTTATTAAAGAAGTCTTTCTGTTTTCCTATGTATTCTTTGTCAGGGAGTTCTAGTAATCTGCCTTAACATGCCTAACCTTCTTAGTAACTTGATTGCAGACTAGTTTATGTCTACTGTTAGTTTCCATATCACCTAATAATTTATATGCATTCTATGCATTTTTCTTCTCTGTCAACAGTCTCATCAGTTCATCTGACATCTGTTAGATACACTGTGCTGCCACTTTATTAGGTACATGCCTGCTGTGCACACTATTGGTTTGTCCCACAATGTTGCAAGTTTTACATAACCACAGTTGTGGATATAAATGCAGCAGAACAACTATTCTAGTATCAGTTAAGCATACAAACCAATAATGGGGAAAAGAAGTGATCTAATGGACTTCTAACGCCGCATCACTACAGCTATCTGGGAAACAAAATTTCAAAAAGTTGCAAGCACCGTCTTTCAAGAAACCTATTAACTAAAGGTTGCAAGACGTGCTGGACAAAGCATCTCTGAAATGGCAGTTCTCCTGAACTTTTCATGCACCACAGTTTCAAGGGTGTATTGAGAATGGTGCAACGAACAGAAAACATCCTCTCAATGGCACTTCTGTGGAAGAAAATCACTTGTTGATGAGAGGGGTGAGAGGAGGATGGCTAGAATGGTGCAAGCAAACAGACGGGCCACAATGTCGCACATCACGTCAGAATACAACCTTGGTGCGCAGAACAAATTGCAATGGACCACTAGACGCACTTTGTCACTAAGCTACAACAGCCGAACGGCCACATCGCATACCTTTGTTATCAATGAAGAACAAGAGAGCATGCCTCCTGTGGGCACAGCAACACCAGCACTGGACTATCGATGATTGGAAAACAGTTGCTTAGTCTGACGAGTCGAAGTTCCTGGTGCATCATGTTGATGGAATGGTCAGCATTTGGTAAAATCAACGTGTATTCATGGACTGGTCGTGTCTGATAACTACTGTGCAAGGTGGTGGGGGCAGTGTTATGGTGTGGAGAATGTTTTCTTGGCACATGTTGGGTACATTGATATTCACAGATTCACGTCTGAATGCCACATCGTAACTAAACATCATTGCTGACCAAGTGCATCCGTTTATGTTGACAGTTTATCCTCAGTCAAATGGTTACTTCCAGCAAGATAATGTGCCGGTGCACAAAGCCCGAATCACTATGGAATGGTTCCAGGAACATGACAATGAATTTTCTTTGCTGTAATGGCCCTCTCAGTCCATGGATCTCAATCCTATTGAACATCTTCAGGATGAGCTGGAAAGGGCTGTTCGCTGCAGGCCTACACCTCTGTCAAATCTCAAGGAACCGCATGACACACTCATGTCTGCATGGTACTCCATTCCTGCACAACGTTTTCAGCATCTTGCTCGATCCATGCCTAGACTAATTCACGCTGTTTTGAAGGCTAAAGGAGGCTCAACATGCTACTACTTAAAGCTGCCACTTTATTAGATACACCTACTACGTAGGTGTATCTAATAAAGTGGCAGCACAGTGAATAAGCCTTGAACTTGATTGCAGACTAGTTTATGTCTACTGTTATTTTCCATATCATCTGATAATTTATATTCATCCTATGCATTTTTCTTCTCTGTCAACAGTCTCATCAGTTCATCTGACATCAATTAGATATAAGCCTTGAACAGTATCTCTCTTAGTTGGTATAAACAGCCTAGTAGCTTCTACTATTACTTCCCCAAATGCCTCCCACTTAGCTTTGCTCCATCTTTGCCCTTAACAGCAGTTAACATCTTTAAGTAAATCCCACATCAATGTACTGTGATCAGTGCCACTTAGTCATTTTATCTATAGTTACTGATGATAATCATCAGTAACTATATCATCAGTAACTATAGATTTTATCTATAGTTACTGATGATTTTATCTATAGTTACTGATGATAGTTACATGAATCAGTAACTTTTATCTATAGTTACTAATTCATGTCTGAGTGTTACCACATTTCTGATATCCCCAACATGTCTGCATTTGTTGAATTTAACAGTACTTCAAACTAAAATTTGTTCACTATACTCCTAGCATTAGTGTAAAATGCAAGTATACATTCACCTGTTTTTGTTTAGCAATCCTAACATAGCCCATGTATTTGCTTGTCCCATGAGGACCCCAAGCAGGCCATGTAATCTAAAATGCCTTTCTTTCCAGGATACCATAAGTCCCAGTAGAAACAGTGAAAGGATCACTTTCATCTCTGCTTATGGCTGTTGTTAATCTATTAGGCTGTGAATTTCCTGACCCCCCCCCAAAGAGCCAGCAGCTTTCCAACTCACCTAACACCATCATGATAGCATCAGCAAATATTCTTGTACACCCCCCTTCTATTTAAGTGTATCCCATTCTTGTAAAAAAAAGTCTCTCCTACTAACAAGCACAGACATGATAAAAATTCTATCCCGTGAGGCTGTGCAAGCCTCACGGGATAGAATTTTTTCTATCCCATGTCAATTGATTGACAAGGCTCTAATCATGCACTCCCTCCTATCATGTCTGGGAAGAATTGAAGATACAGTAAACCCCCATTCGCGGGGAAATGTCGCGAATACCGAAAACGCGAATACTGAGTTATTTCTCCCATAGTAATAAAGGGGTTCCGTTCCAAAGTATGAAATATATAAGAAAAACTAGTCTAAAATTTTGTCTATGTATGTATTATATGTACCTTCATAATTATACAGTACATAGTGAAATGCAAGCATATGGCATCGAAATGAAAATAAGAAACAATTTAATATTATATGTAATATTTATTAGAAACTTCAAACAAATCTTTCAAACCAGCGCCTTTGCTAGCAAAAAAACTTATCCCGCCAGTGCTATCACCAGTTTCGCTAAAGTGTTGATAAAGGAGTTTTGCCTTTTCACGAATGATGAGTGAACTTAACAGAATTTTATTTTGAGTTCAGTCTTCTATCCACAGATTTAAAGCTTTTTCCATTTTTTTCTAATTTAACATCACGAGTTACAGAGCAAATTTTTGAAGCAATTAGTGCGTTTTCACGGACACTACGGCGGATTTTTTCTTCCGATTTTTTGATTGATCGTATGGTTGATTCATTGATTTTATAATGTTTTGCCACTGAAGAGACACTTTCACCATTAGAAATTTTGTCTAATAACTCAATTTTATTCGCTAATGTCATCACCTTCTTTCATATTTTCACATTTCTCTTGTTATTCGTAGCCATAGTTTTGTACGGGTAAAAAAAAAAAAAAAAAAACTTGTCCACAATAAAGGCACTTTCTTCCGTTAACTCACTCGAAAAAGTCTGTTTTACAATGTAAAACAGTAGATTTATCACTTTTGTAAGCATATCAATTTATAAATTGATAAATTTATAAGCATATAAATTAAAAGCAAACGATCAAACCTTCCATGACAAGCGCATAACACATACTGAACAAGGATTAGCGAGAAACATCCACGCTAGCGATTTTGTCAACCCTCTCCCCACCACCCACTGAATGCTGTTTTGACCGGGAAAGATAATCTTAGCCACGCCCATGTTTTTTTATGGCGGAAAATATTCACGGCGCTTTAAAATTCACATTTTCTTTAGGTTTCATTTCATATTAAATCGGCGATCACGAATACGCGAATAGCGGGGGTTTACTGTACTTTCAAATTTATTCATTAATCACATTTTATCAGCATTGCCCTGTACTTTTTAGTAATTCCTGGGGCCTCCTACTCTTATTATTATTGCCTTATCTTGCAATTTTCAGCATTTTTAACATTAACAAAATGATAAATATAAGATTCCATACCCAATTATAGTAGTTCCCACCACAAATATTTCATTTATACATGAGACAACAATTATTATAATCTATCATTACTAAAATACACAGGCAGCAGTGCACACATGGCATCTATTAAAGATAAATGGTGAGGAAAAGTATATGGAAGGAAACTGGTGAGGAAAATCGATAACTGTTGAGGAAAAGTATATGGAAGGAATTCTACTTCAAATTCTTCTGAATATGGGGCAGAATCATAACCTTCCAATTTTTTAAAAGCTACTCTCTTTAGTGTATAGTGAGTTTAGAGAAATAAATAGTTTGGTCTGTCAGATTCCACATGATCAACATTAACATCATATATGCAGAAGAACCTTCCTTACACTATAAATTTAAATTATACTTTACCAACATCATTAAAGATAAACTTGAGGCTTCTGGAATATCTCCTTTACACAAAATTATCACTGTTCCTGTATCGTCAAGTCCACGGCGGCCAGCTCGTCCTGCCATTTGAATGTATTCCGAAGGCCGAAGATCTCTAAATTGTTGTCCATCATGTTTTCTGATACTATCAAATATCACAGTCCTGGCTGGCATATTAACTCCCATTGCAAAGGTCTCTGTCGCAAATAGTATCTAAACAAAAAATATATATATATTTTAGTCCGAATGTACATAACATTTTGATCAGTGCTATTCTCTTAACTTAAAATAAATGGGATTTTTAAAAGGTTTCATCTAAACACAAGTTTTTAGACCACTGTCTGTACGGACAGAGGTCTGAAACCCTTCCCTTCCAAATAAAATCCTTTTTATTATTATTTTTTTTACCTCCTTCAAAGAGTGAGTGTAAAGACATCTGTCAACTTTTTTAAATTAAAGAAATTAATGCAAACTGTACGTGACCAACAAGACCTTTTTTACATCTACATCACAGAAAATGTCTGAAATGGCCTCAATACCCATAATTGAGCAGCAATATGCAGCTCACTCAGTCTTCTCATAGCTTGTCAAACATGTTCAAAAATTCGTGGAGTGTTGAAAATTGCTTGAAAACTATCACCATAGCTATAAATTGATGAATTTCAAAAATCTGGGGATCATGCATAATTCCTCTTGCTTAGCAAGAGGAAAAACAACATTTTTTGGAAAAAACTAAAAACAAAAAACAGGAGCTTTTTAAAACTCACGGAAAATATACACATTTTATATTAAAAATAGTGCCACGAGACTGTCTACCAGTAGACAAACATATAACAACAGCACAGCTGTTCAGAAAACCTGAACTCAGCATTGTGGGTTTTTTTTTTTTTTTTTTGTAAATGCCAATAATGACATTAATAATGGACTTAATTTATCAGCATATTTTGTTCATTCCAGGAAACATGACATTTGAAAGACAGTACAACTGAACTGTCCTTTTGTAATCTGTATATGGAACTGCAAAATAAGTTTGTTGGGTAGGTAGCTGATTTAGTTGCCATATCAGCTAACTGATTTCCTTTAATTAAAGTGTGACTTGGTATTTAGCAAAAATGAACATCTACTGTTTCACTATGAGATGGAATAAAAAAGTTTGAATTCAACAGATAATTTGAAAATAGTTAATTTTAATGTATCGTAAGGTGCATCCTGAGTCTGTATATATATATATATATTATACACATTTTTTATGTTGTTTGGATTGAAGTAATTCTAAAGGTAAATTCTATTGCTTAATTCTGCAGTGAAAATGCTACATTCCATGGGAGCCTGATGTAACATTGTTACTTTGGGAAAAGCTGCTGGCAGCCAATGCTACATGACTTTCGGTTCAAGCCATCAGTGTAGACTAGTATAAAGAGAAATACAGAAACAAACTTGTTTACCTTAGCAACTGAACAACTATGCATTTAGTTGTTCAACAGTTAAGGTAAACAACATGGTTTTGCTCCATTTCAGAAAATGATAGCTCCATAAAAGAACAACTTATAGTCCATGCATTACACAAATTTCCCAGTTGGGATATAAACACTGTAACCAAGTGGGATATTCTGGCATGGAACAAAGTTTAAAATTATATTGCAGAGCTAGTCGTTTATGTCTCTGAAGTTCAAAGACGATTAACTGAATTCTATGCACAAGCTATACAGAGTAAATGCACATAAGGCTGTGGTGACACATACACACAATCATGCTATAGTGCCCCAGATCTAACTATCAAAGAGTGCTTCTCTTGGAAAAATCACAGAAAGGAGCTCAATATTGAGATTTTAACCAGATAAAGGTGCTGTACGATGGAGATACTGAGAAGTTATTCACAAAATTGCTAACTCGCAGAGCTGTTAAGTTTTTTTTTTTTTTTTTTTTTTTTAATGCAGATAGCTCTTATTTGGGGCTTAGAGGGGAACAGGCATTCTGTGTGTTATCAGACACTCAGTCTAAAGAACTGATGGATCCAATATCTTTCTATTTTAGAAGATTTAGAAGCAGTCTGGTTAACCCCCACTTGAAAGTTGCCAGCCCTGAAAAAAAACTAATAATTTCCATAATTTCTACTCAATTTACAAAACCGAAACTCTCAATATACATAAACAGAAGTATATTCTCTGATTTCCTACCTTTAGCGTTCAGCAAAAACTATTAATTCACTCGAAAACAGAAAAAAATGTACGATGGCATATCAATTTATTAAATTTTTTTATGTTGGCAAAACACGATCGATGCTTTATAGATAATACGCATTACAGCATTAGTTCAAAAATTCCCGCTTCATCTAGCTAAACGAATCAACACACACATAGATATAATTGACTGGTCAAGCTTACGTCATTAGCATTACGATGGTGATCCAATTGCATTTTATTAAAAAAAAAAAAAAACTGTTTTACTTGCGAACAATATTTTGCATGCCTCTCTCAACAACATTTTGCTTTACTGCTTTTTGTAATTGTTGTATGAAAGAATTGCGAAGAATTGTTTTTGAAAAACAAAAATATTTTCTTTCCTTTCTTCAGTACGTATTGTATCTACTAACAAAAAAAAAAAAAAAAAAAAAAAAAAATCAAGGAAATTCATCTACTGGAAACCACAGTGGAAACGGAAGGGGAAAAAAAAAAAATGGTTGCAAAACTGATCACCACAATGCGCATTTCGTAAAAAAAAAAAAGTTTGCTTTATTGTAATTGTTTTTAGGGGACTAAATCAAAACAGCAGTTTCATGGATGTATATTTGATCATCTTACGAAATTTCAAGAAAATATTTGTATTCATAGCTGCGTTATAAACTTCAAAAACTTATGTCAAAGGAACTTCGCATGCATCTCACCTGGTGTACAAACGGGGGGGGGGGGAGTGCTACTAGTAACAGATTGTGAAAATAATCCATTACTCGTAGTGACAGATTGAGAAATATGTAATTGTTATTGAATACTTCAATATTTCCTTGATATGCATTTGATACCATCAAAAAATTGAATTTTCATTATCTCACACACGCCCGAAAAATTCACCATAAAATGCCTTGTGTTTTGATGCTTAAATTCCATTCTGAGCTGCGACTGTAATAAAGTCACCTCTCTTACACTGACAGAGTAGCTGTTTACCAAATGAAGGAAAACAGGGTTCAATTTCCTGAAATTTCCAGTTCACTTGGAGGAAAAAAAACTCCTTAGGGGAGGGAGTCCACCCTTTCTAGTCCAATCCTAGGGACAGAAAGAGAAATAAAAATACCCTTTTGGTGAGGAGAAGGCCAGGAGATTGTCAAAGGTCCAGAGCTCTACCTTTCATTTATTATTATTATTTATTTTATTATTTTTTTTTCTTGTGTTGTTCTAGCAATCCACCCTGGATTGGGGCTTCCCTGGGCCGGGATAGTCCTCGTCTTTTCTCCTTCCCTCTCTTCATCTTATACAAGTTTTTCTTTCCTCCCTGGGGAAACGTGTTCCCCAGGGAGGAGGGCATGCAGATAGTATGGGAGGTCTTGCCCTCCTTCTACTAGGGACGAATACCTGGAGGCAAAGCTCAAAAACACAGTTTTCCTTTCCTGTCACTTTCTCCCGTGCGGGATGAAAAACTTCTCTCTCTCTCTCTCTTTCTTGCCTTCCTTTTCATCTATCTTCATCCAACATGGGATATTTCTATGCGGGATGGGTTTTTTTTTTTTTTTTTTTTTTTATATGACACACACTGGCCTTACCTTGACTGTGTAAAAACTGAACAGAGCAACAAGGAGGAGATGAACTTTTGTTCTAGGAGCCGCCCATACAAAAACACAAAAAAAAAAAAAAAATAATAAAAATAATAATAATAAAAAAAATAGCATTGCAGCTCTACGTCAGCTTCATCTTAGGAAGCCGAAGTTCTAATTACTCAGATTTTGGTCCAGTGTGCATTTGATTTAAAAAAAACTGCTTTACTACAATTGTTTTAGAGAACAATATTTTGCATTTTTACTTTCTAACATTATTTTGCATTATAGCTCTGTTACAATATTTTGCTTCATTTCTTTACATTATTGCTGTAGCCAATGATATCGGTGTGCACACGTATCATCACACATGCTGAAGTTCTAATTAGTCAGTTCATCCTAGTATGCGGAAGTACTAATAAGTCCAATTTTGGTCTGGCGCGAATTTGAGAAAAAATCCATAATAATCCCTCTGGAAATATTAGTGAGTGAATTGCATTATACATTTCAAACATCGCTGTATAGCTTGTCCTTGAATACAAATGACTATGGTTACTTTCCTTTGAGTGACCGCCCTTGTACAGATGTTTTATTGTGGACACTTCCTTCCAGTCAGTAAAATCACCAGTAGTAATCCTTTATTGTACCTAAAGTAATTCATTATGTTGAGGGAAACAGTTTTTGCTCCTAATTGATGTAGCACTTTTGAATTTTTGCAAAGTGGATTATTTGAACACAACGTACATTAGAAGGTCAGTAAAGAGTTGATAATTGGTGGGCAGCATTCCGACAAACAAATTTTCTGTTTATACTCCGGGATGGCCACATGGTCAGAGGAGATCCCAAGAGAGAGAGAGAGAGAGAGAGAGAGAGAGAGTACAAGAAACAGCGCCACATTTAGCAGTCACCGACTTGATTGTGTGAAATTGCTCATCTGCCAAAAACCACAGTAAAACAAGAGAAGCGATGGGGAGTAAATCAGTTTTTCAGCGGGATTTTTCTTTTTATTACAGCTCAGAACAGCATATGACCGTGGATTTATTCGGATTCTGTACTAAAACTGAATTTCTCCCTTTGCGATGACATATTTTCTAAGAATACTTTTTTGAGCAGCTGTTAGTTACAATCTGTTAGCTTTGTATTGTTAGAAATATTGCAGTTTTGTGAAGAAGACACATTTCAAGAAACAATCCGTTATTCATAGCGGATAATTTTTTTTTTCCTTTGATTCACCAGTTTTCAAAGTTTATAACTCAGGTATAAATAAAAATATTTTCTTGAAGTTTCATTAGAAGATCAAATCTAGGCAACTGCTGTTTCGATATTGTTCCCTAAAAACAATTACAAAGCAAACTTTTTTTTTTTCAAATGCGAATTGCAGTGTTATCAGTTTTGCATCTATTTTTCTGGAGAAAGTGTTAATGTAAGCGAAGAAGATTGCAACAGTTGGAGGAACAATACCTTAAAGAAGATTTTGTTAGAATATGAACCTAAGGATGTTTTTAATGCTTACAAAATGGGTTTATTCTTTAAATGTTTACAGAATAGAACACTTGCTTTTAAGGATGATAAATGTTTTGGCAGAAAACAAAGCAAAGAAAGAATCACTGTGCTAGTTGGGGCAAATATGACAGGAAGTGAAAAATTAAGACTTTTAGTCATTGGAAAATCAAAAAACCCAAGATGTTTTAGAGGCACAAAATCTTTGGAAGTTGACTACACCTTTAATAAAAAAGCATGGATGACAAGTGATATCTTTGAAGACTGGATATTAAAAACAGACAAGCATATAACAAAAGAAAAAAAGAAAATCGTGTTGGTAACTGACAACTGTCCGGCACATCCTGCCAGTATTTCTGCCAAACTTAAGTGTTGTTTTTACCACCAAACATAATGTCAAAACTCCAGCCAATGGACCAAGGCATTATTAAAAATTTTTAATTTCATTATCGAAAGAGAATAATAATGAAGATTGTCAATGTGTTATCAGAAAATAGAAACTTGGAGGTCACAATTAACCTTAGAAATTGCATCTCTGAACTGGCAAAAGTTTGGACAAACGATGTCACTGAATACACTATTTAAAATTGTTTTTCGAAAGCGGGATTTGCATTGAATACAGAAGTCGAACAACAACTGGACGAACAAGATGAATTGCCCCTTTCACAACTGAAAAACTTTTGGACATTATTAGAATCGTCCGGAAACATCGAAAATGAAATAGCACTGGATAATTATGTTTATGTATATCAAGATTTGATGGATTTGATTTGATGTAGTCAGAACATCCAAATGAAGATGAAATACTGCTGAACAGTGTTATATGCGACCATGATCACAAAGAAATTAACGATGACGCTGAAGACACATCAGAACAACCCATAGAAAAGCCAACTCGTGAAGAAATGAGTAACGCTTTTAAAATGGTTCGTATGGATCTACAGTTTGTGAAAATGTTCCTGATAATGTTTTTAATGCTCTGAACAAATGAGGTTTTCTTTGAGAATCAGACATTCTTTAATTGTACTGTGCAAACGAAAATTACTGATTTTTTTAATTTGTGATACTTACCAGTGAAAAGTGTGTAAACATAATTTAAATAAGTGTTTTTAAAATAAAATACATTAAAAATAAATGTAGATTCATTTTCTATAACATATAAGAAATACCTATTTTATGTGTTGTTGGGGTGGCCTGAAAGAGTGTAGAACGAATTACAGGAAATCAATGTATTATTGGTTTCAACTTATAATATTTTCAACATACAATGGGTTTTGTGGAACAAATCACCATCGGATGTTGGGGCCCCCACTGTATGCTTGCTTTCTTACATAATTTGCCATTACTACTACTACTTCATATCATTAGCAGTAATCTCAAATTAATGTACCAACTGTGTGGTACCACACTCATGGTAGTGGAAAATGAAAAGATCTGGAAGCAACTGTGAAGTCAGATATAAAGTTCTCTGAGCTGTGTAGGGAGACTGCCAGGATAGCCCATGAGGTTTTGACAACGACATACAGGAGTTCTGCCAGATAGGGATAAGGAGGTAATTATCTTGTATGAGGCAATATCTTGGTTAGGCCACATCTTGAGTATTGCATTCAGGTCTGAAAGCCACATGTACAGCAGGATGTGGATCTGTTGTAAAGCTGCACAAAAGAGTAACAAGATTAGTGCAGGAACAAATGGATGCTCCTACCAGAAAAGGCTCCAGTTCTTCAATTCTGCAGTGTCTGGAAATTTGATCGAGGTGTTTAAAGCTCTGAACAGATTGAGTAAGCTTGATATGAATGGAATCCTTTCTCAGACTTCAACACACAAAAGGGCATAAATTCAAATTGAGAAAGGATTATTACAGGACTGATGTGTAGAAATTTGTCTTCAGCCATAAGATAGTTGATTATTGGAACAAACTTCCATCTGGTATTGTAGAAGTGGGTAGTTTGAATAAATTCAACGAAGACCTAAACAAATGAAGTAACCCAAAAAACATACCAAATGTGTGGTACTACACTTAGAGTGGTAGAAAATGAAAAAGACTTGGGAGTAATTGTGCAATCAGATATGAAGTTTTCTGAGCAATGCAGACAGGCTGCAAGAGCAGGTCATAGGGTATTGTCAATGATATACAGGAATTTTGCTAGTAGAGAAAAGGAGGTGATTATCCCTGTGTATAAGGCGATGATCAGGTCACACCTTGAGTACTGTGTACAGGTCAGGGGGCCTAATTTTAGGAAGGATGTAGACAGGAGCGACTGGTTGGTAGGCACTGCAGAACTGCAGCACCCCCAGCATTTTAAATCTAAATATACAGTTAATGGAGTTATATGAAATTTCATGAAGAACAATGCAACGCAATGAATATTTTTATTAACAGGTCCCGCATATAGTATACACAAGATCATTTTAAACTTCCAAGTTGAAAATGATCTCGGTTTTTATTCGTTTATTATTGAAATGATTAAATCGCAGCAAAAACAACCGTATTTCCCCATGTATAAGATGCACCCTTTTTCGAAAAATTTGGGGTCTAAAAACTGGGTGCGTCTTATACAGTGGTTATAGATTTTTTTACTTGCATTTTCCGCATTTTCGCACTCTTTGTCTTTGCGCTCATTGTTTTGCACTTGTTACCAGTATATTAGGTTACGTTTTGCCACGTTCTGCCCATAAATGGCTCCAAAAAGATTTTCGTACAGTGCTAAATTCAAGTTAAAAGTGATCCAGTTTGCAAAAGTGAATGGAAATCGTGCTGCTGAACATAAGTTTGGTCCTCCTCCAACTGAGAAAACAATCCGAGACTGGTTATGGGAAGAAGAAACCCTACTGAAAACGCCATAGCAGAAGAAGGCCACGAGAGGCAAGTCAACAAAATGGCTTGATTTAGAGAGGGAATTGAAGATATGGATTGAAGAGCAAAGGGCAATTGGAATTCCTGTATCCACAAAGATGGTTCAGCATAAGGCAAGAAAAATTGCTGATGAAAAAGAAGTTACTGATTTCAAAGGAGGACACAATTGGTGCATCAGGTTCATGAAACGGAATGGACTAAGCATGCGTACATGCACCAGACTTGCCCAAAAGATGCCTGAAAGCTATGAGCAGAAGGTCCTTGAATTTCATCATTTTGTCATTCAATGTCGGAAGACACATCAGTTTGAGTTGAGACAGATTGCAAATATGGACAAAGTCCCCCTTCAATTTGATCCCAAATAACAGAACTGTTGATAACAAGGGGGTGAAAACTGTAACTGTGAAGACAAGTGGACATGAAAAGAGCCATTATACAGTTGTTCTAGCTTGTTGTGCCGATGGAACCAAGCTGCCTCCTATGCTGATTTTCAAACGCAAAACAATGACAAAAGAAGACATTCCTCGAGGAGTGATTGTCCACGTTCATGACAAGCATTGGATGGATCAGGATGGGATGAAGGTCTGGTTTGAGGAAGTTTGGAGCAGGAGACCAGGTGGGCTCTTATGCAAACCTGCCCTATTGGTGCTTGATCAGTTCGGGGCACACATAACAAAAAGCACAAAGAAGATTGCTGCAGAGCAAAAAACAAAACTTGCCGTCATACCTGGAGGTGTGACATCCCATCTCCAACCACTTGATGTCAGCATTAACAAACCCTTCAAAGCTGCCATGAGAGACGAGTGGAACCAATGGATGAAGTCTTCTGGGGACAATTTGACACCAGCAGGAAGAGTGAAGAAACCAACTATAGGATTTGTACCTGGGTAAAAAGATCCTGGGATAATATCAAGATTGGGATCATTGTCAAGTCATTTAAGAAGTGTGGCATTTCAAATGCCATAGATGGAACTGAGGACGAGGCAATATGTGAAGACAGTGATTCATCATCAGACACAGATGAGGACAAGCTAATGGATGGGAGTTTTGACTGTGATGAGTTGTATGAATTTTATGATGAATAAAACTTGAGTTCAATAACTTTATGTAATACATTTTTTTTCAAATTTCGGGCCCAAAATTAAGGTGCGTCTTATACATGGGGAAATACGATTGTTTTTGCTGCAATTTAAAAGGTAGGAAATCAAAGAATATACTTTTTTATTATGTATATTGAGAGTTGCAATTTTGTAAATTGAGTAGAAATTATGGAAATGATTAGTTTTTTCAGAGGGGCAATTTTCAAGTTAGGCTTAAAAATTAAGGCCTGGGGGAGGGGGGCTAGGACTGGGTTAAGAAGCACCCCCCATACATCAGAGTCACAAGCCGCCACTCGATGTGGAGTTGCTTGAGCGTGTACAGAGAAGGGCAAACAAGATTGGTGAGGTATTTTTTCACGTTCTCAAAACCTGTGCTCCTGAGATTACTCCTGTTCTGTGTTTTCCTTTTTTCACTTTCTTATTCCAATGGCGTTTTCCCTTCTGCTTGGAAATTTGCTCATATCCAGCCAGTTCCTAAAAAAAGGATGACAAATCCCTCCCATCCAATTAAAGTCTCACTGCACTTACTTCTACTCTTTCTAAAGTAATGGAGAAATAAATTAACTGCCAAGTAAAACAATCTAGAAATCTTCCATCTGATCAATGATCACCAGTATGGATTCTGTCAGTGTCGATCCATTGGTAATAACACTGGCTTATGCTACCCATCTAGGTACAAATTCAATGGAAAATTTTGGTGAAACTCAAGCAATTTCTGTTGACATTTCAAATGCTTTTGATCACGTTTGGCATAAAGGTGTTCTAAATAAGCTCCTATCCCATGTTTGCCAACTGTTTTTTGTAATTGTGCATCCAGTTTTCTCTCAGCCCACTCATTGGTAGATGGTTCTTTATCTTCTAACTTCTCCACTAATGCTATTGTTTTTCAAGGCTCAATTCTTTCTCCCACCTTTTCCTTTTGTATATTAATGACCTTCTTTCACTGACTGGAATCCAATCAATAGTTTTGCTGATGGTAGGATATATGAGTCTGCTGACGAGGCTACTAGGAGACGGTCGTGTTCAAAGCCGCTAAGTGGATTTTTCTTATTTATTGATTTGAAATTATTGTTTTTCTAAAACTTTTGATTTAAATTTAGTAGTATAACATTATTTTGTGATTTTCTGATTAATTTGGAATATTTATTCTTTACTCGGCCTTGTAATTGCATAAAAGTATCGGTAAGGGTATCCACGTGTTTGCAACTCCGCTGAACGAGAAGTTCTTTAGCCATATTTAGCCGCTTGATTGAATATTTTTTACATCGAATTATTTCTGTAAGCAGCTTATAGACCTAGTAAGGATCGTTAGTTTATTCTGAATTGAGACAGCGAGATTTGAAAGTTAATTAATACTTAAGTGTCCGTAGAGTTACCATTCGTAACTTTCCCGCCTTTGTGATACGATTGTTATATACCGTACTAGGTAGCGTTAGTTGAACTTCGTTAGCAGTTAAATTGTACTTTTAAATAAATACATATAACGACTTAGATTACAAACATAATATAATTAATTATATTTAACATAATTAATAACATAACAATTAATTATAATTAATTAATAAATCAATAGAATCATCACTCAGACCAGAGCAGCAAAGCAAAAGGCTCAAGCTAATGGAAGTGCTGTGGCTCAGAGCAGAACTGAGGGGGGCAGTTGTCCTCTGACTCACAGCCTTATAAAATGCACTGTTTGCTTGATGTTTGCAGAGCAATCGGGTACGGGACATGATACTGCCAAGGGGGATGTCTTTGTGTGTGCGCGATGCAAGGAGTGTATCGATATCAGGCAACAACTCGGCGTTCTTGTGGGCCTATATGAGAGCTTGAAGGACAGGATGGATGCCCTCGAAGAAACTAAATTGAGGGGCCCATCAAGCTCTCAGCTGCCCACATCAACGCCAGAGCTTGCACTTGGGCATCGCGTGACACAGAGACAACCCCCAAGGCAGAATGCGCTGGTCCCGAAGGAACTAGTAGTTGTTGGTGACTATTGTCAGGGAAACAGGGAACATGCTTTGTAAAAAAGATAGGTGGAACAGGACCAGGTTATGTCTGCCAGGGGCAAAGGTTGATGACGTTGTAGAGCAAATATCATCTTTTAAGGGCACATTGATTGATTGATTGATTTAGTTTTTAATGGCGCATTGGCAGCTAGGGTCATAATGCGCCAAGTCAATCTTTTAAGGGCACAAAAGGTGATATAGTTGTACACGTTGCCACTAATAATATTAAGAGTAGGAGACCGGCAGAATTACTTAACAAGTACAGGTCACTGTTGAACAAAAGCCGAGAATTAGGGTTGAATTTGAAAGTGTCTGCAATTCTGCCCAGACATGATAGAAGGGAGTATATGATGAGAGCCTTGTCGATCAATTCGGCCCTGGAAAGATTGTGCAAGGATCAAGAGGTAGAATTTTTTTCAGCCTGGACTGTACTTGTTAACAGGAGAGATTGCTTCTACAGGGATGGGATACACTTAAATAGAAAGGGTGCAAGAATATTTGCTGATGCTATTGAGGCAGTGTTAGGTGGGTCTGAAAACTGCTAGCTTGGGGGGGAGACAAAGACCAATAGATTGACAGTAGCCACTGGCAGAGGTGAAAGAGATTCTTGCACTGCTTCTATTAGAATGAGCAGAAGCCTGAAAAACAAGATGTGTAGTATTTCAGAGACTGCTGGGAGCCATTGCGGTACAAGTAAACACATGGGTTGTGTTAGGGTAGCTAAGAATAGAAACAGGTGCAGGTATACTTGCGTGTACACCAATGCTAGGAGTTTAGTAAATAAATTTGATGAATTTGAGGTATTGCTCAAAACATCAAAGGCAGAGATTGTTGGGATATCAGAGACATGGTGTCACACAGATATAAGGGATGCAGAACTGCAATTTGGGGAGTACAACATCTACAGAAAGGATAGACAGGATAGGAAGGGGGGAGGGGTTATGCTATTAGTTAAGAAACACATAAAAACCAAGGAAGTGAAGCCAGTCGACATCACTGGACAGTGCAGTGTTGAGTCAGTTTGGTGTGACATAAGCATTGGGAGATCAAAATTGAGAGTAGGAGTGTGCTATAGGCCTAATGACTCTGATGAGTATAATAAGAAACTGTACAGGGAAATAGAGTGGGCCAGTAAATCAGAGAGTCTTATAATGGGAGATTTTAATTTCCCAGATATTGACTGGAATTTGGGGGCTGGTTACTCACGCACTAGCAGGGCTTTTGTGGATTTATTGGATGATTGTTTTCTACATCAGCATGTTCGGGAGGCAACTAGAGGGAGTAATACTCTTGATTTGATTATCAGCAGTGATTCTTCATGCATTAAGAATCTGCAGATAAATGAACCACTAGGTGGCAGTGATCACAGTGTGCTGAAGTGGGATTTACTCAAAGAGGTAACTACCATTAGGGGTAAAGGGAAGGGTTATTGCTTCCGTAAAGGCGACTACGATGGACTGAGACAGTATTTAAATTCTATACAGTGGGACCAACTGATGATGTTACCAACAGCAAATTCAAAATGGGAAACATTCAAAGAACTTATCTTGGAAGCTACTAGGCTTTACATACCAACAAAGAAATATTGTTCAAGGTTTTAGGCCAAAATGGATGTCAGATGAACTAATGAGGCATATGGCAGAGAAGAAAAATGCATGGGATACTTACAAATTAACACATGACACAGAAGCCTATGATAGATACAAGTTGATATGCAACCAAGTTACAAAGGAGGTTAGGCAGGCGAAGGCAGATTACGAGAAATCCTTGGCAAAGGATGCAAAGAAAAACAGCAAAGAGTTCTTTACTTATGTAAACTCTAGAAGGAAGGGGATGAATCAGATTGGTCCACTTGATATTGATGGGTCAACTGTTGATGATCCTGCTCAGGTAGCTAACAAACTAAATGAATATTTTGCATCGACATTCACACATGAGGAGTTATTCAGCGAGGGGAATGCCAGAGGTGTATTCAACTCTAGCTGTAAGCTACAGAATCTTGAAATAACTGGGAGTAAAGTGGAGAAGAAACTGTTGAAGATAAACACAAGAAAGGCACCCGGTGTGGATGGGATCTATCCAGTTATATTAAAGGAGGCAACAAAGGAAGTAAGCAAACCCTTAGCCATAATTATGAGAGCTTCCTTGGACTCAGGGGAGGTACCCATAGACTGGAAATGTGCAAATGTGACCCCAATTCACAAAGGAGGATCAAAGGCTGACACAAGTAATTATAGACCTGTGAGCTTAACTTCTGTTCCAGGAAAATTAATGCAGGCACTGGTTAAAGAAGCACTGCAGGATCATTTAGACAAGACTTCAGTTATAGCTCAGACACAGCATGGTTTTGTTAAGGGGAAGTCTTGCCTGACCAATTTGATTGGATACTATGATGCAGTCACAAAAGAACTGGATGCAGGGAATAACTTTGATATTATATACTTGGATCTTAGAAAGGCTTTTGATACTGTTGCTCATGGAAGACTGCTACACAAATTGGAGCAGTGTGACATTGGAGGCAAATTGCTGCTATGGATAAAGGGGTGGTTGAGGGGGAGAAGACAGAGAGTGGTAATCAATGGACACTGCTCATCGTGGACTAATGTTATTAGTGGAGTCCCTCAGGGCTCAGTGTTGGGTCCATTATTGTTGTTTTTATTTATAAATGATATTGATGATGGTATATCAAGCTTAATGTCCAAGTTTGCAGATGATACAAAGTTTGGCAGGGTTGTCAAGGACACTACTGACACTATGCTGCTGCAACAGGATCTGGAAAGGTTGAGCAGATGGGCTGAGAGGTGGCAAATGAAGTTTAACATTGACAAATGTAAAGTACTACACGTGGGAAACAGCAACCGCAGAGCAACGTATCAACTCTGTGGTACTACACTGACAGTGGTAGAGAATGAAAGGGACTTGGGGGTGGTTGTGCAGGCAGATATGAAATTCTCTGAGCAGTGCAGATGGGCTGCAAGAGTAATTTTTCCAGCAGGGATAAGGAGGTGATTATTCCATTGTATAAGGCAATGGTCAGGCCATACTAGAGTACTGTATACAGGTCTGGAGGCCTCATTTCAAGAAGGATGTAGAGCTGCTGGAACAAGTACAGAGAAGGGCAACAAGATTAGTGAATGGAACAAAGGGGTACTCTTACGAAGAAAGGCTTAAGTTTTGCAAATTACAGTGTCTGGAGACTAGGCACCAGCGAGGTGATCTGATAGAGGTGTATAAAGCCTTGAATGGTTTAAGCATGCTCAATGCTGATGGGATTCTTCCTCTAGCTTAGAAAAATCACCTGAGAGGGCATAAATTCAAATTGAGGAAAGACAGATGTAGGATAGACATGCGGAAATTTGCCTTTAGCCAGCGGGTGGTTGGTTGGTGGAACAGACTTCCATCCCTTGTAGTGGAGGTTGATAGCCTAAATAAGTTTAAGGCTCAGCTGGACAGGTATTTTGAACGAACAGAGGGGTGAAGTGGAAGTGGTTTTTTTTTTTTTTTTTTGGCTGATGCTGCATAAGCTTGCTTTCTTGCATCAAATGCCTCTACTAATGCTAATGCTAATATTTCACTCCACCTTCCAGTTTCAGATGGTTTAAGGTGAAGCTGCACAAACAGCTTCACCTTCTCTAATACCCACAACCAATTTCTTAAATGCTGATCTTCAGGTAATTCTTCAGTGGGAAAACATAACTTAGTTAATTTCAGTCCTTCTAAAAACTCAGTTCTGCCGTATATCTCTCAAAAAAGGATTCTTCTACTCCTATGCTTATCTTCGATGACATTCAGATTTCTAGACAAGATCGCATGTCTCTCTCAGGGATTACCCTGACTTCTAATCTCACTTGGCATCAGCACATCACAATATTGCTCTCAGCATCTAAAAGACTGGGTGTTCCTATCGCTCTAGGCATTACTTTTCTTCTGAAGATCCACTCACTCTGTACAAATCTCAAACCCAATCCTACCACATAATACTGTTCTCACCTGGTTTGGTGCCCCAACACGTCTCTCAGGTGTCTAGACTCAATTCAAATGAGGGCAGTTAGGGCAATTAATGACCTGTCTCTTACAAAGCCTCTCCTCTGTTTCATAGACATTGTGGTCCTGCTACATGCCTTTTCCATAGATTCTTCCATGGGCAACTTTCTTCTGAATTGGCTTCTATAATTCCCCCCTTCTATTTCAAACCAGTCCAAACATGTGCTGCAACCCAGTCAGCATCATTTACCGTCCAACTCCAATCTCAGAACCGAATTTTCCTCTTCCTCATTCATTCCTCAAACTTCTGTGTCTTTTGGAACAACCTCCCTTCATATATTTCCTGAAAATTATGATATACAGAAATTCAAATCTAATATCAGCAAGTATCTTCTTTCATCTTCTCAAGCTTCAACCTTCACACAGTACTACTTACTATAGGTTCTACTACCTTTCATGTTTGGGGATTCTCATAAAAATATAATTAAATAAAATAATTATAAGGGAATCTTTCTTTATATTTTATAATTATAAAATAATTATAAGGACATGTCTCCAGTCTTTAGGGACCTTCCCTGAATCCATCTTTTGATTCAGGGAAGGTCCTTAAAGACTGGAGCATGTGTCCAAATATATCATAAATTCACAAAGTGTGAATCAAAGGTTGACACAAGTAATTACAGATCTTTTAGCTTAACTTCTGTTCCAGGAAAAAAGATTGGGATGTCACTGGTTAAAAAAATAATCCAGGACAATCTAAATAGGGGTACAGTTATATTTAAGTAGCTGCATGGATTCATAGAGGTGTAATCTTCTCTGACCAATCTGATTGAATACTATGATGTAGTAACAAAGCAACTGGATGCAAAAAACATTTTTTTTGTGGTTCTGGATGCAAACATTTTTCTTGGATTTTGAGAAAGTTTTTGATACTTCTGCTCAAAACTGCAGTATAAATTGGAGCCATGACACATTAATAGCAAGTTACTATTATAGACAAAGGGATGGTTAAGTTAGTTAAGACAGGGAATGGTTATCAATGTACATTGCTCTTTGCGGATTAATGTTATTAGTGGTATCCAAAGAGTTTGATGGTAGGCCCACTGTTGTTTTCTGTATTTATTAATGATAGTGAGTAAGGCATATCAGGCTTAATGTCTAATTTGTAGATAATACCAAGGTTGACAGAGAGATAATGACATTAATCAGGGTATGCTACTACAACAAGATGTACATAAATTAGGCAGATGGGCTGAGAAGTGGCAACTCAAGTTTAATATTGACAAATTTAAAATACTTCACATGGGGAGCAGAAAACCCAGATTAATGGTACAGAGAAGAGCAAGAAGATTGGTGAAGAGAATTAATGGGTGCTCATACTAAGAAAGGCTTCAGTTCTGCAAATTGCAGCATCTGGAGACTACACATCAGTAAAGAGATCTTGAGGTGTTAAAGCCTTGAAATGGATCGAGTAAGTTCAGTGTTAGTAGCATTTTTTCCTCTTTCTGAGACTTCACATATGGATGGTCATAAATTCAAGTTGTGGAAGAATAGCTGCAGGATAGATGTGTGGAAGTCTGCTTTCAATCAACAGGCAGTTGATCGTTGGAACGAATGCCATCTGTTGTTGCAGAAGCGGGTAGTTTTAATAAATTCATAGAAGAACTATGTAAATTATAGGAAGGAGATTTTTTTTTGCTGATGCTCTATAAGCTTGCTGTTCTGCGTCATTTACTGCTACTTTACTAATGTATATATAGCACCGTGCACTAATGTATATATAGCACTGTGCGATATGGTTTCTGAGAGTGCATAATTTAAGGCTATGTGGATAGCACAAAGTTCTGCAGTATAGCTGCTACATTCAGTAGGAAGTTTCTTGGATATAGTTATGTTGGGAAATACTGCTGCTGCACCAACATGATTGTCAGTTTTAGACCCGTCTGTGTAAATTGGTGTGTACTGGCCGTGCTGGGTTCTCAGTGCGGCGTACATTTGCAGTATGCTCTGTTGGGATAAGGTGTGTTTTTCCCAGGGTGTCAATGAAAAGTCATGCGGTGGTATATAGTATGTCCAAGGTGGGACTGTATGAGAGGCAGTGGGCTGTATCTTACTAAGGTCAATTTGCCAGTCAGCCTGCAATGTACAAAGACATATCCCAGTTGGTGGATTTATTAATGGATAAGTTTTCCCATTTAGGAGAGAAAAGTTCATTCTAAGTGGGATGGTTTAGATGCCCTTTGAGTTTTGCTGCATAGTGTAATAATCCAAGGCCTGACGTAGGCCAGTGGTCAGGAGCGAGAATGCATAGCACGCGTTCCTTGAGTGGACTGCGGTTCAAGCCCGTGACTACTAAATACGATAAATATTTGTATTTACAATTTATTGTAAACTCTACTGACTTAGTTGTCATGCCGGAGTATAAACAGAAATTTAACTAATAAAAACTTAAAAGCATTTGTCTATGTAGCTGCATGGAGGTTTCATGTGCTTCAGCGTATAGGCTCTGGATCAAGCCAATGTAAAGCGCTTGGTCTAGCAGAGCTATAAACTACAGAACCATAGTCTAGACCCAACCATATTAATGCATGATACAACTGTAGTAGTGTGTAATGGTCAGCTCCCCATGTTGTGCTTTAAAGAATTCGTAAGATGTTTACCTTTTTAAGACAGGTAATACTGAGTGTTTTTATATGTTTCCAGGAAGATGAGTTTTTGGTCAAATATCATTCCAAGAAGGTGGACACTAGGAACCGCTGGTATGACAAGATTTTCTTGTCGAAGTTCTAGGTGTAGATGTAAGTTATGCATCCTGCAAAAGTGTATCCTGACAGTCTTTTGGTGTGAGAGGCAAAACCATTGTTTTGGGCCCATTTAGCTAGTCTGTTGATGGCACATTGCAGCTGTCTTTCTACCATTTGCATATTAGGTGAATGACAAGTGATACTGAATTCATCCGCATACATGGTAGTGGATATTGTTTGTGGCAGTTCCTGTGTTATTGAATTCATTCTTAAAGAGGGTAACACTTAGCACCGACCTTGTTCATAATCACTTATCTTTGAAGATAAATGGTTATGAACTCAAACTTGAAATGAGTGGTGGTTTTTTTTTTTTTTTTTTTATGTGAACCCCAAACACGAGAGGTATTAGAACCTATAGTACTTAGTACCGTGCTTGGGTTGGAGGTTGAGAAGACGAAAGAAGATATTTGTTGACATTGGACTTGAACTTCTGTAGATTGTAATTTTCAGGAAATACGTATGAAGGAAGGTTGTTCCAGAAAACGGCAGTTGAATGAATAAATGAGGAAGATGAAAAGTTGGTTCTGTGGGTTTGAAGTTGGACAGTAAATGGATGTTGGCTGGTGGCGGCACGTGTTCGGACTGTTTTGAAAGAGAGAGCGGGAATTATAGAAGCCAATTCAGAAGAACAGTGCCCATGGAAATATCTGTAGAAGAGGCATGCAGCAGAAACAGTACGTCTATGAGAAAGCGAGTGGAGAGACTCTGTTAGAGATGAATCATTAATTAACCTAACTGCCCTCTTCTGAATGGAATCAAGAAGCCTGAGAGAGGTTTTGGGGGCACCACCCCAAATGTGGGAACAATATTCCATGGCAGGGCGGATTTGCGATTTATACAGAGTGAGCAGCTGTTTGGAAGAAAAGTAACGCCGAGAGCGAAAGAGAAAACCAAGTTTTTTAGATGCAGAGGAAGCAATATTTGTAATGTGCTTGTGCCAAGAGAGATTAGAAGTCAGGGTAATCCCCAAAAGAGATATATCCTTTTGCCTAGAAATTGGAGTGTCACTAAAGATAAGCATAGGAGCAGAAGAATCCTTTTTGCGAGATATAAGACAAGACTGAGTTTTAGAAGGGTTGAAATCAACTAAGTTGTCTTTGCCCCACTGGAGAATTACCTGAAGATCGGCATTTAAGGAATTGGTAGCAGATTTTCGAGAAGTTGAAGCTGATTGAGCAGGGCAAGGTTTCTCAAAATGGAAAGTTGAATGCAATGTGCTATCATCGGCAAAACTATGGACATGATTTCCAGTCAATGGAAGAATGTCATTGATATACAAGAGGAAAAGAGTGGGGGAAAGAACTGAACCTTGGGGGACACCGGCTTTAGTGGAGAAGTTAGAAGACAGAGAGCCATCTACCATCACCCTCAGTGAGCGATCAGAGAGAAAACTGGATAACCAATTACTAAAAACAGTTGGCAAACCATAAGATGGAAGCTTGTTTAGAAGACCTTTATGCCAAACACGATCGAAAGCCTTTGAGATGTCAAGAGCAACTGCTTGTGTTTCACCGAACCTTTCCATTGAAGTAGTCCATAAATGGGTAACATAAGCCAGAATATCACCAGTGGATCGACACCGACGGAATCCATACTGGCGATCGTTGATCAGACGGAAGGTTTCTAGGTAGTTTAAGAGTTGGCGGTTAATTGATTTCTCCATTACTTTAGAAAGAGTAGAAGTAATTGCAATGGGACGATAATTGGATGGGAGGGATTTGTCACCCTTTTTAGGAACTGGCTGGATATGAGCAAATTTCCAAGCAGAAGGAAAAACACCTTTGGAATAAGAAAGTGAAAAAAGGCGGCAAAGAATAGGAGTAAGTTCAGGAGCACAGATTTTGAGAACAAGTGGAGAAATACCATCAGGACCTGGAGCTTTCTTAGCATCAAGATTCATCAAAATCCTTCTGATATCCTTTTGACGGAAGACCACAGGAGGCATTGAATGGACCGTGTTGGGAATGGTGGGAGGTGTTTTACCAAGTTCATTAATACATGAGCTGGAAGAAAAATGGGATGCTAGCAGGTCAGCTTTATCCTTGGCTGAAGTGACAACAGAACCATCTGGTTTGGACAGAGGTGGAAGCAGAGATGGGCAAAAGTTGCGGCCAATAGCTTTGGCAAGAGACCAGAATGCTCGGCTACCATTAGGGCAAGAAGCAAGTTTTCTACTCTTAGCCTGTTCAAACTCTAGTTTGGACTGATTAATAACTGCTTTACAATTGTTGCGAGCTTTGGTGTAGGCAGAAAATGAAACTGAAGAATCAGAAACAAGCCAATTACGATATGCAACATTCTTCTCTTGAACAGCCTTAGCACATTTATTGGAAAACCAAGGTTTAGATAAAGGACGAGATTTTAAAGTGGAGTGTGGGATAAAGGATTCCATTCCTGCAAGAATAATTTCACTGACACGATCTGAGCAAACGTTGACATCAGGAGTTTTGAAACAGTAATCCGACCAAGGAAAAGAAGAAAAGAAGTCTCGCAGGTCATCCCATTTTGCATTCTTGTAATGCCAAACAACACGAGGTTGGGAATAGCCATGAGATAAAGGTTCCATTGGAGAAGAGACAATCACCAAGTTGTGATCTGAAGTGCCTAAAGGACCTCTCACTTCGACCGTGTACTTAGAAGGGTTGTTTGTGAGAAAAAGATCAAGCGTATTGGCTGTATGATTAGGATTGTCCGGTATTCTTGTAGGTAAATGAACAATCTGTGCTAGGTCATTAGTAATTGCAAAAGCCTCAGCATCTCGACCTGCTGGGTCGGTGTGACTAGAAAACGGAAGCCAGCTGGAGTTGTGAACATTAAAATCACCAAGGAAAATTACCTCACTGTTAGGAAAGTTGGACTGGAGAAAGTCAAGTTGCAACGAGAGGAAGTCAAAGAGCTCCAAGTGATTAGTGGAGTTGGGAGAACGGTAGAGACAACAGATGAATTAGACACAATGAGGTAGAGAGATTTTAAGCCAGAGAAGATCAAAGAGAGGAGATTCCAAATTGCCAAGTCTCTGACAGGGAATATCAGAACGGACATATGCACAAGTACCACCTTTGAGGCGAAAGGAATCATACAGCGAATAATTTGGGCATCTGAGATGAACAGTAGTTGAATCAACCGCTAACTGAGATTCTGTCAGAAAAAGTACATGGGGTTTGGCAGACTGCAAGTGGAAATGGACATCGTTGAGATTAGAATTGAGACCACGTATATTTGTGAAATGAATTAGGAAATCCTTGGGAGGTTTAGATCTTTTCGCAGATAAGCTTGTTCTATTAGTTTGACAATTCATGGTGTATTCAATAGTAAGAAAAAGTGGGTGGGACATGCTGTATGAAGTAATGAAATTTTTGGATATGGCGTACATGTGGGAAGAATATACCCAGATCCTTGACATAACGTGGCCTCGACAATGCTCCCCGCATACACACTACTCGGACTCCCTCCAGTCACTATCTGGCAGAGTAGAGGTAGCAAGATTATACACTAGCTGATCCGGAAGCCTCCTAGAGAGTTACCAATAGGTTCGGTCCGGTGTACTAACTAGCGGCCGGCCTGCGAAAACCGTTTTAGAGCTGTACCCTCGAAATGTAAGGAATATTGGATCTCGCCACAACGTTCATCATAACCTCAAAAGTCATCAATCATACTGCATGATGGAAGAGATAGGGAAGGGTTGACCGGAACTTAGCTCTAGAGACTAAACATGGGTTCCACCACTTCAAGCCTCCAATAAGCAAAGTGGTGGTATTTCACCGGTTGATGAGAGTCATCTACCACCTAGTACTGCCTGGTAACATAGAGGGGCGGCATTCCTCCATGTGGTGTGGGCGCCACACCTCGACCCCTGCTTACGTTGGTTCACACCTGGGTGGTCACCCACCATGTGCTTGTGCATGGAGGTTATACCCAGGATTACTAACAGTCCCACCATCGTGAAGGTGCAAGCAGAGGATTTGGTTGTCACAGACCGTCCGGACTTCGCCGAAATTGGGTCCACTTGACTTGAGTGTCACCCGAATATCAGTTCCATCAGCGTTTTAGACTCCCAGGTAGCAAGTACAGCTTGTCTGGCATATCTGAGAGAATGTCTGTGACAACCTCAAGGACCAAGGTGCAGGAAGTTTCTGATAAACTGTGGCAGGTATCTGAGTAATCCCAGATCGTATAGATTTTGCATTATACCATATCTCCAAGCAGTGTCAAAGGCATTTTAAATGTCAAAGAGGGGCATAGCAAGATGTTCTTTCCAAACAAAGGCATCACAGATGTTTATTTCTGTCTTAATCAAAAGGTCAAGAGTGGATCTAACTTCAAGGAAGCTACACTGCACTGGATTCATTTCGAGCTAGTCACCAGGATAGCTGGGCATTGATCATTTTTCCATGACCTTGCACATACAGCTGGTGAGTGCAATAGGTCGATAATGCTGAAGATCTGTAGGATCTTTTCTTGGTTTTGGAAATGGCGAAACATAAGCATGTCGCCATTTGTTGGAGAAAGTGCTTTTTTTGAATATTCTGTTATAGAGGAGTAACAGTGTCTTGGGGGCTGGTTCAGTAAGTTTTGCAATCATGATGTAATGTATTCCATCTGGCCCTGCTGCATTGAGTTTAGTGGAGGCTAGAGCATGGTGTAACTCTGACAGTGTGAAGAGGAGATTGTATGCAGCACTGTTGATTCAAAATTAATTGAGTGGTTTTCAGCTCGTGCTTCGTGTAGCTGGAATTGTGGCAAGTATGATGTCACAGCGGAGATTTCCATGAACAAATTATCTAGTGTTTGCAATCTCCTCTGGTTTTGTAATATCAGAACCATTGACATTGAGCATGGTGCAGTTGCAGTTAATGTTTGGATGTTTTGTGTACATACGCTGTATTTTGACCCAAATTGTTTGGGTTTTGTCATTTTTGTAATTGTGGAAGCAAAATGTCTCCATGCTTCCCATTTGCTGGTCTGCCTAACTCATTTTGCCCTTGCTATTGCCTGTTTAAAGCAGATGAGGTTTTCTGTTGTTGTTGTTGGGAACTTTCTAATGTTCCATGCTATGTTCTCTTTTTTAGCAGCACTACATTCATCATTCCATCACACTTTAGAGGGCGCCGATATTTTAGTGGATCATTTTGGGATTGCTTTGTCCACTGCCTGCAATATTTTGTTTTATACATATTCTACTGCCAAGTTTATGGGTGTTTGTTGGACCTGTTTTTCTTCTAGTGCAGCTAGCTGCTTGCACACTTGTCCATTCAGCTTTGGAGAAGTTCCATTTGGCAATTCAGTAAGAAAGGTGGGAAATGCTTGTTGCTGTTATTTGGTTTTTAGGAACATTGGCAACTAAGGCCATATTGCTCCAGGGATGTGTGGTGGTTATTCCTTGACCTTTCTGCATCCTCCGTATTTGGTGGTCATGGGCTCGAACCCCGGTCTAATCAAGAATCGTGTGCTATGCACTGCAACTCCTGCCCACCTGGCTATGGAGGTGCTGGGAAATGCTTGTATCGATGCAGCATATCACAGGGTAATGATCCAGTGCTTACTGTATATGGTTGCTGAGCATAAAGAGACATCAAAAGCTGAGATAGATCCTGTAGGAAGATATGTATAAGTGTGCGCTCCATTATTGAGAGTTATCAGATTGCGTTGATCAAGTAATTTTCGATAGTTTTTCCACGCTTGTCCAGGTTATGGTTTCCGCATAGTGAATGGTGACTGTTGAGGTCTCCTAGAATACAGTAGGGTTTGGGAAGCTCTAACACTAATTCTAATTCGGCATAGCTTATATTTAGGTTAGGTGTCAAGTATAATGAGACTATGGTTAAATCAAAGTTAACATCGATTCGTGCAGCAATTGCCTCAAGGTTTGTTTTTAGTGGGATTGGTTTTAAAACATACGTTAAAATATACCCTTATAATGTATCTGGGAGTTGATGATCAGCACTAAACCTCTATGGGCAAGATTATTCAGATTGTGTGCAACACGGTCTTGCCAATGTATTATGCATTTCCGAAGGGAAACAATTATATTTGGTGTTAGATTGGTTTCCTGTAGACAAAAGGCAATAGGATTGCATTGTAAAAGATCTCAGATGTCAGCCAAATTACTACAATAGCCTCTACAGTTCCATTGTAAGAAAGTAAGCATTATTTGGGTTTAGTAGGGCCCTCAATTTCTTTTTGAGGTACAGAAGGTTTACATCACTCAAGTTTACCTTTCCCCTTCTTTGGGAAATAAGGTTTCCCTGTATCCATCTCCTCTTCAGTAAACAGTTCTAAAACCTGTTCATCTTGGTTCGAATTATCTTCTGAATCCATGTAGTCTGTTTGGTTTGAGTCAGGAGTGGTAGATACTGTAGTATTCTGCTGTTCATTGGCATCTGGTTGTACTGTGATCACCATATTTATTGCTTTGCTTTATTTGCTTTTTGTTTGGGGTGTTGGTATACTGGGGACAATACTGACCTTGCCCATTCAACTAGTGAATTTGTTGGTGGTATGGTTACCTCCGTTTGTGTAGAAATTGATGTGTGATTTTTGGTTATTTGAGCATAAGTTGGCTTGTTAGCATTCGCAACTGTTAAAGATTTTTTAGCCTGTGGGTAAGTTAAAATGTTCAGTACATTATGTTCAGTTTTGTATCGCTGTATCTTTTTCCTGAACCTGGACCTGGGAGTGTTTCCACCCAAGCCTTCACAAACGACTTGACACAGACAGTCACTGGAAACTTCACAGCTTCCCTGGAAACAACAGCCAAAGGAGCCCTTACAAAGCTACAAGAATGGGCCAGCCTCCATAAACTCCATATATCCCCTGAGAAAACTACTTCAATTCTACTCAGAGGAACCCTTCAAATAAGCAGGCCACCACGGATTAAACTGCTGGTAGAACCATCAAACTGGCAACTGAGATGAAGCACCTTGGGGTAATTCTCAACCCCAAGCTCATGTTTTACCTGCATACAGACTACCTTCATCGCAAAGCCAAGAACTAAAACGTAATGGTAGTGAGGATTAGCAGGTCTGACTTTTTTTTTTTTTTTTTTTATGTAAACTCCAAACATGAGAGGTATTAGAACCTATAGTATTTAGTACCGTGCTTGGGTTGGAGGTTGAGAAGACGAAAGAAGATATTTGTTGACATCGGACTTGAACTTCTGTAGATTGTAATTTTCAGGAAATACATATGAAGAAAGGTTGTTCCTGAAAATGGCAGTTGAATGAATAAACGAAGAAGATGAAAAGTTGATTCTGTGAGTTTAAAGTTGGACAGTAAATGGATGCTGGCTGGTGGTGGCATGTGTCGGACTGTTTTGAAAGAGAGAGAGCGGGAATTATAGAAGCCAATTCAGAAGAACAGTGCCCATGGAAGTATCTGTAGAAGAGGCATGCAGCAGAAACAGTACATCTATGAGCTCTGTTAGAGATGAATCATTAATTAACCTAACTGCCATTTTCTGAATGGAATCAAGAAGCCTGAGAGGGGTTTAGGGGGCACAACTCCAGATGTGGGAACAATATTCCATGGCAGGGCGGATTTGCGATTTATACAGAGTGAGCAGCTGCTTGGAAGAAAAGTAATGTCGAGAGCGAAAGAGAAAACCAAGTTTTTTAGATGCAGAGGAAGCAATATTTGTAATGTGCATGTGCCAAGAGAGATTACAAGTCAGAGTAATCCCCAAAAGAGATATATCATTTTGCCTAGAAATCGGAGTATCGCTAAAGATAAGCATAGGAGCAGAAGAATCCTTTTTGCGAGATATAAGACAAGATTCAGTTTTAGAAGGGTTGAAATAAACTAAGTTGTCTTTGCCCCACTGGAAAATTATCTGAAGATCGGCATTTAAGGAATTGGTAGCAGATTTTCAAGAAGTTGAAGCTGATTGAGCAGAGCCAGGTTTCTCAAAATGGAAAGTAGAATGCAATGTGCTATCATCGGCAAAACTATGGATAGGATTTCCAGTCAATGGAAGAAGGTCATTAATATACAAGAGAAAAAGAGTGGGGGAAAGAACTGAACCTTGGTGGATACTGGCATTAGTGGAGAAGTTAGAAAACAGAGCCATCTACCTTTTACCATTTACTAAAAACAGTTGGCAAACCATAAGATGGAAGCTTGTTTAGAAGACCTTTATGCCAACAGATCGAAACACGATCGAAAGCCTTTGAGATGTCAAGAGCAACTACTTGTGTTTCACTGAACCTTTCCATTGAATTAGTCCATAAATGGGTAACATAAGCCAGAATATCACCAGTGGATCGACACTGACGGAATCCATACTGGCGATCGTTGAACAGACGGAAGGTTTCTAGGTAGTTTAAGAGATGGTGGTTAATTGATTTCTCCATTACTTTAGAAAGAGTAGAAGTAATTGCAATGGGACAATAATTGGATGGGAGGGATTTGTCACCCTTTTTAGGAACTGGCTGGATATGAGCAAATTTCCAAGCAGAAGGAAAAACAACTTTGGAATAAGAAAGTGAAAAAAGGCAGCAAAGAATAGGAGTAAGTTCAGGAGCACAGGTTTTGAGAACAAATGGAGAAATACCATCGGGACCTGGAGCTTTCTGAGCATCAAGTTTCGTCAAAATCCTTCTGACATCCTTTTGATGGGAGACCACAGGAGGCATTCAATGAGAGCCTCAAGATCAATTGAATTCAATATCATTAATACATGAGTTGGAAGGAAAATGGGATGCAAGCAAGTCAGCTTTATCCTTGGCTGAAGTGACAACAGAACCATCTGGTTTGGACAGAGGTGGGAGCAGAGATGGGCAAAAGTTGCGGCCAATAGCTTTGGCAAGAGACCAGAATGCTCGGCTACCATTAGGGCAAGAAGCAAGTTTTCTACTCTTAGCCCGTTCAAACTCTAGTTTGGACTGATTAATAACTGCTTTACAATTGTTGCGAGCTTTGGTGTAGGAAGAAAATGAAACTTAAGAATTAGAAACAAGCCAAATACTATATGCAACATTCTTCTCTTGAACAGCCTTAGCACATTTATTGGAAAACCAAGGTTTAGATAAAGGACGAGATTTTAAAGTGAAGTGTGGGATAAAGGATTCCATTCCTGCAAGAATAATTTCACTGACTTGATCTGAGCAAATGTTGACATCAGAAGTTTTGAAACAGTAATCCAACCAAGGAAAAGAAATCTCATAGGTCATCCCATTTTGCATTCTTGTAATGGCAAACAATACGAGGTTGGGAATAGCCATGAGATAAAGGCTCCATTGGAGAAGAGACAAATCACCAAGTTGTGATCTAAAGTGCATAAACGGCCTCTCACTTCAGCCGTGTACTTAGAAGGGTTGTTTGTGAGAGAAAAGATCAAGCATGTTGGCTGTATGATTAGGATTGTCCGGCATTCTTGTAGGTAAATGAACAATCTGTGCAAGGTCATTAGTAATTGCAAAAGCCTCAGCATCTCGACCAGCTGGATCAGTGTGACTAGAAAACGGAAGCCAGCTGGAGTTGTGAACATTAAAATCACCAAGGAAAATTACCTCACTGTTAGTAAAGTTGGACTGGAGAAAGTCAAGTTGCAAAGAAAGGAAGTCAAAGAGCTCCATGTGATTAGTGGAGTCAGAAGAATGATAGAGACAACAGATGAATTTGGCACAATGAGGTAGAGAGATTTTAAGCCAGAGAAGATCAAAGAGAGGATATTCCAAATTGCCAAGTCTCTGACAGGGACTGGGGCCTAAATCGCTGCTCGCTGCAAATGCTATACAAAGCTGTATTTATTCCCACTATAACCTACTGTGCAGGTGTCTGGTATCATCGTTCGTAACCAAAGGAAGCTCACCTCCATCCAGCGTAATATCCTTCTCACTATTACCCGTGCCTGCTACACAGTAAGCAACCCAGTGCTCAACGGTCTTTGCAGGAGTTCTCCCTCGACCTGCAGATAATTCGCAAAGGCGTGCACTACCAGCTCGCAAAGGGACTTCCTACCACCATCCTGGATTTCACTATAAACCCAGCGAACACCATCTTCTTTCTTCTTCTTCTTCTTCTTCTTTGGTCCTTAGCTGGCAGCTGGGGGAGGCGGTTGGCCACGCAACCAGTATGCTGCTGTAGGTGCCGCAGGGTTTCGGACTTGCTCTGTGATGTTCTTCCATACCTTACGATCCATGGCGTCAGTCCTGGCCTGGTTAAGGTCGAGACGTCGGCTCTTCAAGTCATTTTCCACTTGCTTGGCCCACGTTTTCCTAGGCGCGGTCCGTTGGATGCTCCATTGGGTGGGTCATTGTCTCCAAAGGAGTGTGGATGGTATTCTGTTCGTGCCCATTCTACATACGTGGCCAAACCATCTAAGCCTTCGCTTCTGGATTTGGTCGGCAATGGTTGGTTGCTGTTGGCATCTGGCGCGGATGGTATCATTAGTGATGCGGTCGCGAAGAGAGATGCCCAAGATCTGCCGCAGGCATCGCATTTGGAATACCTCAAGTTTGTTCAAATCTAACTTGAGACAAATCCATGTTTCCGATCCGTAAAGAAGAATGGGCAGGATCAAAGTCCGGAAGAGTCGAATTTTAGTCTTTGTGGAAATGTTGGTCCTCTTCCACAGACACCATCTAAGAAAAAAAAAAAGCACCTTATAGTCTACCTTCTTAACACCTGGCAAAATAGATGGAATACCACCCCCAAAGGTTCCATCACTAAAAAATTCTTACCTTAAATAGCCCAGATCTATCCTAAAGTCAAGTTGTAAAGAGAGGAAGTCAAAGAGCTCTCTTTGCAACTTGACAAAGTTAGGGTTATATACCACTTTCCTGATTACAGGCCATGGATCGAAAAATCACAAACTTGCCGCTATAAACATCGTGGATGACCCTCGCTGTCTTTGTAGTGAAAACAAAGACAGGGATCACCTATTCTATGTCTGCCCGCTCTACAAGGACCTGTGAACATTGCTCATATCAAAAATACATGCCTTGCCTCGAGGAAATGAACATTTTCTGATCAATAAGGAAGACCAGTACCATGCTTTCTCTGCCTTCGCCCATGATCTCTTCATCAGAAGATCACTGGTGCAACATCCTGAAACTGATGCACATTGATTAACACCCTTTTCGCATATACTGAACAACTTCACCCCATTGTGACCACTTCGAGCTACAAAACTTGACACTGGTCGCTTGAATTGTTTCATCCGTGTCTCTCTTGATGTCTGACTGTCTTCCCACCCTTTCGAGGGCCCTCTACTTCCGCTTAGGTGGAAGAATTGCCACCCTACCAGCGGAGGTGGTGGTTGTTGTTGTTTGGTTTTTAGGAGCATTAACAACTAAGGCCATATTGCTCTGAGGATATTCGGTGGTCATTCCCTGACCTTTCTGCGTCCTCCGTATTTGGTGGTCACGGGCTCGAACCCTGGTTTAATCAAGAATCCTGCCCACCTGGCTACAGAGGCACCTAACCAGCGGAGGATGCCTTCCATTACATCCTCCTTCGCTCTGTCTATACCTCCTTTCCTTTACCCTCTCCAGTACATCCTATACTCCCTATACCTTTTTTTTTTTTTGTCTCTTTCCAGGAAGCTCAGGTGACCTGGAGGAGACTAGCCAGAGAATTATGGGCAGCCTGGCTACCCCCTAGTGGTGTGTGCGGGCAACATGGGGTCCCACCAGGGGCTCTGCAGCCAAAAGCCAGAACACCCAACAGAGCCCAACACAATACTTCATTTACAACACAAAAAATTTTTCTAGCTTTCACAGTGATACTGTTTGTCTCCACAGAGTTCATATGGAGCAGATGTGGGAAATCACCGGAGGCACCTTTCCCCCAACACTATGCATCTTTTTTTTTCACATTTCCAAAGGGGATGCTCCTTCGAATATGCCAGATGAGCTTCTTTACAGTTAACACAGTTTGGTGTTGTGGCTGTGCAGTCACTAGTACTGTGTGCAGTGGTTCTACATGTGGCACAGGCAGCTTCTCCTCAGCAGATTGTCTGTGACTGCCCAAAGTTCTGGCACATATAGCAGCATAATGGATTTGGGATGTAGGGTTTAACTCAGCAGTTAAGGTAATTGACTTTGATCACTGTTGGTGGTTTAGGATTGTCAAATGTAAGGATTATATTCTAAGTAGGAACTAATACATCATCTTTCTTTGTGAGAATTTGCCTTACATTGATGACTCCTTCTCGTAATTCTTGTTTGAGTTGTTATTTGGTTTTTAGGAGCATTAGCAACTAAGGCCATATTGCTCCAGGATATGCAGTGGTCATTCCCTGACCTTTCCGCATTCTCCGTATTTGGTGGTGACAGGCTCGAACCCCGGTCTAATCAAGAAGTGTGTGCTATGCACTGCTGCTCCTGCCCACCTGGCTATGGAGGCGCCCTGTCTGAGTTCTTCATCTGACAAATTAGTGAGGGCCCACTCAGTGATGACACCTCTTGATGTGTTCAAGGAAACATGGTGAAATGGAGACTGAAATTCCACCAAAGGAGTTTAGTTTTTGAAGTTGTTAAGACTGTTGGGAAGTGACAAGTTCAACCAGTAGGTCTCCTGATCTTAACTGAGAAAATGTCTTGGGAGTACCTATTATGCTTTCTAGGCATTTTGCACTAGGAATGGGGAGAGTTTTCCAACTGGTTGTTCTTGAGTTGAATGAATAATCAGGAAAGTTGGGGTTTGGATTCTGCCTATGTCAGTCTTTTGACATTTTGCTGCAACAGAACCAGACTCCTCTTGTTGTTGCCTTGTCAGGGTTTCTTCTGTGCACCCAGTGTGTTTCTGGGTTTTAGAAACTTCTTGCTCCATTTTGCCCTGGAAGGGAGACCTTTTCTCCTCCAGGTTACTGGCCCTGCCATGTGGAGGCAGGAGCAGTGCCACCTTTGTAACTACGCAGTAGTAGGTTAGAAGTAATATGCAAATAAAAGGAAAAAAAGAGAAAGATTACTTTTCCTCCTGATCAAGTAAAGTGATTTCTTTACTGAAGCTTATTTAAATAATTGTTAGTGTAATGCTGTAAATAAAGAAGTTGATTTTATTTATTCAAGAGAGTGCACAAATTCACTGGCAAAGACACTTGATCACAAAATCGCTTGGCACCTATGGCCAATGGAGAATGAAAAGACCTTTTGGTAATTGTGCAGTCAGATATGAAGTTCTCTGATCAGTACAGACATGTTTCCAGGACAGCTCATGGGGTGTTTTTCGATCATCTAAAGGAATTTTGCTATCTTAGATAAGGAAGTGATTATCGCTTTGTATGCGGCAATGATCGGGCCACATTTTCAGCACTACATACATGTCTGTAGGCTTAATTTTATTAAGGATACAGAGCTGCAGGAATGGGTGTAGATAAGGATAATGAAATTGGTAAGGAGAACAAAGGGGCACTTGCCAAGAAAAGCTTTAGTTCTGCAAATTGCAGCATCTGGAAACTACACACCTCCTAAGTGGTCTGATTGAGGTGTTAAAGACTTAACAGATTGAGTAGGCACAATGCTAATGAGATTCCTTCTCTTGCTCAGACTGCACGTGGGGGGGAGCATAAATTCAAATTAAGTAAGGATGGTTGGGTTTTTTTCATTTGGCACATTAGCAAATAAGGCTATAATTCACTAAAAATCTGCCAGGTCATGGAAAAGATAACAGTTTCAAGATTTCGGTGACCTAAAAAATTAGGTCACTAAGTTAAGAAGTATAATGATAAAAATACATCAAAAGGTAAAAATATTATATTTTTAAATAAAACTAAAAAAGATTTATAGCTTTTAAGTAATTAAAAATGGCAAACACATAATAATTGTTAAATAAAATCTGAATGAGCAAATATGGCTCAGTCAGATGAATAAAAGAAGTAAAATAAAGAATATATTCATATCTATAATGTGGACACTCGGTTAAAATATGTCAATTCTTAAAAGGTATCACAATTCTCACACATAGCAGAGTCATCTGTCCTCGGCAAGGATAAATGCATAAGATGACGCATGTGGAGGTGAGCAAGAAAAAGTTCCTCTCTACGGGTCCTGCACAGACTAGACTACCAGTGTTGGATTACAGGCTTCATCTAATACAGTTTGTTCGTGACCTGCCTATGCTAAGATTGTTGACACTCAGAAAGTAATTTAGAGTGTATTACTTGCCTGTATTCTGCATAGGAGACTAACAAGCTAAGACTGTTCTCAGATTGTGCTTATCTGGTTGCAAGGCGCCTCCGTAGCCAGGTGGGAAGGAGCAGCAGTGCGTAGCACACGCTTCTTGATTAGACCGGGGTTCGAGCCCGTCACCACCAAATACGGAGGATGTGGAAAGGTCAGGGAATGACCACCGCATATCCCGGAGCAATATGGCCTTAGCTGCTAATGCTCCTAAAAACCAAATAACATAACATAACATAACATCTGGTTGCAGAATTTGGCAAATCATTACCCATGATCCCAGTGTGGCTTGGGATCCAGCAGAAGCTGATGTCAAATGTAGATTCATGAAGAGAATATAATTTCGGTTGAACCCTGGACAGGACTGGATGAGGATTATACCTCCTCACTGATAGAACCTGTAATGCCCTTAAATAATCTGTGTATACCATACACCATTGATAATTATTAATTTTAATGCTGTCCACCAGGGCTATTGTTGTTGTTGATGATGGGGTTTTAAGGCTACTTAGGCCATATTGCACTTCATGTGGTTTGCCAAGAAACATCACACCCTGCACTTCATCCAGGGTGTGATTTTTCTTCAGCACTACTAATAGATTTTGACAAGTGCATTATCCTGCAGCCAGCCTGTATTTTTTTAAGCTGTACCATTGGAAATAATGAGTGCTAGATCTAATTGCCTCCTCAAAAGATAAATCACTGATTAAATACAAAAGATGGAGAATTGTCTCATCTTTTCTCTGGAGACCAAACATGGTTTACACCATTTCAAACCTCCATTCACAATGTTACTCAGAATATGGGCAATATTACCATGTAATGACTTAATGTAATTAATATAAAAACACTGGATTTGAATCCTACTATTAGGCCGATTGAAGAGGCTCCTAATAATTCTTCCAAAAGACTTCTCAGAAGCCGCTTCAATCAACTCTGTTTAAAGACTATATATGTGTTTCAGTTAAATGATCTCAGGTGAAACAAGTAGGTTTATTCCTTCAGTTGATCCTGCACAACATACATGCTATGAACTCATGCTTGCACAGACATAACACATATTATACTACATAAACTGAGGAACAATGAGCAAAATAGTCAATGTGCAAAAAATTCCAAATAAATTTCAACTCCAAAACTTGAATTACTCTAATTTTCACTGTTTTATTTATTTACTTTATTTCAATTTAAAGACTATATATGTGTTTCAGTAATGCATTTCAGTAAACATCCTTCATTTTGTTTAGGATACCTTTTTACCTGTTTCTGATATTATTATTATTCATATGGTGCAAGGAAGCCTGAGGCTTATGCTGCACTAGTCAAAAAAAAAAAATTCTCAAGCTACCCTGAGAGAGGGAGAGAAAAGCAGAAAGGAATCACCAAGAAACAGAAGAATGATGATAACCAACTCATGACCCTGGGTTTGCCAAGCCCATACTCACCAGATGTGAGCCCCTGGATATGCTTATTTCATATTTTAATAGTTTCAGTTTGGTTCTAATGTATGGTTATACCTGCCTTCTCCATAACTTAGGAATATTTCTAAACAAATGCAAATCAAATTTATAACCACATTCAACTAGTAAATGAAACATAAAAAGGTTCATTTTATAATGTCACAGATAAGCTTTTAAATGGAATGTACTTAAATAATTGCAATCTATTTACTAAATCAGTTCTTTAATTTGGAGATTAAGGACTGCAATCTTTAATTTTCACTCCTGTGGTTTTATGAGAATGAAAGAAATTGAAAATCTGCCATCAGCATAACTCTTTGTCATAGGAATGGAAGGACAGAAACAAAGAGAGTGCTCACTTACTTTTACAAGACCTTCTTGAAAGAGCATTTCTACTACCTCTTTAAGAATAGGTAAAATTCCACTGTGATGAACTCCTAGTCCATTTAACAAAAGACTTCTCATCCACTTTATCTTTACAAAAAAAAATATATATATATGTATATATGTAACTCCAATATACATTACAATTATTATTACTTAAGAATCATTTTAAAACAGTAAGGAATAATTACATTTCACATTCAAGGAATACTGTACTTACAAATAGGTTGGACAACACTATCTTTTTTATTATTACTCTCCTTCAAACTTCAGTTTACATATTAAGAATAGTAAAAATAATTATGATGTCCAACTAATCTGTGACATTTCTCCAGGCCTCATTTTTTGAAAAAAAATTCCATTCACCACACCACATAGCATCTCACACATAACCAACTTCCCTTCTCAACTATTTCATAAAATTTGTTCTAAATTACACTAAAATATACAGGTGACTAAGTGCCTATCGCAAAAAAAAAAATAATAAAATAAAAATAACGATCAAAAATATATGTGAATGAGCAATGTGCAACGAAATACCATTAAGTAAACAGGAATATATATACGTAGTTTGTAAATGTATTGATTAATAATAACAAAACTTTTTGACATGATTACTATAATTTTTTAAGCACTTCTTCCAGCATGAAATATTATTTTCTTTTGTAATAGAAGTTTGTGTCATGTAACATGCATCAGTCTAAGTGTGCTGATTGAACCGAAGTTGAGCACATATGCTTACACATATTAAATCATCATTGTGCAAAAGAACCAACCCCTCTGGTCCCATACAGACAATAAATTGGGTCTCTTCCTGTGTAGCAGTAGTAATGGTAAATGATCAAGAAAGTAAGCTTATATAGCATCAGCCAAAAAAAAAAAAAAAACCTATACAGTTAATTTTCTTCCATAGTGGAATTAGTGTTTTTGTTTACGGCAGAGGCGAACCGAATCCAGAATAATTCTTCTTGGCTTGTCTTTGTGAGACGTGCTTTTGCCCTTAGCTTCTTATAATTAATAAGATTAGCTGTGGTTGGAGATCTACAAAAAGAATTCTATGCTTTATTTTTTAACTTCTTTGTTTTTGTGCATTCTTCATTCCACCAATAGTTATTGTGCCATCAGGAAGGGGGATTCGGCAATGGAATTGAGCATTTAGCTACAAATAATAGGTGTGATGTGATATAATCTGTGGCTTCATCTATTTGGCTGTGTTCGTATAAATTTCTCATCCAGATTGATAGCTGATTGAAATTTGATCCAGTTGTCTTGAGAGAATTTCCATTTCCTACAGGTTGTGATGATGGTGGTTGGGTAGTGAGCAGCTCACAAATGATTGGAAAATGGTCACTTCCCATTGGATCGGGTCATTCCATGATTGGAAACAGAATTGGGGAGCATATTGATAGATCGATTGCAGAAGTTTGTCCAGTTGGTAATTGTATGTGAGTGGGTGCACCAGTATTAAGAACAGTAAGATTTGGCCTATCTGGAAAAGTTTCGATTAGTTGGCCAGGTCTATCTAATTTAGTTGACCCCCATAAGGAGTGGTGGCCATTGAAATCCCCCAAGAGACAGACAGGGGAAAGTAACTGCATTAGAAGATTTTCAAGATCTTGGTAAGAGAAGGTATGACTTGGTGGGAGATACTAGTGTGATCACAATCTGGGCTATCAATGGCAACAACTTCAATTTCAGTTTGCAAAACAATTTGTTTGTTCGGGATCTTTGTATTGACAAAAATGGCCACGCCCTCACGGGCTGCATTTTAAGTATTACGATCTTGTCGATAGATAGAATAGTTCTTTATGTTGGTAGAAATTTGAGTCGTTAGGTAGGTTTCTTGTAGACAGAAACCAACTGGAGAGTAGTGGTTAATTAAGATTTGAATATCATTAAAGTTGCTACAATATCCTCTACAATTTCATTGTAGAATGTAAAGCATTACTGGTGTTTAGTAGAAGAAGAAGCTGTATCTGGCTGTTTCTTTAATGTGGCTGGCTTATGGCATTCAAGCTTTAGTTTGTCTTTTTTTGAGAAGAATGGCTGACCAGTGTCCATATCTTCTTCTTCTTCTACATATATTTCTAGGATTGGGTCTTCTTGTCTGGATGAGTCAATTGTATCCATAGACATTTCTTGGATATTCTTTTTTGAATTTGAGCTTCTATTATTCGATGTTGAAGCAATCCCTGGCGGAGAAGGAAGTGTAGCTGGTACTGTAAGTGCAGTATTACTTGCCTGGTTCAACTGTATAGGGATATTGGGCTGTTACTTGGAGAGAAAACAGTCCGAGCCCAGTCAGAGATTGAAGTGTTTGAAGAGACTGTAACATCAGTTTAGGTGGCCACTGATTGATAATTTTGCACAACATTGGAGTATGTACATTTAGTAATACTTGGAGCAATAAATTTCCTTGCTCCTTGAAAATTTACTTTATTTTCAATTTTATATTTTACAATTTTCTTTTCAGTTTCCCATTTGTCGCATGTCCTAGAATAAGCAAGATGGTTGCCTTTACAGTTAGGGCAGGTCATTTCTTTTGGCGAACATTCACTTTGGGTGTGGTCAGAGGACCACACAATTGGGACAAACTTGGTTGCCTCTGCATGCCGTTTGAGAGTGGCCATACTTTTGGCACTTAAAACATCTCAATGGATTAGGAATGTATGGTCTAATGCGGCAAAGTAGATAGCTTGCTTTTATCGACGAAGGTAGATTCGCTGTGTTAAAGGTTAGAATAATATTCCTTGTAGGTGTGAGTGTATTTTCTCTTTTAACCATAATTCTTTTCACAGCAATGACATTTTGATCTTGAAACTCTTGAGTTCTCTTCCTCCATGACATTCAATAGATCCCAGCTGGATATAACACCCTTAGATGTATTTAGGGTTGCATGGGGAGAAACTTTTACTGGAATTCCAGCAAAGTTTATAAGTTTTAGCAATTTCTCTGAATGTTTATGGTTCATTATTTCCACTAGTAAGTCAACCGATTGCAATCTCTTGACTGTCTCAGGAGATCCTGCCAGACTTTCAAGGTGTTTCTGGATAAGGAACAGAGACAGCTTACTGAGAAGCTAATCTGCAAGAGAGTGTATTATGAGGAATGCAGGAAAATCTGTCACTGAGGAAGTGGTTTTCGACCTCTTGGGTTGCAACGTATTACGTTCAATATCTAATTCTGGCCGAGAGCTTGTTGGCTCTACAAGCAGAAACGCGTTTTGATCCATATTTGCTCCTTTTTTCCCTTGGCGGATTGGCTGTTCGACCAAGGTTTCCGGGCCACCACAGGGAGGCAGGAGCAGTGCCTGGTGTGACCAAGCATAAAGTAGTAAGTGTTCGTAAAGAAGTAAGAAAAATAAAGAAAGATGGTTCTTCTTTCTTGCTCTGTACAAGAACTTTTGTAATATGAGCTGTTATTAAATAAATAAATTTCTTAAGGATAGGAACTTAAAAGAACTATAAATCGCACTTTGTGCACAGAGCTTTTAGATAATTGCACCGTAAGCACAGAGAAAAAAGCTCGATCACAATTGCTTGGCACCCAGAGCCAATTTGACTAAGAAAGGTACAGAGTGCGACATTGGACGATTTCGTTGATTTTGAAGCTATTTTTATGTTTTTGTTTGTTTTTTTTTTTAACTGTTTTTGCATTTTTCTAAAAAATGTGATGTGATAGAAACTTTTTACTCTCATATTCATAATCAGCACATACAAATTAACAAAAAAGGCTTACTTTCACCCACGCAAAATCTTGTTGACCAGTGTAGTCTGCAGTCGACTGCAGAGTTCTACAACATACAGATCTTGAATACCATAACACCAGGTAGTGTCAAATGCTCTTTCAATATCCAGGCATACCACAACAAGATGTTCTTTTCAGGAAAAAGCATTCCATATGTTACACTCACCTCAATGTCTAATGAGAATGAGTTTTTGTGAAAGCCATATTGATTATGGCTCATGATTCAGTGGGATTCCAGGTACCATACGAGTCTATTGTGGATCATCTTTTCTAATGTCCTGCCCAAGCAGCTGATAAGGGATATTGGTCCATGCATTCATTCAATCTTTTCCAGGTTTAGAGAAAGCTAGCATTGTTGAATGACATCATGAGTAGGATAGCAACTTTTGGAGAAGATCCAATTCAGAAAAAGCAATACGGATTTTAGGTTATTTTGGCTACATGTTGCAACAAGAGATAGTAAATCCCATTAGGACTTGACGGGCCCATTTGTTCATTTATTTAGAGCATCCTGGAGCTCCAACACTGCAAATAATTGGAGACAGAGTGGTATCTGTCCAGCAAGCAGATGTCTGTATCATAGATCCATAGTTTCAAGTTAAATCTACTGGATCAACAAGGTTTTGGAACATGCCAAATATCTGCAGCAAAAGAACAGGCTCTAGAGACCTTGTGGTATGATTTTTATTAATTTCTGTGGGAGAGAGGCTGAGAAATTTGCATTTGAATTCACGGTCACTGTGCTAAATCACTAAATTCACAACAACCATTTTGTTGTTGAAGGATAGCCATTAACGAAGCCAACCATTAATTTTTCAGTGTTCAGCTGCATTCAATTCTCGGTATTTTGACTAGGAGAAGACACACACCCATTCAACTTAATGGCGGGGAATACAAACTAGTGCTTATTTTCCACTTCACTGTGATTTTTAAGTGGACTATTTCGTGTCTACTACCACAGTAACGGTAAACAAAAGAGCCACCATCTTGATTTTTCTGTTGCTTCAGTAGTTTGACTGCCCAGAACTTTAGATCCACAAAATATTAAATCATGGTTATGGTGTAAAATGAAAATCTTCCACTAGAAGTCTCTCTCACATAAATTTCACACACTTCTGTGCATTCCTTCTCAAGTTATGGAGATTGACCATCTTGCATCATCCTCTCCATTGGTTGACATGGGGAACCTGTCAGCATTTATTTCTCTATTTATTTCTGCGGAAAACTTACAACAACTCCACCATATTCTTGCAGATTCTACCTCCCTGATAAAATTTTTATCACGCTACGTCAATTTCCTATAAAGTTATAAATGTCAGAACATTTCTCCTCCCTCCACATACTAATCTATGGAGAAATTGAAAAGCATCTGGACCCATAATGTTTTACTGAATTATCATACAGCCATTAATTAAATACCAACAGAATCATCTCTGCTTGCAATTACATGCTCTACAGGACTATGCAGGCTGACTGCCATTAGTTGTTTACAGATGGAAACAACTAATGGCAGTCAGTTGCAATTAGTTTCTTCTACACAAGAAAATGAGGTTGCCATCTGGAAACCTTGTTAACAAGGACAAACTGACACTTCACTCTTGAAGAACTCTGTGATAACTCTAATGTTGGCCATGCCCCAGCCTCCAAGAAAAAGACCAGGAAGGTTATTGCCCACTCTGGCATAGAATCACCAATCTAAAGAAACATGGAAGATCTCCAAATGAACAAGAATCTTCCACCTATGAAGACCTTATTGCTGAAGAAGACCAGCATGACTTAAACCCTCTGAACACAATTGTTGCCCAGAGGTTGCAACTTGAAAAAAGTCCTAGCTCCCCACTGGATCCTCCAAACAGTTATTACTGAAACTGTCAGATCCCAGATAATTCAGATCTAGATGCATATGGAGAGGGTACTGCTGGATCTCCACATCCAGAATAAGAAAACAAATGCCAAACTAGAAGCCCAAGACAAGGCTATAGAGCAAGAAAATGAAATGCTACAGTGCCCTTGCTTATATACCCAGGTGCTGAGTAATACAGAACTACAGCAATGACAAGCAAAAACCAAGCCAAAGCCAAACATAGTTGATTCAGACCAACAGAAAACTCCTCCCAAACAACAAGTGAAGTCATAAAGGTTTGTTTGTTTGTTTGTTTGTTGTTTGGTTTTTAGGAGCATTAGCAACTAAGACCATATTGCTCCAGGATATGCAGTGGTCATTCCCTGACCTTTCCGCATCCTCCGTGTTTGGTGGTGAAGGGCTCGAACCCCGATCTAATCAAGAAGTGTGTGCTACGCACTGCTGCTCCTTCCCACCTGGCTATGGAGGGCCTCATACCATGGCAGTACAGTGAGTTAAATCCTTTACATACACAAGTCCACATGGCTAAGAAAAGATTTCAATAGGCATGTGCATTGTGGCCCAACATGAAGTGGATGTGCTGTGTGAAAACTAAAAAAACATCAGGAATGTGTACGCTACAGCTATTAGATATAAAAAAAGCCTCTTGAGAGAAAGTAGTTACTAACCAATGGGAACTCCCGGGGGGGGGGGGGGGGGGTATTTGTTCACAGAATTGTTACAAGCAAGCTTCTTAGGGGTGAGGTCATAAATTCGACTTTTACCCCCACTGGATTCTTCACCTGTTCATGGGATGAAACAATAGTGAACATCTTATCAACCCTGTTCCTGGATGATGACCATCGCCTCACTGAATCACAATAACAAAACTGCAAAAACAACCTTAACTAAAAAAACACTGATACAGAGGCACCCTTCTCATCTGAGTAATTGACTGCAGTCTTTGAAAGAACCAAAAATAAAAAAGCACCTGGAAACGACCTACTGGAGGTGGTGGTTATCAAAAAGTTTCATGCCATCTTCCCAGAGCATCTCCTTACCCTCTACAATAAATGTCTAGTGAAATCTACTTCCCCCACCTGATGGAAAATGGTCACTATCTGATATATTCTTAAAAAATCAAACAAACAACAATGCAGCCAAGTTTGTACTGGCCTATAGCTCTCCTTCCCATCCTGGGAAAGATTTTCAAACACCTTTTGTATGTTAGAACCAGCCATCACTACAACTCAGCAAAACTTCAGCCTGTAAACCAATATGGCTTCTAGCAGGGCTCCTGCACTGAGGATGCTATACTGTCCCTCACCATTGCATTCTTCAGAACAGAAGTACCAACTTGCTGTATTCACTGAGATTGCAGAAGCCTTTGATACCTTTTGACAGTCCAGTATCATGAGGCATCTCACGCTTGTCGGTATTCCAGTCAACCTTTACTTTTTTGTACAGAACTACCTCAGGAATAGAACAGTAATGGTGTGCACCAAGCATAAGGTGGCTTCTAGTAGTAAATGGCAAATAATGAAAGCTTATATAGCATCAGCCAAAAAAAAAAAAAAAAAACTTCTGCATCCTCCAAGAATTTGTCGAGTTCTCCCTTGACTTTATTCGCACCAGCCACTTCCACAACAACAAACAGAAGCCTGTTCAAACAAACACCACCTTTTAGCATTAGTAGAGACATACTATGCAAGAAACAAGCTTATGCAGCATCAGCCAAAAAAAAAAACTCCCATTTCACTCCTCGATTTGTTCCAAATGCCTATCCAGCTCAGCTTTAAATTTATTTAGGCTGTTAGCTTCCACAACAAAAGATGGAAGTCTGTGCCACCAATCAACTACCCGCTGGCTAAAGGCAAATTTCCGCACATCTATTGTACAACTACCTTTTCTCAATTTGAAACTGTTCCCTGAGGGGGCACAGTTTCAAATTGAGAAAAGATAGTTGTCTTCTTAGTCTGAAGATGAGGAAACCTGCTGGCTAAAGACAAACTACTGCACATCCATCTGCAACTACCCTTCCTCAACTTGAATTTATGGCCCCCTCATCTCATATATGTACTCTGAGCAATTTCAAATTCTGGAAGAATACCATTAACATTCAGCTTAATCAATCCAGTCAAGGCTTAAACACCCCAACCAGATCTCTTTGCAGGTGCTTGTCTCAGGATGCCGCAATTTACAGAACCTTTCGAGCCTTTCTACATGAGAGTGCCTATTTTGTTCCCTTCACCACTCTGGTTACCCTTCTCTGCACCAGTTCCAGAAGATCTTTGTTGTGAGGCCTCCAGACCTGTATACAGTACTGAAGATGTGGCCTAACCATGGCCTTATACAAAGGGATAATCACCTCCTTATCCCTACTAGCAGAGTTCCTGCATATCACTTACAAAACCCCATGAGCTGACCTGGCGCATGTCTGCACTGCTCAGAGAATTTCATGTCTGACTGCACAATTATGCCCCCCAGGTCTTTTCCATTCTCCATTACCCTGAGTTCCTCTGAGGTTACGGATACCTATGTGCAGACATTGCATTTGTCAATGTTAAACTACAACTGCCATTTGACACAATTTCCCTTCATCTTGTTACAATAGCTCACCCTGATGGCTGTTGTTAACGATACTGCCAAACTTTGTATCATCTGTAAACTTAGATGAAGCCTGATATACCTACACTAGGTATATCAGGCTGCATCGATATCATTGATAAATATTGAAAGCAACAATGGACCCAGCATTCAATGCTAAGGACTCCACTAATAACATAAGACCATGAATAGAAGTACAGTTAGTAAGACTAAATTAGAGAAAAAGGTGCTTTCCTTCTGGGCTCTCTTCTTAGTTCTTTTAAGAAATTAAAGCTACTTAACACAAAATTTTAATGAGAGAGAGAGAGAGAGAGAGAGAGAGAACAAAGGAAAACTCAGTTGCTGGGAAGAAAAATGCTCTATAAACACACAATAATTGCTTGGCCATGGAAACACCTGGCACCTGGGGCCAAAAAGCCTAGTAGCTTCTTTGATTACTTCCCAGTTAGAGTTTGCTGTGGTAACATCATCAGCTGGTACCACTGCACAGAATTTTAAAACTGTCTGAGACCACTTAACCGTAGTTATGTCTTTAATTAAATTCCACATTAGTACACTGTGAATTGTGGCTTTCAACATTTCCAGCGATATACAGTACCATATGTAATTTATTACTGTAAATATAGCATAGTGTTCTTGTCATAAACATCTATCAACTCAATGAATTTAGGAGGTTTAAGATTACTGGCCCAAAACCATTGCACAAAGAAAATAAAACAAGTAGCATTTGTACATATTATCAGTGTGTATAGAAGATTTTTTTTTTTAAATGAATATTTTAAAAAGCTTATTTTAAACTTCTGTTTCCAACAAGTTTCAGTTTTACTATCACTACTTTTACTGAGATTAAATGTTTAACTTTTATTAATGTCCTAATTTTGTTAGATAATTAACAAAATTAACATTATGTTAATTATCTAATTTCCAGGATTTCTGTCTAAATTTATAGTATGCTCACAGTATTTTTTACCCATGAATTTAATTTTATTGTGGATACTCCTTCAGTTGTAAATATGTTTAGTAATTCAGTGTAATGTACAAGACATACAACATATTAGAAATTACCTGAAAGTGTATTGTTTGTACATATGCTCCTGGGTAATGGAAAAATTCCAGAATATGAACAGAGATGTAAATAATTTGTACATATAAAAAAATCCACCAAAAATTCAAAACCTCATACTATTCAAATATATTCTTTACCATCTAACAATTAGATGTCAAAAAACAGCTTATATAATTAGCTGTCTTTTGACATCTAATTATAACAGTCCAAATTTGGCAAGTCTTACTGCTTATACAGAATAAGTAATACAATAGATGAGGAAAATTTAATTATAGTGTGTTGAAGCAAGTCAAGTTCAGGGACAAAATACAGTACAGGCAACTCCTGTATAATACGGTAATTCCACAACACAGTTTCACTCTAAAATGATTGAAAAATTGTGGCAATCCTCCCACAACACGGTACTCAGTTTTATTCTAACACGGTTAGAGAATTGCAGCAAACCTTGCATGACATGATATATTTGAGCTTTTGTGTGGGAGGAAATTCTGCTATTATGTTGGATGTAATTTTTCAACATTTCCATTCTTTTTTTGTGAATCCCCACTGTTGACTCACTAGTCATTATGCAAAAAAAAAATATTGGGAAATCCCCAAATTTTATTTTATTGGGAAATCCACATGTTAGGTTCTGTGCTATTGAACTTGTGCTTGTTTGAGATCATAAAAAAGTTGTAAATTTGAAGTGTGTAGTTCATGCCTTTTTAAGGTTTTTGTAAAGTTATTTTGGTTTTTATTTGATCGTTTATAAATTTTTCTAGGTATGTATTACTAAACTTTGTTCTTAAGAACCATATTGGAATAATTTCTTGGCTGTGAATTGAATTCCAGCCCTAAATTATGCCTAAGGAAAGTAAAAAAGTACTGCTCAAAAGAAACTTTATTTCTCTGGAATTAAAGATACAAATTTTGGATTGTCTGGAAAAAGTATCATACATTGCAAAAAGTTTAAATTTAAATGAAGCAACAATACTGACCATAAAGAAAAATGAACAGAAAATTAGAACTGTTGTTGCTGCAGGATCTTTCATTTCCACAAATATGACAGCTCATTCTCAAGTGCCAATAATTGAGAAAATGGAAAAAGCATTCAGTATTTGGATTGACAATAGCAATAGAAAACAGATCCCTTTAGATGGCAATGTAATTAAACAAAAGGCACTAAAAATTTAAAACCATTTAAAAGAAAATGGAGAATCTTCTGTTAACACAGAGTTTGTTGCCAGTTTGAGGAATTTAACAACCGCTTCTCATTACATAACATAAGAATTCAAGGGGAAAGTGCATTGGCTGATAATAAAGCTGGCAAAAAGCATGCAGAAGAATTTCAAAAAATTATTGAACAACATGGATACACACCACATCAAATTTTCAATGCTGATGAGACAAGTCTTTGGCAGAAAAAATCTCCAACAGAACATTTATTTCAAAAAAAAGAGAAAACTGCACCAGGTTTTAAGGCATCAAAAGATAGTGTAACATTACTTATGTGTAGTAACATATCAGGAGATTACATGATAAAACCTACCTATGCTAGTTTATAAATCCTCTCATCTTCATGCAATGAAAGATGTAAATAAAAACCCATTACCAGTATATTGGAGAGCAAATAAAAAAGTTTGGGTAACTGCCGATTTATTTAAAGAATAGTTTCTAAATTGTTTTGTGCCAGCTGTGGAAAACTATTTAAAGCAGAAAAATCTAGATTCAAAGGTTTATTACTATTGGATAATGCGCCAGACCATCCAAAAGATTTAAGTCATCCAAACGTTGAAGTAATGTTGCTACCACCTAATACAATTTTTTTTAATTCAGCCATTAGATCAAGGCATTATATCTACCTTTAAAACTCATTACACCAAGAAATTCGTTAAAATGGATTTTGGAGAAAAATTCCTCCGAATCTATTAAACTGATGGAGGCATGGAAACAATTTTAAACTGTGGTCCGCAACGGAATTATAGCTTTATTGCTCAAAGATGTAAAACTGTCAACATTAAATGTATGTTGGAAAAATGTACAGTCAGTCAGTTCATTCAGGAAATATGGTCGAACCAGCAGAAAACGGAATCAGTGCAATAGTAGAACTTGCTAAGTCAGTAGGAGGGGAAGGTTTTGATGATATGATTACTAAAGACGTTCAAGAATTACTGGTAGAAAACAAGACTAGTGAAGCAGATTTGGTGGAAATGGCACTGGAGGTAACCCAAATCAATTCAGAGGATGATAGTGCAAATGAAAATTCTGAAGTTCTGAATTTTACACTAAAAAGTATATGGGAAGGCATAAACTTAGCCAAGCAATTAGAATCTTATTTTTTGAATGCAAATCCTTCAACTGAAAGGAGCACAAAGTTCAAAAGGGAGCTTCAAAAATACTTAGCTCCACCATACCATGAAATTTACAAAGATCTATCAAGCGAAAGCAAACAAACCCGGATTGGTGATTTTTTAAAGAGTGCAGAAGATACACAAAATCTAGATGTTGCAGAAGAAAGTTCAGAAGGCGAAGATATTTTGCAACAGAGAAAACATTTTCATTTGATTGTGCTTAGCAGCAATGAAGAAGAAAATTAAATGATTAGTTGGTTGGTTAGTTTGAATTTTATTGGTGCATTAGCAACTAAGGCTATAATGTGCCAAAACCAGGTAATATATAAAAAATATATTTTCAGTGACCTAATTAGTTAGATCACCATGTCAAGATAAATAATAACATAGGTACAAAAAGTATAAAAGATATATCCTAAATAAATATTCTAAAAAGCAATATAAAGAAAATAAAAGAAAAAATAAAATTAAATAACAGGGCAAAGTGAGAGGAAAGAGGAGAAAAGGAACAGAAAAAATACATTTATCCATGTCAAGACATCAAAGGCAGATATTGTTGGGATATCAGAGGCGTGGTGTCACACAGATATAAGCAGTGCAGAATTGTAATTTGGGGAGTACAATGTGCACGGGAATGATAGACAGGACAGGAAGCGAGGAGGGGTTATGCTGTTATTGACAAACACAAAATCTAAGGAATTGCATCCAATTGATCTGGTGGACAATGTAATGTTGAGTTCTGTTTGGTGTGACATAAGCACTGGGAAAGGAAAAACAAGAGTAGGTGTTTGTGTTATAGGCCTAATAAATCTGATGAGTATAATGAGCAATTGTGCAGATAAATAGAGTTGGCCAGTAAATCAGAATGTCTTATAATGGGGGATTTTAACTTTCCGGATATTGACTGGAACTTGTGGATTGGTCATTCGCACACCAGCAAGACTTTTGTGGATTTATTGGATGCCTGTTTTCAACAGCAACATGTTCAAGAGGCAACCAGAGGAAGTAATACTCTTGATATGATTATCAGCAGTGATTATTCATGCTTTGAGAATTGGCAGATAAAGAAACCACTGAGTGACAGTGATCACAATGTACTTATGTGGGAAAAACTTAAAATTTAACTACCATCAAGGCTAAAGTAGTTGTTATGTGGTTTTTAGGAGCATTAGCAACTAAATCCATATTGCTCCGGGGATATGCAGTGGTCATTACCTGACCTTTCTGCATCCTCCATATTTGGTGGGCACAGGCTCGAACCCCGTTCTAATCAAGAAGCATGTGCTACGCACTGTTGCTCCTGCTCACCTGGCTACGGAGGCACTTCAAGGCTAAAGGGAAGAGCTTTTGCAAAGGTGACTACAGGGGGTCTCAGATAGTTTTTAAATTCTGTACAGTGGGATCAACTGATGATGTTTTCAACATTGAATTCTAAATGGGAAGCCTTCAGGGGCTTAATTTTTGAGGCTACTAAGCTTTTCATTCCAACTAAGAAATACTGTTCAGGGTTTAGGCCTAAATGGATGTCAGATGAATTAATGAGGCCATTGCAGAGAAGAAAAATGTATGAGATGCATATAAAGTATCGGGTGACACAGATGCCTATGGCAGATATAAACTAGTCTGTAATCAAGTCACAAAGGAGGTTAGGCAGGGGAAGGCAGATTACAAGAAATCTTTGGCAAAGGATGCAAAGAAAAACAGCAAAGAGTTCTTTACTTATGTAAACTCTAGAAGGAAAGGGATGAATCAGATTGGTCCACTTGATATCGATGGGTCAACTGTTGATGATCCTGCTCAGATAGCTACTGAACTAAATGAGTACTTTGCATCTACATTCACACATGAGGAATTATTAAAGGAGGAGAGGGCCAGATGTTTATCAAACTCTAACAAGGAATTAAATGATTTTATAACTGAGAGCAAAGTGGAGGAGAAATTGTTGAAGTTAAACATATGAAAGGAACCTGAGGTAGATGGGATCTATCTGGTTATATTAAAGGAGGTGGCAAAGGAGGTAAGCAAACCCTTGGCCATAATTATGAGAGCATCCTTGGACTCAGGAGAAGACCCCACAGACTCGAGATGTGCAAATGTATCTCCAATTCACAAAGGTAGATCAAAGGGTGACACGAGTAATTACAAACCTGTTAGTTTGACTTCTGTTCTGGGGAAAATAATGGAGTCACTGGTTAAAGAGCATTCCAGGATCATCTAGACAAGACTGTAGTAATAGTTACGACACAGCATGGGTTTGTTAACAGGAAGTCTGATCTGACCAATTTGATTGGATACTATGATGTGGTCACGGGTACCAAAAAGGGGCAACAAGATTGGTGAGATGAACAAAGGGCCTTTCTTAAGCCTTTCTTACAGAAAGGCTTAAGTTCCAAAAATTGCAGAGTGTGGAGAGTAGGCACCTGCGATGTGATCTGATTGAGGTGTATAAGGCCTTGAATGGGTTGAGCAAGCTGAATGCTGATAGAATTCTTCCTCCTGAGGGGGGCACAGTTTCATATTGAGGAAAGACAGTTGTAGAATAGATGTCTGGAAATTTGCCTTTAGCCAGCAGGTGGTTGATTGGTGGAACAGACTTCCATCTTTTGTTGTGGAAGTTGAAGCTAAATAACTTTAAGGCTGAGCTGGGCAGGCATTTGGAACGAATGGGGGGGGGGGGTTTGGCTGATGTTGCATAAGCGTGCTTTCTTGTAACGCATGCCTCTACTAATGTTAATGCCCTCCGCTACTTCAAGGGCTTTGAACAGACAGATAGCCATATGAAATGAATGTCCCAATAAAAGTTTTACTATTTTTATTTACATATGTTTGCATTTAGTATAGCCAAAATAAATTTTAATAATTCTTGACTGAATGTTAATTTTAACCTTGCTTGGTACTTTCAGAAAACTGGGATTGAAATCCAGACCTAGTTTGCTATAAGTACCTTTGGAATGAATTAACTTTAGTGAAAATTATCAAAATTTAGAAATGAAAATTCTGAATTGTGCCTAAAAAAACTGAATGTAACCTTTGCATTCATTGTATATTTAATGCTAGTAGATGATACAATATGTATACATTTGCAGTTATTTATATATGACAGACAAGTAGCATGTGAACTTGTATTTTAAATTTTAAAAATAATAAAATAACATTTATGCATCAACATGGGAGAAGAAATTTTATGGGCTCTAACGATAATGAATTTAGAGTAAGATTCAGTAGAACTTAATAAAATTATTATTGACACTTTTGCTTCTCAAAGCACAGATATAAAAAAAATTATTGATGCCATTATTCTGTTTAATCAGAAAATTACCTATTTTGTTTTTGCACCTGGTTTATTGTCAAAGTCAAAGAAGAGGTGCCCAAATGATGCAACAAACAACCAAAATTATTTTTCTTAGATATATTAAAAAACTTTTGGAACAATAGGGAAAGCATTTGAAGAAGCAAAGGAGCTAAAAGGAAAAGTAATATTAAAATGTCTGCATATTTTTCTTTTCTTTTCTTGATTTAATCTAAATAAATTTTCTTTCCTTTTTTGTTTTTACCTTTATACATCTGGGTAGGATTGGTAAGGTGCATCAGTATCTGAAATGACTGCTGCATCTTCCATGACAATATAATGATTTCTCCACTTGTCACTTATTAACAGAAGTCTAGAAGGTTCTCATCAAAGATAAGAGGAATTTCTCAAGGTCTCGTCAAACAGAAGAGGCCTTGAGAAGCCTGTGTTATTCTGTTTTATAGTCCACACCACATACAAATCAGCCTGTAAACACAGATTCTACACATTAGATCAATCAGTTCCAGTTAATTATTCCATTCACAATAAAATAAAACAAACTACTTGAGAGAGAAGTACAGTCTACTTCTTCCAATTTGTCTGACCATGCTTTCTACATAGAGGGGGAAGGAAGTCAAGAGTACTGCAAATCAAGAGCTGAACAGATATGCTAAGAGATAACAAGAGGAGTGACAGACTTCAAATTCTGAATGGAGAAGCAAGAAGAAGAAGAATATGGAGAAACAGCATGAAGAATGTGCATACCATAAAGGGATGAAATGCATTTGAGCATGGAAAACAAGTATTAATGTATTAGCTATATAGTGCAAGGAAGCCAGCTGCAGGCTTTTACAGAATAAGCCAAAAAATAAACAATAAAATAGAGAAAAATGAAATGAAAAATAAATAAAAATTTATTTAAAAGAAACTACATAAAAAAACTACATATAAAAATAGACTACATATGTGCTTCCCTCTTCACACAACTATCCAGTTGACCTTTGAATTTCTCTGAGCTGTCAGCCTTAACTACCTGTGGAGATATCTTGTCCAGTCAATCAATCAACAATACACTCTCTAAAAGCTACCCCATGGGCTCACATCTGGTGAGTATGGGCTTGGCACTCCCAGGGTCCTGAGCCGGATATCATCATTCTTCTCTTTCTTGGTGATTCCATTCTACTTTTGTGTATCTCTCTCTCTCAGGATTTTTTTTTTTTTTTTTTGACTGGTGCAACATAACCCTCAGGCTTCCTTGCGCCATATAGCTAATAATAATAATAATAATAAAAAGTCAATTTCCTGCAATCCATTCCAAACCTCTTCATCCATAATTTGTATCTATGGCCCCTAGTTCTGGAATCTTTTATAACTGAAAATTTTACAATTTTTCTATGACCTCTCACATCCCCCCCACTAGATGTCTCGTCACCAAGCTCTGCAACCAATACAAAGTTTTTCCTCATTCCATCATTCTTTTGCAGATCTCAACTTGCAGTTGACCATCTTGGGCCCTTTCAAGAAACAATGTCTTTTTTTAGACGAGGTCTCTATACTTGGACACAATATTGCAAGTGCTGTTTGACAATTGCCTTATACAGTGGTATCATGACCTCTGTATCTTTATAGGCTATTCTTTGATAAATAATTGATAGGACAATAAAGGCTCCTTCCTTGTTGCCTTTCTGCACTGCTCAGAGAACTTAATTTCCACCTGTACTGCTTTTAATTAAACTCTGCTAAGTGTATAAGTTATTTTTGGTTACTATTCCCAAAGTGTAAGACTGTACATTTTGCTGCAGTAAATTTTGCTGCCACTTTTCTAACCATCTTTGAAGCCTGCTCAAGTCACCCTGAAGGAGCATCGCTTGGCACTGATCATTACCCACTTTTGCCAATCGTTATATTATCTGCAATTCTGGCATCACAACCTGTATCCCCTCACTGATGTCATTCATAAAAATCAGAAACAGGGGTCCACAAACCAATCCTTGGAGAATACCACTTCTGACACTACACCAATCTAAGAATATACATTAATCACAACCATCTGCTTCCTGCCATGCAGCCACCCTGGAACCCACAGAATCTTACCAGTGATTCCAACATGCTCCAGCTTGCACAGTAACCTAACCTTAAAATGTGTCAAAATAGCTAACTAGGTTAGTTGATTTTCCTTTAAGAAAACCATGTTGTGTGTCCCTCAGAATGCTAGTTAATAACTGCACTCTAAATTCTACAGCAGCATGTTAGAGAGGCAACAAGAAAGACAGCAGTACTCTCAATCTGGGTATCAACAACTATTCTTCATACAATAAGAATCTGCAGGTAAAATATCTGCTGTGTGGCAGTGATTACCCTATATGGATGTGGAATTTACTTAAAGACATAACTACTGTCAAGGGTAAAAGGGAAAGGCTCGTTCTTTCATAAAGGTGACTACAGTCTCACGCAGTTTTTAATTTCTATGATGAGGATACCAAGCACAAATTCTAAATGGGAAGAATTCATGGAAATAATCATAGAAGCTACTAAGCTTTTCATATCAAGTAAGATATTGCTCAAGGCTTAGACCTAAATGGATGTCAGATAAACTGATTTAGACTTGTGGCAGAAAAGAAAAAGTGGGATGGATATAAATTACAGGTGATACAAAAACCTGTGGTAAAAACTTAAAAAAAAAAAAACTGCAGCCATTATCACCCACTGCAGGATGGAAGCCTCCTCAACAATTCATGTTGAGAGAAATGGACCATAATCTACCACGCTGGCCCAGTGTGGGTTGGCAGATCGACCACATTTAGCAGTCATGGGCTTGAACCCTGGTCTACTCAAAGAGTGTGCGCTACTACACCCTGCTCCTGACCATTTGGCTACAGAGGCCTTCCGTGATAAAAACTAGTCTGTAATCAATTCACAAAGGTAGTTAGGCAGCAAAAGAAGAGTATGAGAAGTCTATGGAAATGAGTGCAAAGAATAGTAGCAAAAGATTTCTATGCTTTCATTAACAGTAGAAGGAAGGAATTGAATCACATTAGGCCATTTGATGTCAATGGTTTAAGTGATGATCCTGCTCAGGTTACTGACAAACTGAATAAGAATTTTGTATCTATATTAACACATGAGGAATTCTTTATGGAAGGCAATGCCAGAAGTTCATAAAACTCTAACAGGGAGCTAAATGATTTTGCAATAACTTAATGGAAAGTGGAAGAGAAATTGTTGAAACTAAACGTAAAATTACACCTGAGATGGATGGGTCTATCCAATTATATTAAGGAAGGCAGCACAGGAGGTAAGCAAACCTTAGCCATAACATCCTTGGATTCAGGGGAGGACTGCAGACTGTGGACTGTAGATAGGCAAATGTATCCCCAATTCACAAAGAGGGATCAAAAGGTGACCTGAGTAATTACCTGTCAGCATTAATTTCCCTACAATGTCTGTTGCATGGAAAAGAATGGAGTCACTGGCTAAAGAAGTAGGACCATCTAGACATGAATGCAATTATATAGTTGTTAAAGGGCAGTCCTGTCTGACCAATTTGATTGTATACTATGACACAATAATAAAGGTACTGGATGCAAAAAATAATTTTGATATCATATACTTGGATTTCAAGAAGGTTTGATACTTTTGCACATGAAAGACTGTTGTACAAACTAGAGCAATGTGACAATAAGAGCAAGTTACTGCCATGAGTAAAGTTGTTTGTTTGTTATTTGGTTTTTAGGAGAATTAGCAACTAAGGCCATATTTCTCCGGGGATATGCGGTGGTCATTCCCGGACCTTTCCGCATCTTCCGTATTTGGTGGTCACAGACTCGAACCCCGGTCTAATCAAGAAACTTGTGCTATGCACTGCTGCTCCTGCCCACGGAGGTGCCGCCATGAGTAAAGGGATGGCTGAGTGGGAGAAGACAGAGTGTGGTTATCAATTGGTGCTGCTCTTTATGAAGTAATGTGATTCAACTAATAAATTATTAGTCGTGAACCCCAGATTTCAGTGATGGGCCCACTGTTGTTTTCAATATTTATTAATGATACTGATGAAGGTATATATCAGGCTTATTGTCTAAGTTTGTAGATGATTCAAAGGTTGACAGAGTGGTTAATGATAGCAATCAAAGTAAGCTACTGCAAAATGTCTAGAAAAATTAGGCCAACAGGCTGAGAAATTGCAGTTGAAGTTTAACACTGTCAAATTCAAGGTAGAGCATATTGGTAGCAGTAATCTCAGATTAACACCAATTGTGTGGAACTACACTTAGCACAATGGGAAATGGAACAGGCATGGGGGGGGGGGCGGTAATTGTGCAGTCAGATCTCTGCAGAGAGCAGAGAGGCTGCTAGACAGCTCACAGGGTTTTGTCAATGGTATACAGGAACTTTGCTAGCATGGATAGAGACGTGATTATCACTTTATAAGGTCATGTTTAGGTCACGTCTTGAGTACTATTATAGAGGTCTAGAAGGCTAATTTTACGAAGGTTATAGATCTTCTGCAATGGGTGTAGAGAAGGGTAATCAGACTGGTGAAGGGAACAAAAGGGTGCTCTTACCTAGAAATGCTTCAGTTCTACAAATTGCAGCATCTGGAGCCTATGCACCTGCAGAGAGATCTGACTGACGTGTTAAGGCCGTGAATGGATTGAGCAAGCTCAATGGTGATGGCATTCTTCCTCTTGCTGAGACTACAGACATGAGTAGGACATAAATTCAAATTGAGAAAGGATGGTTGTAGAATAATTGTGTGGAAGTTTGTCTTCAGCCAGGTAAGTGGTTGATTGCTGGAACAAACATTTATCTATTGCTGTGCAAGTGGATGGTTTGAATAAATTCAAGGAAGAATTAAACAAGTTCTTGGAGGGGATGGACAGGTGAGGTGGGTAGGTTTTCTTGTTATTGTGATGCTCTATAAACTTGCTTTCTTTACATCATTGCTAATGCTAATTGGCTCCAAGAGTTTTCCCAAACATTGAAGTCAGACCTGACTGGTCCAGTTACCCACTCCACACTCTTAGAACCACTTTAGTGTACTGAAGATACTTTGGCACTTAAGTCCAATAGAATCTCTTCCAAATCCAATAATGTCCTCATAATTAACCATAATTGTTCAATGCACTCTCTGGTTGCACCCTCAAAATTATTGCGTATATGCCATCAACTCCAGCAGCCTTACTTTTCGACTCAAAAGTTTTTCTAATAAACAATCGTCTGTAATTTCAAAATCACTAATTTCGTGTATCAATCAGCCTTGCTCACACAACCTCACATCATCTTGAAGGATCTTTTGTCAGCAACGATCAATGTGAAGTACCTATTTAATTCTTCTGCAACATCAGGTGGGTTATCTAGGACTTAATCCTCATCCATTACATAAGTGGCTTTTTCATTTTCTTCTTCTTTGTATCCTTATGCATGATAAATGTCTCATACAAGTTCTTTGTTCTCTTGGCCACTGCTTTCTCATACTCAACCACTGACACTCTAACCTTTTCTGTGGTGCTATTACAAATCAGCTTGTAGCTGCTGTAAGCTTCTGTACTTTTAATTGCTCTGCAACTTTCCCAATCCATATTTTTCTACTCTATTAGACTGGCCAGCACTAGTCATCTATATAGGCACCTTCTTCATGCTATATTTTCTTAAAGGTATTTATGCATTCATGGCTTCTGTAACTATTAATTTAAAGTTATTCAATAATTCTTATGTATTCACTTTCCCTCCCTCTCCAGTCAGTCCATTTGATAGCTGTGTAGAGTCTTAAACTGTCAAGTCCCGTTTGCTGAAATTAAAATTTATGCATTTATCTTTACCAACAGCAACTTTTTTCTCGCTGCCCAGTTTAATGACTGTGATCACTTCCTGCCAATGTTTCTTATACTATAAGCTCTATGATGTGTTTGATTTGTGAATAGAATAGCATAGAATACCATTCTATACAATACAATCAAGTATAGAATACCTTTAACCTTAGTATTTTCTCTAACACAATGACACAAATAATAATCATCTAGTTCAGTGAAAAATTTTGTTCCCCATGTTGAATTTCCCTCCCGCTTATTCCAATCAATTAGCTGCAAACTGAAATCACCCGTAATCACCCAGTTCACCCAGTCCATCTAGTACAGGTCACTGTTGAAAAAAAGCCGTGAATTAGGGTTGAATTTGAAAGTGTCTGCAATTCTGCCCAGACACGATAGGAGGGAGTATATGATGAGAGCCCTGTCAATCAATTCGGCAATGGAAGGATTGTGCAAGGCTCAAGGGGTAGAATTTTTTTCAGCCTGGTCTGTACTTGTTAACAGGAGAGACTGCTTCTACAGAGATGGGATACACTTAAATAAAAAGGGTGCAAGAATGTTTGCTGATGCTATCGAGGCAGTGTTGAGTGGGTCGGAAAACTGCTAGATTGGGGGGATACAAGGACTAATAGATTAACAGTAGCCACTGGCAGAGGTGAAAGTGATTCTTGCACTGCTTTTATTGGAATGAGCCGCAGACTGGGAAATAAGATGCAGGATATTTCAGAGACTGCTGGGAATCACTGGGGTACAAATAAACACATAGGTTGTGTTAGGGTAGCTAAGAAAAAGAACAGGTGCATGTATACTTGCGTGTACACCAATGAATTTGAGGTATTGCTCAAAACATCAAAGGCAGATATTGTGGGGAATTCAGAGACGTGGTGTCACACAGATATAAGGAATGCAGAACTGGAATTTGGGGAGGACAATGTCTACAGAAAGGATACACAGGGTAGGAAGGGAGGAGGGGTTATGCTATTAGTTAAGAAACACATAAAATCCAAGGAAGTGAAGCCAGTCGACATTGCTGGACAGTGCAGTGTCGAGTCAGTTTGGTGTGACATAAGCATTGGGAGATCAAAATTGAGAGTAGGAGTGTGCTATAGGCCTAATGACTTTGAGTATAATAAGAAACTGTACAGGGAAATAGAGTGGGCCAGTAAATCAGAGAGTCTTATAATGGGGGGATTTTAATTTCCCAGATATTGACTGGAATTTGGGGGCTGGTCACTCACACACTAGCAAGGCTTTTGTGGATTTATTGGATGATTGTTTTCTACATCAGCATGTTCGGGAGGCAACTAGAGGGAGTAATACTCTTGATTTAATTATCAGTAGTGATTCTTCATGCATTAAGAATCTGCAGATAAGGAACCACTAGGTGGCAGTGATCACAGTGTGCTGAAGTGGGATTTACTCAAAGAGGTAACTACCATTAGGGGTAAAGGGAAGGGTTATTGTTTTCGTAATGGTGATGACTACGATGGACTGAGACAGTATTTAAATTCTATACAGTGGGACCAACTGATGATGTTACCAACAGCAAATTCAAAATGGGAATTTCATTCAAAGAACTTATCTTGGAATCTACTAGGCTTTACATACCAACTAAGAAATATTGTTCAAGGTTTAGGCCTAAGTGGATGTCAGATGAACTAATCAGACATATGGCAGAGAAGAAAAATGCATGGGATACATACAAATTAACACGTGACACAGAAGCCTATGATAGATACAAGTTGATCTGTAATCAAGTTACAAAGGAGGTTAGGCAGGCGACGGCAGATTACGAGAAATCTTTGGCAAGGGATGCAAAGAAAAACAGCAAAGAGTTCTTGATATCGATGGGTCAACTGTTGATGATCCTGCTCAGGTAGCTAACAAACTGAATGAATATTTTGCATCAACATTCACACATGAGGAGTTATTCAGCGAGGGGAATGCCAGAGGTGTATTCAACTCTGGCAGTAAGCTAGAGAATCTTGTAATAACTGAGAGCAAAGTGGAGGAGAAATTGTTGAAGATAAATACAAGAAAGGCACCTGAGGTGGATGGGATCTATCCAGTTATATTAAAGGAGGCAGCAAAAGAAGTAAGCAAACCCTTAGCCATAATTATGAGAGCTTCCTTGGACTCAGGGGAAGTACCCATGGACTGGAGATGTGCAAATGTGACCCCAATTCACAAAGGGCGACACAAGTAATTATAGACCTGTTAGTTTAACTTCTGTTCCTGGAAAATTAATGGAGACACTGGTTAAAGAAGCACTGCAGGATCATCTAGACAAGACTTCAGTTATAGCTCAGACACAGCATGGTTTTGTTGAGGGGAAGTCCTGCCTGACCAATTTGATTGGATACTATGATGCAGTCACAAAAGAACTGGATGCAGGGAATAACTTTGATATTATATACTTGGATCTTAGAAAGGCTTTTGATACTGTTGCACATGGAAGACTGCTGCACAAATTGGAGCAGTGTGCCATTGGAGGCATGCTGCTATGGATAAAGGGGTGGTTGAGGGGGAGAAGACAGAGAGTGGTAATCAATGGACACTGCTCATCGTGGACTAATGTTATTAGTGGAGCCCCTCAGGGTTCAGTATTGGGTCCATTATTGTTTTCTGTATTTATAAATGATTGATGATGGTATATCAAGCTTAATGTCCAAGTTTGCAGACAATATGAAGGTTGGCAGGGCTGTCAAGGACATTGGTGGAATGGACTTCCATCCCTTGTCCTGGAAGTTGATAGCCTAAATACTGACACTATGCTACTGCAACAGGATCTGGAAAGGTTGAGCAGATGGGCTGAGAGGTGGCAAATGAAGTTTAACATTGACAAATGTAAAGTACTACATATGGGAAACAGCAACCCCAGAGCAACGTATCAACTCTGTGGTACTACACTGACAATGGTAGAGAATGAAAGGGACCTGTGGGTGGTTGTTCAGGCAGATATGAAGTTTTCTGAGCAGTGCAGATGGGCTGCAAGAGTAGCTCATGGTGTATTGTCGATGATATATAGGAATTTTTCTAGCAGGGATAAGGAGGTGATTAATCCCTTGTATAAGGCAATGGTCAGACCGCACCTAGAGTACTGTATACAGGTCTGGAGGCCTCATTTCAAGAAGGATGTAGAGATGCTGGAACGAGTACAGAGAAGGGCAACAAGATTAGTGAATGGAACAAAGGGGTGCTCTTACGAAGAAAGGCTTACGTTTTGCAAATTATAGTGTCTGGAGACTAGGCACCGGCGAGGTGATCTGATAGACATGTATAAAGCCTTGAATGGTTTGAGCATGCTCAATGCTGATGGGATTCTTCCTCTTGCTCAAGAATCACCTGAGAGGGCATAAATTCAAATTGAGAAAAGACAGATGTAAGATAGACGTGAGGAAATTTGCCTTTAGCCAGCGGATGGTTGGTTGGTGGAATAGACTTCCATCCCTTGTCCTGGAAGTTGATAGCCTAAATAAGTTTAAGGCTCGGCTGGACAGGTATTTCGAACGAACAGAGGGGTGAAGTATAAGTGGTTATTTTTTATTTATTTGTTTTTTTTTGGCTGATGCTGCATAAGCTTGCTTTCTTGCATCAAATGCCTCTACTAATGCTAATGCTAATATGTATCTGCACATAAAGACTCTCATCATACTCTTCACAATGGTCTGGTCTGTAAATTATTCCCACTTTCATTACCCATTTATTCCCAACTAACTCAACATCACACAGAATCTATACTAACAAGTGAAAATTCTGAATCGGCAAAAGGGCTTTTCTTGCTCAGTCTGCTTTCACTAAGCATTGCTTCAACCCATATCATAAATAAACTAGTTTGTGAAAAATCACTGTAATTATTGGTTAGTCAGTGGTTTATAATTGTATTTACTATTCAATAAAATATTTTAAAATAAATTATAATAAAAGTGAAATTTACAGTAAAACTGCTCATGAAATTTGACAGTATAAGAATTGAGTAAATTGTGACTAAAGCACCTAACAAACTGGGACACTGAGGAAGTCGAACTTCCTTCCCACCCCCACAACATTAACTGTGAATCTGTATATAATTATATTTAATCAAATTAAAATATGTCATTACAATTTATCAGAATTAATTTTCACACACCAAGAATGTATAGATAATGCATGGTCGCATTATCACAAATATTAAAAATACAAAATATTCTCTGAATACCTTATGAAGTTTATTATATTAATTTTAATTCTCCATTATAAATCTATTCAAAGCAAAATTAATTTGCAATTACTACCTGGGGTAATTTTCTGTCAACATCCTTTAATTTAGTTAAAGATCGTTCTATAAAATTGTGAATTTCATTTTTCTCCTTCTGTATGGTCAAGTCTTGGCTAAGCAACATGAAAGCATTATCATCACATCGTTTTCTAGATAAAGTGAAGCAAACAACAGGAAGCTTGTCATGTTTCTTGAGATGCGCAATCAGACCTATATAAATATTCTTTTCCTGTAAAAAATTATTTCATGAATATTTAAAGTTATACCAGTGCAACAGATAAATTAACAATTTGCAATGAAATTAACTATACTGTAAAATCATTTTTCACATGCTGAGAATTTATAAATACTATATGTTCATATTATTACAAGAAAAATAATAAAATAAAAACACACAGTGTGATCAAAATTTTCAGGAACTCAACTAATATTTGAGGAACAAAGCTTACTAACCATTCGGATTTCCTATGAAGTAGTCTCCTTGATGCCATATAAGTATGTAAGAATAGGAAAGTTCGCATAGATGGAGGTGAAAAGTATTGTAGGTTTGTAAAAGGAGAAAGAATGCTAATATCCTAAAATGGGATATTAGCATTATATTATGGGCTGAATTGCGAAGCCAATTAGAGGTGGGGGAGCTATAAAGCAAAATTATTAATACCAAATGATTAAACAAATAAAATAAACTAAAAAGTGATAAAGCTATCATCAGACATGGGTGGGCAAATTTAGTTATAGGTCGAAAAGAGGGATAGCAAAAATGCAAAATCTGATGTCAGTTGAAGTAAATATTGATACATGGTCAGGTATTTCATCAGGGGACTGATCATGTATCAGGAACTGCTTTTCTATACTTGTCCATAACAGTGGAAGAGAGGTGAAAAAAAGCCAAAAAGCAAAAAGAATAAAATTAGCACATTCTCTTACAGTATGAACAAGGTAGCCCCAACATGTCAGTGCCCCCATAGCCGGGTGGGCAGGAGCAGCAGGGCGTAGCACACGCTTCTTGATTAGACCGGGGTTCGAGCCCATGCCCACCAAATACGGAGGATGTTGAAATGTCAGGGATGGCCACCACATATCCCAGGAGCAATATGGCCTTAGTTGCTAATGCTCCTAAAAACCAAATAACAACAACAACAACCCAACAAGTCAATGATAAAAAAAATTTTAAAGAAAAATAAGGTTAAAATAAAATAGAATTAAGTGTTTTCAGAGTGGGAAAAAGGTTTTTGAATTATATGTACATTTTTAAGTAAATCTGGAAAAATATATTAGTGTTGAAATTTTGTAGGAATTAGAAGAATTGAAATTATTTAGAACAACAAGCATATGGTATAGGGTGAGGTATTAAATAGAGGATGGGGAAGGGATAAAGGAGTAGTTAAATGAAGACAAAAATAGCGATAGAATAAGGATAGTTGGAGCGTTCATATCACCCTCGTACTGCACTAATAGTTTTATGAATGGGAAAAAAGGTAGAAATAGAAAGTAGAAATAAAAAGTATAGAAAAAGTTATTAAACATACAGGGCTAGAGATTGCAAAGCCCAACTTTTAGTAAGGTCCCTCTCCCTGGCTGTGGAAGTGTACTTATACCAAATGCATCTACAGCAGGGAAAAAAGCAGGCAAAAAAAATCATGCATATCAAAACATGTCTAAAAACGAGCTGAAACACCAAAGTATAATGAGAAAAGTAAAATACCTGGAGTTTTCATACCCTGCATAGCAGATGGAAGGCAGGAAAATAAAGTGCACACATTTAATAGAGTAGATGAATGTATCTAAAGTATTACCATTAGTGATTTAACTACAGGATATAGAGGTGCCTCCGTAGCCAGGTGGGAAGGAGCAGCAGTGTGTAGCACACACTTCTTGATTAGACCGGGGTTTGAGCCCGTCACCACCAAATACGGAGGATGCGGAAAGGTCAAGGAATGACCACCGCATTTCCTGGAGCAATATGGCCTTATTTGCTAATGCTCCTAAAAATCAAATAACAAACAATCAAACAGGATATAAATCAGCAATTTATTACAGTATAATAGACTTAATAGAGAGCTGTAGAGAAATGGAAATAGTGACCTCTATAATTGTATTTCGAAAAAATACGAGCACAGACATACATAAGAGTAGCGTTGGAAAAAGAGAAAGTATATCTATAATGTAAAATGTGGTTGGAATAATAGGACTTTACAAATATAAAGAAAATAAACATAAAACAGTTCATAGATAAATAAAAAGTATTGAACATAGCAGTGATAGTTAAGTAAAACAGAAAGTAGATCAAAATTAATTTAAAATAGACCAAGTGATATGGCTACTATAGATTTAGCAAAATAGAGTTGTTGTACAATCCTAGTTTATATAACTGATATTTACATACTTATACTTATGTACTTTTGCATCCTTAACTGCTGCTTTGTGCGTTTTGGTGCATCTGCTTATTCATTTTTATCCATCAACTGAAACTTTGATTTTATATTACATTTAATTATATAGTTTCGGTGTAAATACACCATAGTTAATCCATAAACTTGAGCTACGTATGTAGCGTGGGGACATCGTTTTAATAGTATCTCATATTGTGGTTGCCTTCACAACGAGATAGCTGCTATTGCATCACTTCAAATAAATAACGCTTCTCTAGTAGAGAAGACTACTGTTATTTATTTTCAGCGGTACCACCACCCAGACGATCGTTTCGAAGCTATTGGGCTTCATCATCAGCGGGCAGGCAGGTACCCAGGTAACACAACAAGCCATCACAGTTGCGAAGTTATATCCGCAATATTAGAGATGCCAAAAGGGTGTGGTAGTAATGTAATTTGAAAACGAAATGCACTAGGCATAATCCTTATGGGTTTTGGTAATTAACTATATAGTATAGGTGTAAATACACCATAGTTAACCCATAAACTTGAGCTACGTATGTAGCATGGGGGGCATCGTTTTAATTGTATCTCATTGCGTTATTTATTTGAAGTAATGCAATAGCAGCTATCTCATTGTGAAGACAACCACAATATGAGATACAATTAAAACAATGCCCCCACGCTACATACGTAGCTCAAGTTTATAGGTTAACTATGGTGTATTTACAACGATACTATATAGTTAATTACCAAAACCCATAAGGATTATGCCTAGTGCATTTCGTTTTCAAAATACATTACATTTAATATATATATAAATATACATATATATACAGGGTGATTCTAAATTATTGTTGGGTTTTCCGTGGCCTATAAATTTTTTAACTGGAAACAACAAAATAAAACTGCTTATGGAATATGAAAGTGTAACTCAAAGAGTTTTATTACTTATAGAATCAATACTGCAGAATGCTAAACAACTTCAACATGCACACCTTTTGTGGCATGTAAGATGTCCAAGTGATATTCAATTTCCCTCCAAGTGTTCTCCAGCATTTGTGGTGTAACTGTTTCGATCGCAGCAACAATTCTGAGCTTCAGTTCATCAAGGGAGGTCACAGGGGTCTTGTACACAATTTCCTTCAAGTATCTCCACAGGATACGTGAAGGAAATCAAGAATTCCACAATAAGAAATCAAGTGGCATAAGATCGGGTGAGCACGGAGGCCACGGAATCAGATCACCATGCCCAACCTAGCGCCCAGGAAAATATATGTCAGGAAATTCTCGGACAATAAGAGCCCAATGTTGCAGTGCACCATCTTGCTGGAACACATTTGGCTGATGATTTTCCAACAGATACAGCTGCAGCATGTCCAGATAGGTCACCGCTGTCACTGTTTTTTCCGAAAAGAAAAAGAGCCACAAGACTTCCGAACATGACAAAGCACACCAGACATTGGACTATCTCTTTTGAATTCTCGAATGGCGTGAGGCTATTATGACGATTCAAATCGCTCGAATCGTCATAATTGCAGAATATGGAGAGCATATTCTGCAATTATGATGATTTACACTTCCATATTCTGCAATTATGACGATTTACACTTCCTGATATATAAAACTTTGTTTCATCACTAAATCTTAATCTCTGAAGGTAATTTTCATCATCTTCAACATTTGACAAAATGTCTTGGGCAAATTGGAAATGGCGGGGTTTATCGTTCAGCTTTAAAGCCTGCACAAGCTGCAGTTTGTAGGCATGAAGGTGAAGATGGTTGTGAACAACTCTCCAAACAGTCGTTTGTGATATACCTAACTGCAAAGAAGCTTGTCTAGTTGATTTGTGGGCTTCAAGAAAACGCTTCATGGATTCAATAACATTTTCTGCAAAGTGCTCGGTCTTCCTGCTCCTTTTTTGGTGCAGAACACTACCAGTCTCTTTAAATTGGTTTAACCAACGTCAGATAGCATTATCTGAAAGTGAATCTTTTCCATACTGAGTTCTGTAACGACATTCCTTTGTGATAACAAACTTTGTTTTGAAAAACCAAAGTATGCACATTGCCTTCTCTTGAATGGTCACCGTTTTGAAGAAATGCCATCAATATCTCCCAGATATCAATGCGGTGAGTACAGCATTGCCAGAGGAGAGACAACTGGAAGATGGTTGTCTTCCAGTTGTCTCTTTTTTTTTTTTTTTTATTGTTGTCAAAAAACAACAAAAACAAAAAATTTTGTTGTTTCCAGTTTGAAAATTATAGGCCACGGAAACCCCGACAATAATTTAGAATCACCCTACACACACAGAGACAGACAGAGAGAGAGAGAGAGAGAGATTTCAATGTTCCGGCAACTTCCAGATAGACTTCTTTTGGAACTGTTATCAGTGTGCTGAATAATTTCCTCAACTTCAAGTCCAGTCAATTACAGGGAGCTAAATCCAGCAGTCTGTTACTGCATAACAGAGATGGGGTGGATTGGATTGCAAAGTAATCCAATGATGGATTACTTTGCAAGAAATCCTTGACCGGAAAGCACTGAGTATGGAGGGGCATTGTCATAGATGCAAGCACCAATTTCCTAGAGTCCACTTTTTCTAGCAGTTTTCTCCAGACAGCATTGAGCAATTGCCAAAGTCCTGTTTTGTAGTATACCTAGTTTATTGCTTGACCACGCAGGAAAAATTTATAATCAAAATGCCATGTAAGTTAAAAAAAATTACATCCTTGATCTTCACTTTGATAGAGACTGTCTTGCTGTTTTGGGCTTAGTGCCTTTTTGGACTTTTGTTTCTGAGTCATAACCATACACCCAAGATTTCTCACAAGAAATGATGGATAACACAAAACATCTAGCCTGCTTCAGTATTTTGATTTCAGCACAACAATGGGGAAATTAGCTTTAATGAACAAATATTATAGGAAAAAAGGATCAGTTATTTCACATACTTATCAGACATTTCTAGATATATGTAACACTAGCTTTAAACCAGAGATAAGAATAATTCCCTAATTTTTTTATGTAATTCTGCAGGTGTACAATTAATATAATAAGCATTTTATAAATTTAATAAAATAAATACAGTCAAACTTGGTTATAATGAGCATCAAGGGACTGACAAAATTTCCTCATTATAACCGTTACTCACTATATTGGCGATGAGTTAAATCTACCTCCTATTTTTTTTTAATTCTCAATAACTCGGTGGTAAAAAGATAGATTTAAAAATTAACAAAAGAAATATTAGAGAGAAAAAAAAATAATATTAGTATATACCAACATATTATTTACATTAATATGCTTGTATTCAGTTTTTAAATTGATCCAGCCAACCATTGTTACATACAAAATCATCGCTTCCAAATTGTTTAGCAAATTTTACTGCTTGAGCCTTCAAAGATTGGTCCGTCTATTGAAAATCCAGCTTCTTTGTGCAGTAAACCATTGAAGCAATGCTTCATCAACTTTTGTAACCTCGCACTTTCTAAATTTTATTTATTTTTTTTGGTTATGTTCTTTTCAAGTGCCGATATGTAAACATGTTTATTCTACCACAATGTCAACACTGTTGAAGAGGGCAAAGAACGTTTTACACACTTCAACATTTTTTGTACCACATTCTAACTCATCAAGAGAGACTGTCTTTTGTTAGCAGACATGTTTCCGAAGGACTGGTTTGTTTCCAACTGATTTTATTTTAAAATGACAGTAAAGTGCTCTGCATACAAAGTTCTTAACATACAAAGCCATTAGAAGTCTCATTTCTAAAATTCTTAGAAGTATCGAAATAAATTTATGGTTCAGTGAATACAAAACAATCTGTAAATAGAGTAATGCAACAAGCAGAACGCCAATGCACTATTCTATAGCCTTCATCCCCGAAAGGACAATGTCATAAATCAGCCACTAATCTGATGCAGGTGGTCATAAAAGCTAATTTGCCCTTTTCATTTTTGTCTGTTCCAAGAATTGGGTTTATTCCATTAACAATGTTTGCATAGTTACCAAAATTTGTACGGCATATCCATGTAGTACGCTCATTATAATAGTGATCGATTGTATGCAAATACGCATAAATTAAAATCATTATAGCCGTGATCTCGTTATTTCTTGTTCATGAGCCTTTAGCTCATTATAACCAAGTTCAACTGTATATGCACTGAAGTGGTAAATGAGAATAGTATGAATTGTATAATATTACAGCGCAAGTATTCAAAATATTGAGTTTTAAATTTAAATTTAATTAGTTTTAAATTTAATATAAATTTTCAATTAAGGGTTTCTTTAAACTTAAGTTCCAACTATCCACAACTAATTAATAATGGTATGTAGTATCAAGTTTATGAAAAATATATGGGGGTAATCATGCAGTCAGGAATGAAGTTCTCTGAGGAGTATAGATATATTGGCAGAACAACTCATGGAGTTTTGTCATGATATAGAGGAAGTTTGCTAGCAAGGATATGAAGGTGATTATTCCACTGAATAAATCAACAGACAAGCCACATCATGAGTACTGCTTACAGGTCTGGAGGCCTCATTTTGGGAAGGATGTGGATCTGCTGGTTATACAGGAGCTAGTTATTGTTGTCAGGGAAACGGAAAATATATTGTGTAAAAAGGATTGGTGGAATAGGACAAGGGTATGTCATCCAGGGACAAAAGTTGAGGACGTAGAGCTGATATCATCTTTCAAGGACACAAAAGGTGATATCGTTGTAAGTGCTGGCACTAATGAAATTAAGTGTAGGAGATCTGCGGATTTACTTAGCAAGTACAAGTCAATGTTGAAAAAAAAAAGGGGGGCGAGTTAGGTTTAATTTGAAAGTGTCTGCAATCCTGCCCACACACAATAGGAGAGAGTACATGATGAAAGCCTTGTCAATCAATTCGGCCCTGGAGAGATTGTGGAAATGCATATGATAGAATTTTTCTGCTACTTGGGGTGGATTCACAGACTAATAGATTAACAGTAACCGCAGGCAGAGGTGGAAATGATTCTTGCACAACTACTATAGACATGAGCGTATATACGTAAAAGTGACTACAGTGGTTTCAGAGTTTTTATAAATACATGGGCTGTTTTAGATGCTAAGAGTATAGTTTTTTTTTTTTTCATGTTAACCCCAAACACGAGAGGTATTAGAACCTATAGTACTTAGTACCGTGCTTGGGTTGGATTGAGAAGACGAAAGAAGATATTTGTTGACATTGGACTTGAACTTCCGTAGACTGTAATTTTCAGGAAATACGTATGAAGGAAGGTCGTTCCAGAAAAGGGCAGTTGAATAAATAAACGAGGAAGATGAAAAGTTGGTTCTGTGAGTTTGAAGTTGGACAGTAAATGGATGTTGGCTGGTGGCGGCACGTGTTCGGACTGTTTTGAAAGAGAGGGCAGGAATTATAGAAGCCGATTCAAAAGAACAGTGCCCATGGAAGTATCTGTAGAAGAGGCATGCAGCAGAAACAGTACATCTATGAGAGAGCGAGTGGAGAGACTCTGTTAGAGATGAATCATTAATTACCCTAACTGCCCTCTTCTGAATGGAATCAAGAAGCCTCAGGTGGGAGCACCACCCCAGATGTGGGAACAATATTCCATGGCAGGGCGGATTTGTGATTTATATAGAGTGAGCAGCTCTTTGGAAGAAAAGTAACACCGAGAGCGAAAGAGAAAACCAAGTTTTTTAGATGCAGAGGAAGCAATATTTGTGATGTGCTTGTGCCAAGAGAGATTAGAAGTCAGGGTAATACCCAAAAGAGATATATCATTTTGCCTAGAAATCAGTGTCACTAAAGATAAGCATAGGAGCAGAAGAACCCTTTTTGCGAGATATAAGACAAGACTGAGTTTTAGAAGGGTTGAAATCAACTAAGTTGTCTTTGCCCCACTGGAGAATTACCTGAAGATCGGCATTTAAGGAATTGGTAGCAGATTTTCTTGAAGTTGAAGCTGATTGAGCAGGACAAGGTTTCTCAAAATGGAAAGTGGAGTGCAATGTGCTATCATCGGCAAAACTATGGATAGGATTTCCAGTCAATGGAAGAAGGTCATTAATATAAAAGAGGAAAAGAGTGGGGGAAAGAACTGAACCTTGGGGGACACCGGCATTAGTGGAGAAGTTAGAAGACAGAGAGCCATCTACCATCACCCTCAGTGAGCGATCAGAAAGAAAACTGGATAACCAATTTCTAAAAACAGTTGGCAAACCATAAGATGGAAGCTTGTTTAGAAGACCTTTATGCCAAACACAATCAAAAGCCTTTGAGATGTCAGGAGCAACTACTTGTGTTTCAACAAACCTTTCCACTGAATTAATCCATAAATGGGTAACATAAGCCAGAATATCACCAGTGGTTCAACACTGGCGGAATCCATACTGAACAGGCGTTGATCAGACGGAAGGTTTCTAGGTAGTTTAAGAGTTGGCAGTTAATTGATTTCTCCAGTACTTTAGAAAGAATAGACGTAATTGCAATTGGACGATAATTGGATGGGAGGGATTTGTCACCCTTTTTAGGAACTGGCTGGATATGAGCAAATTTCCATGCAAAAGACAAATACCTTTGGAATAAGAACACTTTCTTATTCCAAAGGTGTTTTACCTTTGGGAAAAAAGCGGCAAAGAATAGGAGTAAGTTCAGGAGCACAGGTTTTGAGAACAAGTGAGAAATACCATCTGGACCTGCAGCTTTCTTAGCATCAAGATTCATCAAAATTGAATGGAGCATGTGGAGGTGTTTTACCAAGATCATTAGTACATGAGCTGGAAGAAAAATGAGATGCTAGCAGGTCAGCTTTATCCTTGGCTGAAGTGATAACAGAACCATCTGGTTTGGACAGAGGTGGGAGCAGAGATGGGCAAAAGTTGTGGCCAATAGCTTTGGCAAGAGACCAGAATGCTCGGCTACCATTAGGACAAGGAGCAAGTTTTCTACTCTTAGCCTGTTCAAACTCTAGTTTGGACTGATTAATAACTGCTTTACAATTGTTGCGAGCTTTGGTGTAGGCAGAATATGAAATTGAAGAATTAGAAACAAGCCAATTACGATATGCAACATTCTTCTCTTGAATAGCCTTAGCACGTTTATTGGAAAACATTCCATTCCTACAAGAATAATTTCACTGACACAATCTGAGCAAACACTGACATCAGAAGTTTTGAAACAGTAATCCAACCAAGGAAAAGAAGTCTCGCAGGTGATCCCATTTTGCATTCTTGTAATCCCAAACAACACGAGGTTGGGAATAACCAAGAGATAAAGGTTCCATTGGAGAAGAGACAATCACCAAGTTGTGATCTGAAGTGCCTAAAGGACCTCTCACTTCGACCATGTACTTAGAAGGGTTGTTTGTGAGAAAAATATCAAGCATATAAGCATATGATTATGATTGTCCGGCATTCTTGTAGGTAAATGAACAATCTGTGATATGTCATTAGTAATTGCAAAAGCCTCAGCATCTCGACCTGCTGGGTCGGTGTGACTAGAAAACGGAAGCTGGCTGGAGTTGCGAACATTAAAATTACCAAGGAAAATTACCTCACTGTTAGGAAAGTTGGACTGGAGAAAGTCAAGTTGCAAAGAAAGGAAGTCAAAGAGCTCCAAGTCATTAATGGAGCTGGGAGAATGACAGAGACAAGAGATGAATTTCACACAGTGAGGTAGAGAGATTTTAAGCCAGAGAAGATCAAAGAGAGGAGATTCCAAATTGCCAAGTCTCTGACAGGGAATATCAGAATGCACAAGTACCACCTTTGAGGCGAATGGAATCATACAGCGAATAATTTGGGCATCTGAGATGAGCAGTAGTTGAATCAACCGATAACTGAGATTCTGTCAGAAAAAGTACATGGAGTTTGGCAGACTGCAAGTGGAAATGGACATCGTTGAGATTACAATTGAGACCACATATATTTGTGAAATGAATTAGGAAGTGCTTAGGAGGTTTTGATCTTTTTGCAGATAAGCTTGCTCTATTAGTTTGACAATTCATGGTGTATTCAATAGTAAGAAAAAGTGGGTGGGACATGCTGTATGAAGTAATGAAATTTTTGGATATGGCGTACACGTGGTAAGAATATACCCTGATCCTTGACATAACGTGGCCTCGACAATGCTCTCCCACATACACACTACTCAGACTCCCTCCAGCCACTATCTGGCAGACTAGAGGTAGCAAGATTATACACTATCTGATTCGGAAGCCTCCTAGAGAGTTACCAATAGGTTCGGTCTGGTGTACTAACTAGCAGCCGGCCTGCGAACATCGTTTTAGAGCTGTACCCTCAAAATGTAAGGAATATTGGATCTCGCCACGATGTTCGTCATAACCTCAAAAGTCATCAATCATACTGCACGATGGAAGAGATAGGGAAGGGTTGACCAGAACTTAGCTCTAGAGACTAAACATGGATTCCACCACTTCAAGCCTCCAATTAGCAAAGTGGTGGTATTTCAATGGTTGATGAGAGTCATCTACCACCTAGTACTGCCTGGTAACATAGAGGGGCGGCGTTACTCCACGTGGTGTGGGCACCACACCTCGACCCCTGCTTACGTTGGTTCACACCTGGGTGGTCACCCACCATGTACTTGTGCATGTAGGTTATACCCAGGATTACTAAAAGTCCCACCATCGTGAAGGTGCAAGCAGAGGATTTGGCTGTCACAGACCATCCAGACTTCGCCGAAGTTGGGTCCACTTGACTTGAGTGTCACCCAAATATCAGTTCCATCAGCGTTTTAGACTCCCAGGTAGCAAGTACAGCTTGTCTGGCATATCTGAGAGAATGTCTGTGACAACCTCAAGGACCATATAGTAAATAAATTTGATGAATTTGAAGTACAGGTTAAGACATCCAAGGCAGATATTGTTGGGATATCAGAGATGCGGTGTCATTCAGATATAAGGGATATAGAACTGGAATTTGAGGAGTAAAATATGCACAGAAAGGATAAACAGGAAAGGAAGGGAGGAGGGGTTATGTTGTTAGTTAAGAAACACAACATCTAAGAAGTGCATCGCATCCAGTACACATACATGAACAGTGCAATATTGAGTCAGTTTGGTGTGACGTAAATACTGGGAATGCAAAAAGAGGGTAGGAGTTTGTTATAGGCCTAATGACTCAATGAGTATAATGAACAATTATATAGAGAAATAGCATAGGCAAGTAAATCAGAGTGTCTTATAATGGGGGATTTTAACTTCCCAGATATAGACTGGAATGTGGGTTAGTCAATCACACACTAGCAAGGATTTTGTGGATTTATTGGATGATTGTTTTCTACAGCAGAATGTTGGAGAGGCAACAAGAGGGAGTAACACTCTTGATCTGATTATCAGCAGTGATTATTCATGCATTAAGAATTTACAGATAAAGGAATCACTAGGAGGCTGTAATCACAGTGTACTTATGTGGGATTTACTTAAAGATTATTATTATTATTATTAGCCATATAGTGCAAGGAAGCCTGAGACTTATGCTGCACTGGCCAAAAAAAATTTTTGAGTTACCCTGAGAGAGGAATCACCAAGAAAGAGAAAAATGATGATATCCAGCTCAGGACCCTGGGTGCGCCAAGCTCATACTCACCAGATGTGAGCCTCCGGGACTAATTGTTATGGTATCAAGGTCACAAAAAAATTTGGTATCAAACATTTCATCTGTCTCAGTTGGTTCTAGATCTAATGATTTAGAATTTTTATTTTCTTCATTATTGATTTCTTAATAAATTTATCAAGTGATCCTGCTAAATTTAAGTTTTTTAGCTACCTGCTTCCTGTACTCTGCGCCAGATAGTTGTTTTGTTTTTCTTTCAGACCCGATGGATGTAATAACAGGTGTGTATATATATAAAAGAATATCCCAACAAAGAGTGAAATAAAATAAATTGCTATAATAATAATAAAATTCAAAATAAAAATTAAGAAGTTAAGAACATATAATATAACTTAACATTGACAAATGTAAAGTACTACATATGGGAAGCAGCAACCCCAGAGTGATGTATCAACTCTGTTGTACTACACTGACAGTGGTAGAGAACAAAAAGGACCTGGGGGTAATTGTGCAGGCAGATATGAAGTTTTCTGAGCAGTGCAGACGGTCTGCAAGAGTAGCTCAGAGTGTGTTGTCAATGATATACAGGAATTTTTTCTAGCAGAGATAAGGACGTGATTATCCCCTTATATAAGGCAATGGTCAGGCCACACCTTGAGTACTGTATACAGGTCTGGAGGCCTCATTTTAAGAAGGATATAGTGCTGTTGGAACGAGTACAGAGAAGGGCAACAAGATTAGTGAATGGAACAAAGGGTTACTCTTACGAAGAAAGGTTTAAATTTTGCAAATTACGGTGTTTGAAGACTAGGCACCTGCGAGGTGATCTGACTGAGGTGTATAAAGCCTTGAATGGTTTGAGCATGCCCAATGCTGATGGAATTCTTCCTATTGCTCAGAATAATCATTTGAGAGGGCATAAATTCAAATTGAGGAAAGATAGATGTAGGATAGATGTGCGGAAGTTTGCCTTTAGCCAGCGGGTGGTTGGTTGGTGGAACAGACTTTCATCCTTTGTTGTGGAAGTTGATAGCCTAAATAAATTTAAGGCTGAGCTGGACAGGTACTTGGAACGAACGGAGGAGTGAAATGGGAGTGTGTTTTTTTTTTGGCTGATGCTGCATAAGCTTGCTTTCTTGCATCATATGCCTCTACTAATGCTAAAGTAATATATGTATAATATAAGCATAAAACTTCAAAAAATAGTATCATACTTTTTTTTTTCGATCATACTTTTGTAAGATGTAACTACTATCAGGGGTAAAAGGAAGTGTTTTGGCTCTCGTAAAAATGACTACAGTGGTTTCAGAGATTTTTTAATTTCTATACAGTGGGACCACCTGACTACGTTACCAACAGCAAATTCTAACTGGGAAGCATTCAAGGAAGTAATTTTGGAAGCTACTGGGTTTTCATACCAATTAAGAAATACTGCTCTAGGTTAAGGTCCAAATGGATGTCAGATGATCTAATGAGACTCGTGGCAGAAAAGAAAAATGCATGGGATACATATAAATTGTGACACGAAAGCCTATGATAGATATAAGCTGGTCTGTAACCAAGTCACAAAGGAGATTAGGAAGCGAAAGCAGATTATGAAAAATCTTTGGCAAAAGATGCAAAGAAAAACAGCAAAGACTTCTTTATTTATATAACCTCTAAAAGGAAGGGGATGAATCAGATTGGTCCACTTCATATCAATAGTTCAACTGTAAATAATCATTCTCAGATAGCTACTGAACTAAATGAATATTTTGCATCTACATTCACACGAGGAGTTATTAAAGGAGGAGAGGGCCAGATGTTTATCATACTCTAACGAGGAGTTAAATGATTTTATAATAACTGAGAGCAAAGTGGAGGAGAAATTGTTGAAGTTAAACATACGAAAGGCACCTGGGGTAGTTATATTATTTAGTCATAATTATGAGAGCATCCTTGGACTCAGGAGAAGTCCCCACAGACTGGAGATGTGCAAATGTATCTCTGATTCACAAAGCGGGATCAAAGAGTGACATGAGTAATTACAGACCTGTTAGTTTGACTTCTGTTCCAGAGAAAATAATTTAGTCACTGGTTAAAGAAGCATTGCAGGATCATCTAAACAAGACAGCAGTAATAATTCAGACACAGCATGGATTTGTCAAAGGGAAGTCTTGTCTGACCAATTTGATTGGATACTATGATGTGGTCACAAAGGAACTGGATGCAAAAAAAGAATTTTGATATCATATACTTGGATTTCAGGAAAGCTTTTGATACTACTGCACATAGAAGACTACTATACAAATTGGAGCAGTATAATATTAAGGGCAAGTTGCTAAAATGGATAAAACAATGGTTGAGTAGGAGAAGACAGAGTGGTATCAATGGATACTGCTCTAGGTGGATGAATGTTATTAGTGGAGTCACTCAGGGTTCGGTGTAAGGCCCATTTTTGTTTTGAATTTTTATCAATGATATTGATGAAGGTATATCAAGCTTAATGTCAAAGTTTGCAGATGATACAAAAGTTGGCAGGGTAGTTAATAACAGTAATGACAGTATGCTGCAGCAATAGGATTTCAGACCATCTACTGCAAAAGTTGGGTAGATAGTCTCAGAAGTAGGAAGTGAAGTTTAACTTTGACAAATACAAAGTACTGCATATGGGTAGCAGTAACCTCAGAAAAATGTACCAACTGGGTGATGTTACACTCAGGGTAGCAGAGAATGAAAAAGACCTGGGGGCAATTGTGCAGTCAGATATGAAGTTTTCCAAGCAGTGCAGACAGGCTGCCAGAGTAGATCATCTTGTCAATGATATACAGGAAATTTTGTGAGGTAGGATAAGGAGGTGCTTATCCCATTGTATAAGGCAATGGCCAGGCTACACCTTGAGTACTGCATAAAGGTCTGGAAGTCTCATTTTAGGAAGGATGTAGAGTTGCTAGAACAAGTACAGAGAACGGCACGAAAACTGGTGAAGGGAACAAAGGGGTGCTCTTACGAAGAAAGGTTTAAGTTTTACAAATTGCAGCTTTTGGAGACTAGTCACCTGTGAGGCGATCTGATTGAAGTGTATAAGGCCTTGAATGGATTAAGCAGGCTCAATGCTGATGGAATTCTTCCTCTTGCTCAGATTACAAACCTGATGGGGCATAGATTACAAACCTGATGTACTTTCTAGATCCGCAATCTAGAAAGTACAACTTCTTCCTTCCTATTCCCTCTGAGGCTTGATGTCCACAGCTTGTGATCATTTTTAATTTGGAACAATTTATTGGTTTTGTTCTCCTGCCAAATGAACGGCCATTTTTTTATTCCAGCACATTGTATGACGTGTTTGTAATCAGTGTAAAGAATCTGGATGTCTTATGTTATGAGTCTCACATTCTTGGCGGAAAAATCTGCTTTTTCATTGCCTGTGATTCCAGAATGTCCAGAAATCCAAAAGAAGATTATTTTTTGCTTGTTTGTATGAATCTGCACTAAATTTATTTGAATTTGTTGTAAATAGGGGTGACTTCAAGAAAGTTCACACTGAAGAGCAGATACAGAGCTTAAGGAGTCTGTATAAATTATGGTTTCAGGGTATGAAGACTGCTTTACATTCTTTAATGCCATCAGGATAGCATACAGTTCTGTTGTTGTTATTTGGTTTTTAGGAGCATTAGCAACTAAGGCCATACTGCTCCAGGGATATGCGGTGGTCATTCCCTGACCTTTCTGCATCCTCCGTATTTGGTGGTCACGGACTCGAACCCCAGTCTAATCAAGAAGATGTGTGCTATGCACTGCCGCTCCCGTCCGTACAGTTCTGCGGTGTAACTACTGCACTCCAAAGGAAGCTGACGAGATATTGTTAAATTTGACAGTACTGCAGCTGCACCTACTTTAGTGTCTGTCTTGGAGCCATCTGTGTAAATTTGAGTGTAACAAGAGAACTGAGAGGAATGAGCCTCAAGAATCTGCTTAATATTGCAATTTTGAAGGGTATGCTTTCCCCATTGTTGGAAATATTTATCAATATTTGCCAAGGGTATTTGCCATGGCAGAGTAACCATGCTTTCATTTGGAGTTATGTAATCCATATTTAGACCCCGAGATGTGTTCAAATTCTGTAATCTAATGCCGCATGGTTTATTTTTATACGAATTATCCCATTTTGGTGTGAAAAGATATTGCCATATAGGATGATGTCGGAAACTTCTGATCTTAGCTGCATAATTTAATAGCAGCGCATGCCGACAAAGGAATAGAAGTGGTTCATGTGCTTCTGTATAGAGACTGAACTGATGATGTACGAAAAGCTCCTAGGGCAATTCGGAGAGCATTGTGATGTACAGGATCAAGTCATTTTAATACGCTCTGTCTTGCTGAGTCATATACAGGAGACCCATAGTCTATTCTCAATCTAATTAGTGAACGGTATAGGTGTAGCAGCACGTACCAGTCAGCACCCCATGACATAGCAGAAATGTCCTAAGTAGATTCAGCTTTTGTAGACAGGTAAAAAAAAAAACTTTTGTAAAAAAACTTATTTTTTTATTTGTTGATAAGTAATTATCATATAATTACTTATTAACAAAGTTCAGTCTCTATGCTTTGTTGATAAGTAATTGGATAAGAATCAAATTGCAAATCGGGATCAGGATATAGATTTTGTTTACGGCAAAAGTGTATTGCTGTTGTTTTCTGCTTTGAGAGGCAATAACCATTATTTTTTGCCCACCTAACAAGTTTGTTAATTGTGCCTTGAAGCTGTCTTTCAATTACATGCATGTTTTGAGTTATTTGGTTTTTAGGAGCATTAGCAACTAAGCCCATATTGCTCCCGGGATATGCAGTGGTCATTCCCTGATCTTTCCGCATCCTCCATATTTGGTGGCTCATGGGCTTGAACACCGGTCTAATCAAGAAGCATGTGCTATGCACTGCTGCTCCTGCCCACCTGGCTACGGAGGCGCCACATATTTTGAGAGTGACATGAGATTGCCAGATTGTCTGCATACAGGTATGTTTTCACTGAGTCAGGAATGCATGTGGTTATTGAATTAATCCTGATGGACACGAGAATGGCAGTAAGCACAGAACCCTCAGGGACCCCCCCCCCCTCTTCTTGCACAAATGTCTGCGAGAGAGCAGAAAGAAAATGTACTTGAAAGGATCTATTGCTCAAAAAGTTACGGATAAATTTCGGAAGATGACCTCGAAGACTGAATTCATAGAGATTGTGAAGAATCCCATATCGCCAGGTTGTGTCGAAAGCTTGTTGTTTGTTTGTTATTTGGTTTGGTTTTAGGAGCATTAGCAACTAAGGCCATATTGCTCTGGGGATATGCGGTGGTCATTCCCTGACCTTTCCGTATCTTCGGTATTTGGTGGTCACGGGCTCAAACCCCGGTCTAATCAAGAAGTGTGTGCTACGCACTGCTGCTCCTGCCCACCAGGCTACGGAAGCACCATGTTGAAAGCTTTTTCAATGTCAAGACATATCATCACTAGGTGTTCATTCCTGAGAAACGCATTTCAAATATTTCCTTCAGCTTTCACCATGAGGTCAAGTGTCAATCTTCTTTTTCTAAAGCCATATTGATTTTCACTTAGGATATTTTCTGTCTTTAGGAACCATGTCAATCTGGCATTAATCATTTTCTCTATTGTCTTTCCTAAACAGCTGGTTAAAGCAACAGGTCTGTAATTTGTTGGATCAGAATGGTCCTTTCCTGGTTTTGGGAATGCTAGTACAATGGAATGATACAGCTAATAGGGTAGTAATCCTCAAGAAAGATTCTATTATATAGTTTTAGAGGAGCAGACTGTGACTCTTCACTCAACAGATTCCATCAGGGCCAGCAGTACTGTTTTTTGATCGTAAAAGTGCACTGCTTAATCCTGTCATGGTAAGGGGTACATTACATGGAAGCTGGCGTGTAGTATTGAAATTTAGATTATATTTTCTGTCTGTACTTTATGTGACTGAAAGGTTGGATCATATGCAGTTACAGCTGAAAGTGTTTCAAACATTTTACCTAAAGAATTAGCAATTTCGACGATTACTGATTTCTTTCCCTTTTAAAAGTAGAATCGGAGTAGTTATAGCAGGGTATTTTCCATTAATTTTTCTCACTTTATTCCAAACTTTTTTGATGTCTGTGGTTCTGTTGATAGTGGAAGCATATCGGGACCATGTCTCTTTTTTTCTTATACGTTGAATAGGATGAGCTTTGGCTCTTCCTCTTTTAAACAGATTAGTTGTGGTTGGGATTTTACGAAATAAATTCCAGTATTTATTCTTCTCTTTTTTGGCATCCCTACAGGCTTCTTTCCACCATATTTTTGGGTGCGAGCGGGCTTTGATAGATGATTTGGGAATAGCGGATTCTGCAGCTGTCATTATTTTCTGAGTGGTGTAACTTGCCGCATAATCAATGGTGAGAGTCTCAATGGTTTTAAAATCTAAATGTGCCAGTGTTTGATATTTCATCCAGTTAGCTTTGTCAAACTTCCAGATTGTTTTTATTTCAGTTTGTGGTGGAGAGTTAGTTGAAAATGTGCATAATATTGGAAAGTGGTGACTGTTACGTAGGTTGTCAGTAACTGTCCAGTCAATAAGAGGAAAAGAGTTTGGCGAGCATATTGAAAGGTTAATTGCAGAAGTTGACCTGGAGGAGAAATGCATATATGTGTGACTGCCATTGTTTAACATTGCTAAATTGTGCCTTTCAAGGATTTTTTCAATCAGTTAACCTCTCTTATCAAGATGTAAAGAATAGGCACCACCCCATAAGGGGTGGTGCCTATTCCAGTCACCCAAGATACAAAAAGGTGGTGGTAGCTGAGTGACTAAATCATCTAAAGTGTAGGAACGATTGAGTGAAAGGTATAAGGAAATAACTGTTATTGTTGTCTCGACCCTGACTCGTGCAGCGATTGCTTCTAATGTTGGTTTCAGAGGGATAGGTCTGAAAGGAGTTCTGGAGTTGACTAGCAGTGCTACATGAGCTATATTAGAGTTGTTCCTATATTTTATAATCATTACATGATGTTTTATGCTTATAGATATTTGGGGGGGGGGTCAGATTTTTTCCTGTAGGCAAATAATAGCAGGCTTATATTCTGTAATAAGATCATAAACATCATTTTAAGTTGGCTCGGAGTCCGCAACAGTTCCAATGTACAATCCTGTGCATTATTGAGTATTATCAGATATATCTGTTTGCTTATGGGATGCAGTTTGTTTACGCTTGTCCATTCTTGTTTTTTTTTCTTTTTTTGGGAATATTCGCCTACTGATATCCATGTCTTCCTCTGCATATATTTCGAGAAGTTTATCATCTTCGTGTGATTTTGAATCAATGTCCATGGTATCAGTTTGAGATTTTTGACTCGCTCCTTCAGAACATGTGTTTTATTGGGTGCTGTACAGAGGTTTTATCTGGCAGTATTGTCAATGGCGTGTTTACTGAAAGACTTTTGCTGTTGCGTAGAATTTTCTTTCAGTGAGAAAAGGACTGATCTTGCCCAGTCAGATATTGATATGCTTGGAGGAACTGAGCAATCAGTCTGTATTGTTTCTTTGCCTCATAGTATGGCACTTTGTTTTCAACTCTGTACTTTTGGATTTTCTTTTCCCTCTGCCATTGGGTGCACTCCTTTGAGCATGCCAAATGATTTCCTTGGCAATTTGGACAGCACTGCATTTCAGTAGTGCAGTCTGTGTGTATGTGTTCTTTTGAATCACAGGAGGCACAGGTGGTAGCACCTCTGCAGACTGCTTGGGAGTGCCCAAACTTCTGACACTTAAAACAGCGGACCGGGTTAGGAATGTATGGTCTAATTTTACATCTAAAATAACCAGCTTTTACGGTTAATGGTAGAGTTGGTGTACTGAATGTGAGAATCACTGTCCGAGTAGGAGTAAGTACTCCATCTTTCTTGATGACTATTCTTCTCACATGTATGACATTTTGATCATTTAGTTTTTGAACGATCTCTTCCTCTGAAACGTTAAGGAGATCCCACTCAGCTATTACCCCTTTAGAGGAGTTTAAGGTGGCATGTGGAGTAACCTTTGCGGGAATTCCACCAATTGTAGATATTCTAAGCAGTCTTTCTGAGTGTTTATGTTCATCATCTCAACTAGAAGGTCTCCAGATTGGAGTCTTCGACCATTTTTGGAGGGCCAGCCACATTTTCAATACATTTCTGTATTAAAAATAGGGAAAGCTTACTCAATGGGTTGTCTGTCAAGGAGTGCAGAATTAGAAAAAGAGGAGCAGAATTTTCAGTTCCTTCTTTTTTCTGCCTCTTTGCATTGGATGAAGCTATATCATCCCTGGTCGATAGAGCTGGATCGAGAGATCCGTAATTATTTCTTCTGTTGCTATCCATCGTAGCTCCTTTTTGCCCTGGAAGAGTAAGTTTCTTCTACAGGTTACCGGCCCTGCCATGAAGAGACAGAAGCAGTGCCACCAGTGACCAAGCAGTTGCAGAAGTTAGTTGTTTGTTATACTTTTAGCACAGAACCACTGGAATACTTAATACTTTTAGCACAGAACCACTGGAAGTAAATAAAATAGAAAAGGGCACAAGCAAACAAATAAAACTTTTTCTTTAATACGAGCACTCCATAAATTACTGAGAAAAATCGCTTGGCACTCAGGGCCCAAAGACAGGTTTTTTTTTTTTTTTTGTAGTTGTTGGCACATCGGCTTCTGTGGCCATAATGCACCTCCCAAGGTTTTTGCAGTACTTTGATCCAAGCCCGAGGCGGGATTCGAACCCACGACCTTTGGGTTGCCAGGCAGGCACTTTACCCACCCGGCTAGTCCGGTCAGCAAAGACAGTTGAAGAATAGATGTCCAGCAGTTTGTCTTTAACCAACAGGTGGTTTATTGCTGGAACAAACTTGCATTTGTTGTTGTCGGAGTTAATAGCTTAAATAAATTCAAGGCAGAGATAGACAAACATTTGGAACAAATGGATCAGTGAAATGGGAATTTTTTTGGGCTGATGCTGTATAAATTTGCTTTCTTGCATCGTGTGCCTCTACTAATGCTAATGTTGGGTTAATGTTTGCCTTCAGCCAACAGGCAGTTGATCGTTGGAATAACCTTCCAACTGTTCTTGTGGAAGTGGGTACTTTGAATAAATTCAAGGAAGAATGAGATGAGACAAACTACTAGAGGAGATGGACAGGTGATGCAGGGATTTGTTTCTTCTCCTTTTTTTTTATTAATAACCTTGCTTTCTTCCATTATTTGCCAACAGTTCAACAAAGATAACACATTTAGATCTCCTTCAACAAAGATCTCATTCTCACCCTACACAGTATACTGTTCACTCACTTAAGACAGTCTGTTATTATAAGGCAAAAACAGAGAGCTATGATGGCCTTTATTTTTTTCTAAAAATAAAAGCATCAATTTATGTCATTTTCCATGTTACCACATTTCAAAATGTTGGAGTGCACTCGTTGGAAGTGATCAGTGATCTGCAAGGTCCTCAACTTCGATAATGATGGAAATGTCTCTCAAGAGTGAATTTTGGAATGAAAAACTGAAGATTAGTTGTTCATGAAACCGCCAAAGAAATTTCTCTCTCCATCAGATTTTGTCATTTCATTCTGATAAAAACTTTGAACATGAGACAAATCAATTGGAAGAGGGGATCTACGTGAATGTTCATCATTATGAGATAATTAATTAATTGAAACTCTTATACTACGTGAAAATTAATAATATAGTTTTTTTAGGTAGTTCGCCTGCATTACTATACATTAAGGTGACGTTTTGGGTATCTTAACGATATCCATCATCAGACATCTGTTCCCTCAACTGCTTGGTCTGATGATGGGTATCGGTAAGACACCCGAAACATCACCTTAATGTATAGTAATGTAGGCAAACAACCTAATAAACTATATTATTAATTTTCATGTGGTATGAGAGTGGTTTTAATACAATAATAACCTTAATGAAAAACAAACACATAGCATCCTCCCCTAACTATAATTGAAACTACACTATTATATCACATGGTAGATTTAAGTAATTTAGTTTTCAAATACTATGATTTGACCATTTGAAAAACCTCAGACCAAACACTTAAAGAATTTTACATTTCTTGCTGGGAAGTACTTCGCACAAAACTCCACTTGAGGATTGCATAAATAGGCCTGAAGATGGAAAACAGTCAGTCCCCAAAACGTAGCCAGAATTGTTTAAGCATTAAGTATTGAGGTGATTTAACATTCAAATCATAACATTTTAATAATAAATTACTTAAATCTATCATGTGATATAATAGTGTAGTCCCAATTAATTGATTATTTCACAGTGAGATAAATTTCTGCAATGTTTTTGCCCTGGCTATTAATAGGGGAACAATGTGAATAAAGTTCACAATGTTATTTTGGATCTAGCAGAATGTGACAAATTAATATGGTTTTACAGGTATAATTCCAAAGCCAAACAATGATCATCCCGGTGGAATACTCCTTCCCACATAACCGAAAGTCAGTAGTTTTATTTAGAAGGGTAATAACATCTACCATGTAACAAAATCTAGTAGCGATACTGTTAAAGTGCACAGCAAAATGAAGGCCATATTAGTTTGGTGTGACATATGTACTGGGAAAGTAACAATGAGAGTAGGAGTGTGTTATATGCCTAATGACTCTAATGAGTACAAATAAACAATTGTACAGAGAAATAGTGGGTCAGTAAATTAGAATGACTAATAATGGGGGATTTTAACTTCCCAGATACTGACTGGAACTTGTGGGTTGGTCACACACACACTAGCTCTTGCTAGTGTGTGAGTGACATTGGATGACTGTTTTCTGCAGCATCAAGTTCGAGAGGCAACCAGAGAGTAATACTTTTGATCTGGTTAACAGCAGTGATTATTCATGTATTAAGAATTTGCAGACAAAGGAACCACTGGGTGGCAGTGATCACAGTGTACTGATGTGGGATTTACTTAAAGATATGGCTAAGGTAAAGAAAGCCAACATGAGAACCGTCAGCTAACTTCAGTGGAAAATTAGTTTCCCGACACGGCACTCTAGCGCTGCTCGCTCAGTAAACAGATGGTAGGTGTTATCAGTCTGGAGCAGAAATCGAGAAGGATATACTGATTGATATACAGGATATACACGTAGGCGTGGCAAACAATGAAATGATTGGTGGTGGGCGCAACAGACGACAAGCTACTGTGTAGTCACTGGTTGGCATTATGATGTGTATTTACAAGTAAAGAACGGTGCATAATAATTTTGTAATGAACGGTAAACAGGTAATAGTAGCGATGAATCTTTTAAAGATGAAAGAAATTTGTAAGGAAAATAAAACGTTGCTTGATTTTTTGATGAAAACTAAATTGATAAAACCGAAATTTTACTGTTTTAAGTGCAATGATTATTTTCAACTAATTGAATCACGAACAGAATTATGTGGAAAGTTCTGCTGTTATAAAAAAAGTTCTTCGCAAGTTTCTTTATTAAAACAGTTTTATGGAAAATACAAAACTTTCATTGAAAAAGATAATGTACATTATATACTTTTGGTCAACGTGCATGCCAGTAACTATGACAGCATTCCATTTGGAGATTTTGAAAGTGACAGCAATTAAGTTTTATAAGAAACTAAGAGATATTTGCGAATTGCAGTTGTTAAAAAACCCATTAAGTTGGGTTTTGGGGAAAACTGTAGAAGCAGACAAAACTGTATTGGTAAAATCAAAACATCACAGAGAATGAAATTTAACTGATAAGAAAAAATGGGTGTTGGTGTGTTCGAAAGAGAATCTAAATTCGTCTTCATGAAATTGATAAAAAATCTGAAAGCAAAATCTCTTTTGCGCATTATTAGGAAAGCAGTGAAGAAAAATACTACCATCATAACAGATGAATGGCGTGGATATAGCCATATTACGGCCTTAGAAAAAAAGAATTACAAACATTTAATGGCGAAACACAAGGAACGTTTTGTAGATCCACATACAAGAGCACGTACGAATAATATCAAAGCCCACTGGTAAAAACTAAAAAAGTGTAACTAAAAGAGTAAATGGCAACTGTAAACATATGTTGATGGGTCACATCAATGAATATATGTGGCATCAAATTTATGGAAAAAATCATAAAGATACTTTTCACAACATTGTTGCTCAAATTGCGAATAGCTATTCAGGTCCAACTGTATCATTTGCATTCATGAATTTTTTCTGAAAAAGTTTTGTTCATTTTTATGTTCTTCATTATGTTTTTTTTCTCATTATTAAAAGCAGATTTTTGGAGTTGATGAGTGTTTCCACTGTATTATTGATTTAGATTTGGTTACAAAAAAAGAAAAGATTTCTTTATTTTGCATTATATTTCATAACCTGAGCTTAAATGGTAGGTAATAAAAGAAAAGATTTCCTTATATTTTGCAACCTAAACTTAAACGTTAGGTTGGGAAATAATAGAAAGAGAAAGAAAGAGATTCTTTATATATATATATATATATATACACTGAATAGCTATTGAGGTGTTGATTGATGTTATGATACGTGTGTGTCCACACATGTGTCTTTAAAAATACAGTAATAAAAAATTAATATTTTGTTGATAAACAAAATATGTGCTAGTCCACCCATGATTCTAAAGAAAAAAGGTCAGGTTACCCCCTCCACTTCGGGAGGCGTTCAAGCTCCAATGGGATTTCAGTAGAGGTAACCTGACCTTTTTTCGCCATTACGGCATATTATTGAACAAAAAAATAAAAACAGAGTAATAAAAAAAAATTATTTTTTGTTAATAAACAATTTATACATAGTCCGCCCATGATTCTAAAGAAAAAAGGTTAGGTTACCCCCTCCACTTCAGGAGGGGTTCAAGCTCCCATGGGATTCAAGTGGAGGTAACCTGATCTTTTTTCACCATTATGGAAAGGGTTCATTAGGGCATGTATGATTAGGGCAAGTTACCATTGAGGCAAGTGAGCATTAGTGCTTCTGAGATTAGGACAAGTGATACTAAATCAATGTTATAGTCTGTTGTGTTCACGCATAAATCAGCGCATCATTTGCCACACCTACCTGTCCATCAATATATCGTTCTCAACTTCTGCTCCAGACCTATAACACCTAGTGTCTGTTTACCAAGCGAGTAGCGCTAGAGTGCTATGTCAGGAAACTAATTTTCTGCATGGTGTGCAAAATCTGTGTGTAGTCTCACACAGATTTTAAATTCTATACAGTGGGACCAACTGATGATGTTACCAACAGCAAGTTCTGAATGAAGCATTCAAGGAAGTAAACTTGGAAGCTACTAGGGTTTTCATACCAATTAAGAAATACTGTTCAAGGCTTAGACCTAAGTGGATGTCAGATGAACTAATGAGATTTGTGGCAGAGAAGAAATATGCATGGGATGCATATAAATTATTAGGCGACACAGAAGCCTATGGTAGATATAAGCTAGTCTGTAATCAAGTCACAAAGGAGGTTACGCAAGAGAAGGCAGATTATGAGAAATCTTTGGCAAAGGATGCTAAGAAAAGTAGCAAGAACTTCTTTACTTATATAAACTCTAGAAGGAGATGAATTAGATTGGTCCATTTGATATCGATGGTTCGACTCTCGATGATCTTGCTCAGATAACTGACAAACTGAATGAGCATTTTGCATCTACATTCATAAATGAGGAATTATGTAGGAAAGTGGAAGACAGAAGCTTATTAAACTAACATGGAGCTTAATGATTTTTTAATAACTGAGAGCAAAGAGGAGGAGAAATTGTTGAAATTAAACAAAAGGAGTTTTTTTTTTTTTTTTTTTTTTGGCTGATGCTACATAAGCTTGCTCTACTACTAGCATTTCTGATATTGAGAGTGTTTGTTCAACATGACTATGCTGCAGAGAAGGGGGTGAAGTGAAACAAAAAAAAAAAAAAAAAAAAAAAAGGAAAAGAAGGATTTAAGATTGCACCTAGTGAAGCTGGAAAATTTAAAGCTCTTTCTTAAATTGGATGGTTTTTTTTTTTTTTTTTTTTAAATTTTGGCATTTTTTTTTTCTTAAATAAATTCTTAAATTTTATTCAATAAATAGTTTTAACAGTCCTTGTCACTTTTGTTAACTTATTTTTAAATTTAGCTAAAAATTTAGTAAGTTATGCCTTAATATTCATAAGCCCATTGTATCGATGATTTAAAATATTATATTTCATAATTTATAACTTGTAGTGTAGTGCATTTTAGTAGTAATTGCAGTGTTTTAATTGTAGTAAATAAGCAGTCTGAAGGTCCTAATCATTTAGGTTGGAATATTTTTTGTTTTTATATAAGAAATTAGAAAGTTGGTAGCACTTTCTGATTTCTGGTAGCACAAAGTTGTTTAGGTTTGGTTTCGTTTCGTTTTGATTTTATTGGCGCATTAGCTACTAAGGCTATAATGCGCCAAGACCAAGTCATATATAAAAAATTTTAAACTTTCAGTGACCTAATTAGTTAGGTCACTATGTCAAAATGTATAACAAATGTATAAAAGGTATAAAAGAAAAATGTAAATTTTATATACAAGCAAAAATGTTTATTGATTTTAAAAAGCTAAAAACAGCAGACACATTGTCATTGTTGGATAAAATCTGACTGAGTGTATACGGCTCAGTCAGATGATTAAAAGGGGTAAAACGAATATTGCTAAAATCTGGACAATCAATTAAAATGTGTCTGATAGTTAAAATTGTGCCACAGGACTCACACATAGGATCAGTCCTCAGCAAAAATGAATGAGTCAAATGACTATGTCCTACGGGTCCGAGCAAGAACAACTTCCTCCTTACGATTCCTGCGCAGACTAGACTGCCACGGTTCAATTACAGGCTTTATTTGATATAATTTATTCATAGTCTGTCTATTCCACGAATCCTGCCATTGGGAGTATATCTTTTGATTTATTATTTGCCTGTAGTCTATATATAGGGGACTGACAGGCAGCGATTATTACTGGGAATTGCTGATTTGGCTGCGGTGTCAGCCAAATCATTTCCCTTATTCCCAATGTGGCTGGGAATCCAGCAGAAGCGGATATCATATTCACGTTCTCGGAGGAAGTGAATCTTCTGCTGAATGCAAGACAGAACTGGATGAGAATTATATCCCACAGTTATTAAAGCCTGTAACACGCTGAGACAGTCGGAATATAAAATGAACCATTGGTATTGGCATTCACTAATGTAATCCAAGGCTACTCTATAGCATGCAGCTCTGCAGTAAATATACTGCATTCAGAGGGGAATCTGCTCCGATGTAGTGCTGTCTGTAAAGACAGCAGCAGATCCCACATATGATTCCGACTTTGAGCCATCTGTGTAAACTGGCGCGAAGTCAGAATGTTCAGCTCGGTGTGCTGAATAAAGCTGCAGGTAGACAGACGATGGAGTGTCCAACTTTCCCCAATTTCTAAGGGATAAGTCACATGCTGGGACATGAGCATGCCAGGGTGGAAGGGGTTGCTTTGGTGTTTGGGCAACCTTGTCTAACTTGATATTAAGTTCTTTGAGTAGCTCTTAGAGACGAATACCAAAAGGTCGGTTGGCAGTCTTACGGGTGTTGTACAAATTTTCCCATTGTGGCTCAAAAACGGATAGCCACGTAGGATGGTCTGGCAGGGATTTCAGTTTTAAAGCATACTTTAAAGACAACTGCTTACGTCGAAGCGATAACAGTGGTTCGTTTGCTTCGACATATAGGCTCTGGACAGGAGATGTGCGATATGCTCCAGTAGCGATACGGAGGGCCTGATGATGGACAGGGTCCAGCCATCGAAGGACACTGTCTCTGGCTGAGGAGTATACCTGGGACCCATAATCTAAATTGGATCGCACAAGTGTATGGTAAAGCCGTAGAAGGGTGCATTGGTCTGCTCCCCAAGATGTAGAGGAGAGCGACCGGAGAATATTAAGCCCTCGTGTGCACTTTGTGCAGAGTTGATGGATGTGATCCAGAAAGGTCAGTGTTTTATCGAATATGAGTCCCAAGAATTTTGTGTCCACTGCTACTGGAATAGCATTTTGTCCGAGCCTTAATTCAGGTTCAGGATGAAGATTACGCTTACGACAAAAGTGTGTGCAAACAGTCTTTACCAGCGAGAACCTGAAGCCATTAGCAAGTGCCCAGGAGTTGAGGCGATCAATGGCTTTCTGCAGTTGTCTTTCAATAACCCTCATGTTGCATGACTGACAAAATATGCTAAAGTCATCAACATAGAGGGCACTGTTTACAGTTGGAGGAAGTTGTTCTGTGATGGAGTACAAAGTTGTTTAGAAATGTAATATATTTTCTAAATATTATTTAGAATGTAATTTACATTCTGATATTTAAAATTTTTATATTTTAATTATAATAAATTACATTAAGTTCCAATGGCAAAAGCTTAAATAAATTACATTTTAAATAATAATAATAACAAAGACCCTACATAACAGCCTAGCAGCAATAGGTCTCCCAGCAAACACCTACAAGGAACTCCAGAAAGTCGCAATCCTGAACACCTGTAGGATAGTCAGAGTTCCTCGACCAACAGTAACACCAGATATAACAAACAGAAATTTTTTTTTGGTAGCAATACCCATCATGAGGTAGAAACCCCAATCAGGGAGAAATAATATAATAATAACAATATTATTATTATTACTTACAATATAATTTAAATGTGGAGGATTGGTCAGTTTGTTTTTTAGAGGCTGTTTGCTTGTTACAGAAATTCACTTTTGAATTTCTCTTCCTTAGGAAAGATCGGTCGTTCTGTATCCATATCATCTCCAATATTTACCTCTATTGGTTTACCTTCATCAGTTGCATTATAAATGCCCATCTGTGTAGAAGGTTTTTTGTTTTAGCAGACTTTCATTCTTCTGTTTCTATACCTTTGGAGAGGTAGAAGTACGAATACATGGAATTCGGTTCTGTATATTATTAACCTGATCAATTGTCCCTTGTTCTGATTCTGTTAACAAAGATTTGCCTACTCAGCAAGTGATATTTTTGGGCAATTGTCTTAGTCTGATGTTTTTTGGTAATAGCTGAGTAATTATGTTTGGCATGTCTCTAGGAGGAGCTGTTTTTTCACCTCCTTGGCATTACTTTGTGCTCAATTTTGTACCTTTGGATTTTGTTTCCTTAATTTCAACACGTGAAAAGCTTCTGAATATTATAGATGACTGCTTTTACAATTTACAAAACATGGTGAATAAGTAGTACATTCTGCTTGCACGTGCTCTTTTGACCCATAATTAGGGCATACTGCATTTCCCCCTACAAGTCTTATGAATGGCCAAAGTTTTGGCATTTATAACATCATATGGGATTTGGTATATATGGTATGATACAGCATATGAGATAACTTGCTTTTACTACTGTTGATGTACTGAACATAAGTACAATATTACATGTAGGTACAAGCATTCCATCTTTTTTTTTTTTTTTAGTCAAAATTCTCTTTGCACATATGGCCTCACTTCCGGCAGTTCTTGTGCTAATTCTTCCTCCAATACATATTTGTCCCAGCTGCTATAACACCCTTAGAGGTATTTAATATGGCATGGGGAATGACTTTGACAGTTTTAGTAGTACATCAGTGTCATTGAGTGACTGTGTCTATGTAAAGGTCCCCTGATTGAAGCCTCTTTACAACTATTAAGTGGATCAGCAGAATTTTCTAGACCATGCTGAATAATAAATGGAGAAAGCTTGCTAATAAATTATGGGTTATGTGAAAGGGTACATGATCTTGTATTTGCATTTCTCTTCTCATTCTTTTCAGGATTTGAAGTGTCCTAATCAACTGGAGTGTCATGATATTACAAGCCAGTGAGCTCTACTGGTAGAAAGTTTTGTAGATCCATTTGGTTCCTTTTTTTGGTTCCTTTTAGCCATGGTAGTTGGCTCTCTAGCCAAAATTTCCAGTCCTGCCATGTGAAGGCAGGAGTAGTGCCACCAGCAATCAAGCAGTTTTTAAAGTTAGTTTAGTTAGTAAAGAAGTTAATAATAATATTATTAAAAAGAAAAAAAGGTGGATTTCCTTCCTGGATTCTTACTTGAAAGCATTTAAGTACAGATCCACTTGCAATAAACTGGGGAGAAAAGGGCACTACAAATAAAACATAATTAAATCACTTCAAAAGAGTATAAACTGCACTGGAAAATCATTTGGACACTACTACTTGGCACTTGAGGCTGAGTCTTTCCAGTTCCTGCTATGGAGGTATTATGCAAATGTGGAAAAGCAGGGAAACTAGTAGGTTAGCTTATTTTTGTATTTTAGAACTTTATAAGATTTTTATTTTATTTTATTTTATTTATTATTTTTTTTTTTGCTTAACATAATTGATAGTAAAGGAATACTTTCAATAGCACTAACCACATAAGTCAACTTTAATTTTAGCTAAATATTTAAATAATTATAACTTACCATATATACAATTGTTATTACTACAGGTACCATATCATTTATCTGGCTTCCCCAGAAAACCGGCTATTTTTGAAACTGGCTAGTTTCGAATCTGGCAGGCTTTTTTTTTTGACAACATACAGGTGCAGAATATAGCAATCAATCGCACGTCAGTTTCAGTATGACAGTTGCTGTGTACACTTGCTCCTCTACATTTATGTGATTATTTGTTCCAATTTATTATAATTTTCATTTAATACCATGTCTAAAAGGAAACATTTTGCACTCAGTATATAGAAGAAAGTATAGTTACTTATGAGACTCGATAAAGGTGCTTTAGTGTAGCATTTGAGTGGAGAGTATGGTGTTGGTACATCTATTATCTATGATATCAAGAAACAGAAGGAACAGATACTTAAATTCTACAGCGACAGTGATGTGTCTAAATTAATGGACAAGCGAAAATCTTTACACCAGTTGAAGAGTGTAGATATGGACATAGTGTTGCTTGAATGGATTAGGCAGTGTCGGAGTGAAAAGATTCCACTTAATCTTTCCATTATAATGGCCCAAGCTAAAAACTTTTTCACAAGGAATTAAATTTGACAACTCCATGTGAATATTCATCTGGGTGGTTCAACAGATTTAAACAAAGGCACGGCATTCGCAAGCTTAAGGTTTGTGAAGAAAAGGCTTCTGCAGACCACGATGCTGCAGAGGAGTATTTAGATGAATTTGCCAAGTTGGTTTCTGATGAGGGACTGTCAGCTGAACAGGTGTACATTGCAAATGAAACTTCTTTATTCTGGTGTTACACACCAATGAAATTGTATGTAACACCAGATGAGTCAGCACCAGAAGGTATAAAGATTCTAGGGAAGAACTTATGATTCTTGCATGTTCCAACACAGCCAGCATCCACAAGTGCAAATTACTCACTGTTGGGAAAAGTCAGAATCCTTTAAGGCATTTAAGGGAGTCAGGGTGTTTCCTGTGATTTATAAGGTAAATAAGTGAGCTTGGATAAGGTAAATAAGCGAGCTTGGATAAGGCAAATAAGCGAGCTTGGATAAGGCAAATAAGCGAGCTTGAATTAGAAACCAATCAATGAAAATTTTCACCGATTGGTTTCTAAAGAACTTTGTGCCTAACCACCAGGGCTCATTGTAAATCTGTGCGACTACCTGATGACTGCAAAATTATTTTAGTGCTTGATAACTGTTCTGCGCACCGTCCTCCTGAAGTTCTAGTCAAGGACAACATATGTGCTGTTTACTTGCATCCCAATTGTAATTTGCTAATTCAGCCTTTAAACCAAGGCATTCTTTGTGTGTTCAAGTGCAGGTACAGGGATGTATTTCTGCGGAAAATGCTAGACACTTGCAATAAAAGTATAAAAGCAAAAGAATTTCAGAAAGCATTTAATGTTAAAGATGTACTTTGGAGTGCTGCAAAGTCTTGGGACAAGTGTGTTAGTTGTCTGATGGCGCCAGCGGTTTCCCACCATCTCCCAAAGATACTTTGATAAACGGCTGGCATAAACTATGGCCATCTAAGTTATTTCTTTCTTTGATGATGATGAACCAAATTTTTGTGGTTTTCGTATGTCTGGCGAGGAAGAACTAGTGAAGAATTTATTGGAATATGCAAAAGGTTTGTTGTGTAAAGTAGCCAAGTCACTTGATGAAGGGGCTATACAAGAGTGTATAAACATTAACTATTAATGTATAAACATTAATCTCACTGATAGTGAAATTGTAGTTATGGTAATGAATGCTGATAAGAACAAATCACATGAGAGTGATGATGACAGTGCACTGAAAGAAGAAGAGAAAGTGTCTATAGATAGGTGCATCAGCCTGACTCAGGAACTGATTCAGGGAATGGAGCAAAAAAGCTTCATCAATGAGCAGCATATAATGTGAATGAATAAAATACAAGAGGTTTTCATTACAGAAAAACCAAAGTATATGAAAGAACAGAAACTGCAGGACATGTTTCCAAAGATCAACCAGAAACTTTCAAGTAAAGTTCAACCTGAGCCTCAACCTTCAACCTCCAATACCTGTGCTTCTTCTCTTCCTGTACCTGTCACCCCAGATGTTGAATTGTCTTCAGATGAAGATTAGTGGATTAATACTGATTAAACAGACCCTGCTTTAGAATTGTATTAATTTGTATCTGTTAAATGCAATTTCTTTCTTTACTTTTCATTGTTTATTTTATATTTTAAGTATATATTAAGCCTTGGTCCAGAAAACCGGAAAATCCAGAAATCCGGGTCACCTCCAGTTTGTTGTTTGTTATTTGGTTTTTAGGAGCATTAGCAACTAAGGCCATATTGCTCTGGAGATAGGCAGTGGTCATTCCCTGACCTTTCCACAACCTTCGTATTTGGTGGTCATGGGCTTGAACCCCGGTCTAATCAAGAAGCGTATGCTACGCAATGCTGCTCCTGCCCACCTGGCTACAGAGGTGCCTCACCTCCGGTTCCAAGCTTTCTGGATAAATGGTCCGGTGCCTGTAGTAATTTTAGCAAGATCTTCATGAGTAACAATTCTTTTGATGAAAACCAAAGCATTATTTAACACAGTAGGATTATAGAAAATAAAGTCATAATCCAGAGAAACAAATAACAAAAATGATCTGAGCTATCTTTATTCAATTCCGCATTAAAAAATTATACATATTTTTTTATTATCAGAAATCACTCTGCTTCAAGCCAACATAAAATTAATGCTTACCTGTTTCTGAGTAACATTTTGCCTTACTCCTTTAGGACCTTGCATTTGTTGAGACTTTGTAGTTCTTTCTTTTTTAGCTGCCATAGCAGCTTTGTAGCTAAAATTAAAACCAAAATTACTAGGAAATATAAAAACACACACTAACAAGAAATTCTAATTAGCATTAGCATTAGTAGAGGCATTTGATGCAAGAAAGCAAGCTTATGCAGCATCAGCCAAAAAAAAAAAATAAAGTAAAATAAATAAATAAAAAATAACCACTTCCACTTCACCCCTCTGTTCGTTCGAAATACCTGTCCAGCTGAGCCTTAAACTTATTTAGGCTATCAACTTCCACGACGAGGGATTGAAGTCTGTTCCACCTACCAATCACCCGCTGGCTAAAGGCAAATTTCCGCACATCTATCCTACATCTGTCTTTCCTCAATTTGAATTTATGCCCTCTCAGGTGATTATTCTGAGCAAGAGGAAGAATCCCATTAGCATTGAGCATGCTCAAACCATTCAAGGCTTTGTACACCTCTATCAGATCACCTCGCTGGTGCCTAGTCTCCAGACACTGTAATTCGCAAAACCTAAGCCTTTCTTCGTAAGAGCACCCCTTTGTTCCATTCACTAATCTTGTTGCCCTTCTCTGTACTCGTTCCAGCAGCTCTACATTCTTCTTGAAATGAGGCCTCCAGACCTGTATACAGTACTCTAGGTGCGGTCTGACCATTGCCTTATACAAGGGAATAATCACCTCCTTATCCCTGCTAGAAAAATTCCTATATATCATTGACAATACACAATGAGCTACTCTTGCAGCCCATCTGCACTGCTCAGAGAACTTCATATCTGCCTGCACAACCACCCCCAGGTCCCTTTCATTCTCTACCACTGTCAGTGTAGTTGCTCTGGGGTTGCTGTTTCCCCATATGCAGTACTTTACATTTGTCAATGTTAAACTTCATTTGCCACCTCTCAGCCATCTGCTCAACCTTTCCAGATCCTGTTGCAGCAGCATAGTGTCAGTAGTGTCCTTGACAACCCTGCCAACTTTTGTATTGTCTGCAAACTTGGACATTAAGCTTGATATACCATCATCAATATCATTTATAAATACAGAAAACAATAAAGGACCCAATACTGAACCCTGAGAGACTCCACTAATAACATTAGTCCACGATGAGCAGTGTCCATTGATTACCACTCTGTCTTCTCCCCCTCAACCACCCCTTTATCCATAGCAGCAATTTGCCTCCAATGTCACACTGCTCCAATTTGTGTAGCAGTCTTCCATGTGCAACAGTATCAAAAGCCTTTCTAAGATCCAAGTATATAATATCAGTTATTCCCTGCATCCAGTTCTTTTGTGACTGCATCATAGTATCCAATCAAGTTGGTCAGGCAAGACTTCCCCTTAACCCCGAACCGGTCCACCTTTTTTTTAACTCTACTTTAACCCTAACTTGAAAGTTGCCCCTCCTGAAAAAAACAAGTAATTTCCATAATTTCTACTCAATTTACAAAATTGAAACTCCCAATATACATAAACAGAAGTATATTCTTTGATTTCCTACCTTTAGCGCTCAGCAAAAACTATTAATTTACTCTAAAACAGCAAAAATGTACGATCACATTTCAATTTACTAAATTTTGATGTCGGCAAAACAAGATCCAAGCTTTGAAAATAAAACGAGTTATATCATTAGTTCAAAAATTCGCGCGTCATCTGGACGCCTCTGGCTAAAACGAATCAACGCAAGCGGAGAGATAATTGACTGATCGAGCTTACGTCAATTAGCGTTACCAAGGTGATCCAAGGAGAACGTAAAAATGTAAACGATTTTCGTGGAAAACAAACAGTTGAGCATCATTACACTAATTTGTATAGCTCTCCCGCATGGCTCTCTCACAACAGTTTGCTTTACTGGTTTTCGTAATTGTTGTACGAAAGAATTGCAACGAATTTTTGAAAAACAAAAATATCTTTTCTTTTCTTCAGTATGTATTGTATCTACTAACAAAATATCAAGGAAATTCATCTATTGGAAGCCATACTGGAAACGGAAGGAAAACAGAAGAAAAAACTGATCACCACAATGCGCAATTACAATAAAGCCAACTTTTTTTTTTCAAAAAAAAAAAGTTGGCTTTATTGTAATTGTTTTTAGAGGACTAAATCAGATATTTCCTCGATACCATCAAAAATTGTTCATTGTGAACACACGCCCGAAATATTCAGCACAAAGAGTCATATGTTTCGATGCTTGAATTCAGTTTCACAACAGATGCTAATAAGTCAGCTTCAACGTAGGACGCCTAAGTCCTACAGTGAAGCCGATTAGCTTTTTCGTAATTATTTTCAGGAACAATAGTTTGAACAATCCCTCTGGAAATATTAGCGAGTGAATTGCATTATGCATTTCAAAAATCGCTGTATAGCTTGTCCCTGAATGCAAATAGCTTCTTTTGAGTGAGCGCCCTTGTACAGATGTTTTATTGCGGACAGTTCCTTCCAGTCAGTAAAAATCATCAGTAGTCGTCCTTTATTATACCTATAAAGTAATTCGTTATGTTGGGGGAAACGGTTTGTGCTCCTAATTGATGTAGCAATTTCGAATTTTGGCAAAGTGTATTATTTGAACACAACCTACATTAGAAGGTCACTAAAAGAGTTGATAATTGGTGGGCAGCATTCCGACAAACAAATTCCATTTATATTCCGGGATGACCTCTCTCTCTCTATTTCGGGATCTTTGACCACAAGGAGGGAGACTGCTAAATGCGGTCACCGACCGCATTTAGCAGTCAGCGACCCATCTGCCAAAAATCACAGAAAAACAAGAGAAGTGATGGGGAGAAAATATATTTTTTCAGCGGGGTTATCTGTTTATTGCAGCTAGAACAGCTTTATGACCGTGGATAGTGAATTTATTCCGCTTCTGTACTAAATATGAATTTCTCCCTTTGTGATGACATCAAAGCGTAACAAGCAAATATCTTCTAACAATAGGTTTTGAGCAGCCGTTAGTCGTAATCTGTTAGCTTTGAATTGTTATAAATATTGCAGTTTTGTGAAGAATACACAGTTCAAGAAAGAACGTTATTCATAGCGGATGATTTTTTTTCTTTCCTTTTATGCACAAGTTTTCAAAGTTTATAACGCAACTATAAATACTTTCTCGAAATTTCGTTACAAGATCAAACCCAGGAAACTGCTGTTCCGATATTGTTTACTAAAAATAATTACAATAAAGCAAACTTTTTTGTTTTCATAAAATGCGCTTTGCAGTGTTATCAGTTTTACAGTTTTGTCCGGTTTACAACAGATGAATTTCCTTGATCTTCTGTTCGTAGGAGCAACACACGTTGAAGAAAGGAAATACGATCTGTTCGCCTTTCAAAAACACTGCTACTCAACTAAAAGTATTTACCTACCTTCCCTTCCCTTCAATATTCGACGTAACTTTACGGGCGACGGTGTGACGTAGCCAACGGTTTTCTCACGCTCCGCGCCACGAAAACAATTTCGCTCTGTAAAGAGAAACTCCCCCTCCAAAAGAAACGAACGAATCAAGTGTCATGTTTCATAAGCCATAGGCAAATTAGGTGGGTTTAATGCACACTTGATGTCACATTTTTGTAAATTTCGTGAAATTCAATAGAAGATTTTGAAAATTGAAGTGGGAAAATTCAAGAAAACAGTTCTGGCTCCAACTATAGCGAGTTTCAGCTATGTAAGTAGAGTAAAAATTATAGAATTTATTAGTTGTAATTTGATCTGGGTAGATATTTACCCAGGGGATCGGATCAGTTAACAAAACCATGCTGTGTCTGAGCTATAACTGAAGTCTTGTCTAGATGATCCTGCAGTGCTTCTTTAACCAGTGCCTCCATTAATTTTCCGGGAACAGAAGTTAAACTCACAGGTCTATAATTACTTGTGTCAGCCTTTGATGCTTCCTTGTGAATTGGGGTCACATTTGCACATCTCCAGTCCATGGGTACCTCCCCTGAGTCCAAAGAAGCTCTCATAATTATGGCTAAGGGTTTGCTTACTTCCTTTGCTGCCTCCTTTAATATTTATTTTTTTTTTTACTTTAATAATTTATTTACTTTAATAATTACTTGGAAGGGGGTCTACATAATTGTTAAGTTATTATGGTAATGAATTGATACATACCACAATGTTATATCACATGGCAGGTTAAGTAATTTATTATTGAAATGATACAATTTGAAGAATTGAACTAACTCTATGCCAAACACTTAATTTATGGCTACAGATTGGGAACTCACTGTTTCTTGTCTTTAGGCCTGTGGGGTTAGAACAATATTTAAGGAATGATACTACAAGTTTTCAATTTGATAATGATATATGCATGGATAAGTTAAATAGAGGATAATTTGATTATTTACAATACAATGTCTAATTACATCTACAATATTATAATATACTTCATTATATATATAATTGCCATCTAATTATTACACTTTTGTTTATTATTATTATTTAATTAATTCATTAATTAATAAATATAGTTTATGAAAAACCCGTAGAGTTATTCTCTAAGTTAGGTTAGGTTGGAAAGTCTTAACTGTTAATGTGATAATGGAGTGGAGTTTCTTGATCTGGTTTCAAGGCATGAGTGTTTATATAGGTTGGGGTTGACTTAGGTGTAGGCAATGGGAGGTTGTAGAGTGGCTAAACCTGGCAGATTTGGGGACAGGCAGGCGTAGATTGTGGAGGGAAGATTAAGCTGGTTCTGCAGTTTGAGGGGGGGGAAGGGAAGAGAAATAGTGTGGGAGTATATCTATGGATCTTCCTAAACTTTTTAACTTCCTACAGAATAATAAACATAATCTGATCAATCAACATATGATCTATTCAATAATTAATTGTGTTATACTACCAATGGGTCCTTGAGGGTGTCACAGACATTTTCTCAGATATGCCAAGCTGTGCTTGCTACCTGGGAGTTTAAATGCTGATAGAACTGATATGCAGGTATTCAAGCCAAGAGGACCTAATTTCGGTGAAGTCCGGTCGGTCTATGACAGCCAAATCCTCTGTTTGCTCCTTCACAATGGTGGGACTTTAGCAACCCTGGGTATAACCCCAATATGCAAGTCCTGAAATATGGCACATAGCACACTATGGGTGGCCACCTAGCTGCAAACCAACGTAAGCAAGGGTCGAGGTGTGCTGACCCCTGCATATGTTGCACAAGGAAGAATGCTGCCCTTCTGTGTTACCAGGCAATACTAGATGGTAGATAACTCTCATCAACTGGTGCAATACCACCACTTTGCTTATTGGAGGCTTGAATGGTGGAACCCATGTTTATCCCCAAAGCAAAGCCTTTCGAGGTTATGATGAACATCATGGCAAGATCCAATCTTCCTTACATTTCGAGGGTACAGCTCTAAAACAGTGTTCGCAGGTCCTTTAGTTAGTTTACTGGACCTAACTTATTGGTAACTATCTAGGAGGCTTTCGGATCAGCTAGTGAATTAGTATATAATTTCACTTCCCCTACTCTGCCAGACAGTGATGGGAGGGAGTCCGAGCAGTGTGTATGCAGGGCATTGTCGAGACTACATTATGTCAAGGAGCTGGATATATTCTTATAATGTGCACACCATATCCAAAAATTTCATTACTTCATACAGCTTGTCTCCCCCATCTTTTCTTACTACTGAATACACCAAATTGTCAAACTAATAGAGCAAACTTATCTGCAAAAAGATCTAAGATTCCCAAACACTTCCTCATTCATTTTGCAAATATACATGCTCTCAGTTCTTATTTTAATGATGTCCATTTCCACTTACAATATTATAATATTATAATATAATATCTGCCAAACCCCATGTACTTTTTCTGGTTCAGAATCTCAGTTATCAGTGGATTTAACTGATGACAAAATCTCAGTTATCAGTGGATTCAACCACTCTCATCTCAGTTGTCTGAATTCTTCACTTTGTGATTCCTTTCACTTTAGGTGCCACTGAAGCCAGGTGGGAAGGAGCAGCAGCAGTGCGTAGCACACGCTTCTTGATTAGACTGGGGTTCGAGCCTGTCACCACCAAATACGGAGGATGCGGAAAGGTCAGAGAATGACCACCGCATATTCCCGGAGCAATATGGCCTTAGTTGCTAACGCTCCTAAAAACCATATAACAAACAAACAACCTTTCACTTTAAAGGTGGTACTTGTGCATATGTCTGTTCAGATATTCCTTTCAGAGACAGTAATTTGGAATCTCCTCTTTTCGATCTTCTCTGGCTTAAAATCTCTTTACCACATTCTGTCAAATTCAACTGTTGCTGCTATCATTCTCCTAATTCACTAATCACTTGGAACTCTTTGACTTCCCCTCTTTGAAACTTGACTTTCTCCAGTCCAACTTTCCTAACAGTGAGGTGATTTTAATGTTCACAACTCCAGCTGGCTTAGGTTTTCTAGTCACATGGCCTAGCTAGTCGAGATCCTGAGGCTTTTACAATTACTAATGACCTCGCACAGATTGTTCATTTACCTACCAGAATACCAGACAATCCTAACCACAAAGCCAACATGCTTGATCTTTTTCTCACAAACAACCTTTCTAAGTACATGTTGGCACTAATGATATTAAGAGTAGGAGACCAGCAGAATTACTTAACAAGTACAGGTCACTGTTGAAAAAAAGCCGTGAAGTAGGGTTGAATTTGAAAGTGTCTGCAATTCTGCCCAGACACGATAGGAGGGAGTATATGATGAGAGCCTTGTAGATCAATTCGGCCCTGGAAAGATTGTGCAAGGCTCAAGGGGTAGAATTTTTTTCAGCCTGTACTGTACTTGTTACCAGGAGAGATTGCTTCTACAGGGATGGGATACACTTAAATAGAAAGGGTGCAAGAATATTTGCTGATGCTATCGAGGCAGTGTTAGGTGGGTCGGAAAACTGCTAGCTTGGGGGGGGTGGGAGACAAAGACAAATAGATTAACAGTACCACTGGCAGAGGTGAAAGAGATTCTTCCACTGCTTCTATGGGAATGAGCAGAAGCCTGAAAAACAAGATGCAGGATATTTCAGAGACTGCTGGAAGTCATTGCGGTACAAGTAAACACATGGGTTGTGTTAGGGTAGCTAAGAATAGAAACAGGTGCATGTATACTTGCGTGTACACCAATGCTAGGAGTTTAGTAAATAAATTTGATGAATTTGAGGTATTGCTCAAAACATCAAAGGCAGATATTGTTGGGATATCAGAGACATGGTGTCACACAGATATAAGGAATGCAGAACTGGAATTTCGGGAGTACAACGTCTACAGAAAGGATAGACATGATAGGAAGGGAGGAGGGGTTACGCTATTAGTTAAAAAACACATAAAATCCAAGGACGTGAAGCCAGTCGACATCGATGGACAGGGCAGTGTCGAGTCAGTTTGGTGTGACATAAGCATGGGTAAATCAAAATTGAGAGTAGGAGTGTGCTATAGGCCTAATGACTCTGATGAGTATAATAAGATACTGTACAGGGAAATAGAATGGGCCAGTAAATCAGAGAGGCTTATAATGGGGGATTTTAATTTCCCAGATATTGACTGGAATTTGTGGGTTGGTCACTCACACACTAGCAAGGCTTTTGTGGATTTATTGGATGATTGTTTTCTACACCAGCATGTTCGGGAGGCAACTAGAGGGAGTAATACTTTTGATCTGATTATCAGTAGTGATTCTTCATGCATTAAGAATCTGCAGATAAAGGAACCACTAGGTGGCAGTGATCACAGTGTGCTGAAGTGGGATTTACTCAAGGAGGTAACTACCATCAGAGGTAAAGGGAAGGGTTTTTGCTTTCGTAAAGGCGACTATGATGGGCTGAGACAGTATTTAAATTCTATACAGTGGGACCAACTGATGATGTTACCAACAGCAAATTCAAAATGGGAAGCATTCAAGGAACTAATCTTGGAAGCTACAGGCTTTACATACCAACTAAGAAATATTGTTCAAGGCTTAGGCCTAAATGGTTGTCAGATGAACTAATGAGACATGTGGCAGAGAAGAAAAATGCATGGGATACATACAAATTAATGGGTGACATGAAAGCCTATGATAGATATAAGTTGGTCTGTAACCAAGTCACAAAGGAGATTAGGCAGGCAAAGGCAGATTATGAGAAATCCTTGGCAAAGGATGCAAAGAAAAACAGAAAAGAGTTCTTTACCTATTTAAACTCAAGAAGGAAAGGGATGAATCAGATTGGTCCACTGGATGTTGATGGTTCAACAGTTGAGGATCCTGCTCAGGTGGCTAACAATCTAAATGAGTATTTTGCATCTACATTCACACATGAGGAGTTATTCAGGAAGGGGAATGTCGTAGGTGAAGTAAACATTGGCAGTGCGCTAGACGATTTTCTAATAACTGAGAGGAAAGTGGAGGAGAAATTGTTGAGGATAAACATAAAAAAGGCACCCGGGATGGATGGGATCTATCCAGTTATATTAAAGGAGGCAGCAAAGGAAGTAAGCAAACCCCTGGCAAAATATGAGAGCTTCTTTGGACTCAGGGGAGGTACCCATAGACTGGAGATGTGCAAATGTAACCCCAATTCACAAAGGAGGATCAAAGGCTGACACAAGTAATTATAGACCTGTTAGTTTAACTTCTGTTCCAGGTAAATTAATGGAGGCACTGGTTAAAGAAGCACTGCAGGATCATCTGGACAAGAATTCAGTTATAGCTCAGACACAGTATGGTTTTGTTAAGGGCAGGTCTTGTCTGACCAATTTGATTGGATACTATGATGTAGTCACAAAAGAACTGGATGCAGGGAATAACTTTGATATTATATATTTGGATCTTAGAAAGGCTTTTGATACTGTTGTGCATGGAAGACTGCTGTACAAATTGGAGCAGTGTGGCATTGGAGGCAAATTGCTGCTATGGATAAAGGGATGGTTGAGTGGCAGAAGACACAGTGGTAATCAATGGACACTGCTCAACGTGGACTAATGTTATTAGTGGAGTTCCTCAGGGTTCAGTGTTGGGTCCATTGTTGTTTTCTGTATTTATAAATGATATAGATGATGGTATATCAAGTTTAATGTCCAAGTTTGCAGACGATACAAAGGTTGGCAGGGTTGTTAAGGACACTACTGATGCTATGCTGCTGCAACAGGATTTGGAAAGGTTGAGCAGCTGGGCTGAGAGGTGGCAAATGAAGTTTAACATTGACAAATGTAAAGTACTACACATGGGAAACAGCAACCCCAGAGCAACGTATCAACTCTGTGGTACTACACTGACATGGTAGAGAATGAAAGGGACTAAGGGTGGTTGTGCAGGCAAATATGAAGTTCTCTGAGCAGTGCAGATGGGCTGCAAGAGTAGCTCATGGAGTATTGTCAATGATATATAGGAATTTTTCCAGCAGGGATAAGGAGGTGATTATTCCATTGTATAAGGCGATGGTCAGGCCACACCTAGAGTACTGTATACAGGTCTGGAGGCCTCATTTCAAGAAGGATGTAGAGCTGCTGGAACGAGTACAGAGAAGGGCAACAAGATTAGTGAATGGAACAAAGGGGTGCTCTTACGAAGAAAGGCTTAAGTTTTGCAAATTACAGTGTCTGGAGACTAGGCACCAGCGAGGTGATCTGATAGAGGTGTATAAGGCTTTGAATGGCTTCAGCATGCTCAATGCCGATGGGATTCTTCCTCTTGCTCAGAATAATCACCGGAGAGGGCATAAATTCAAATTGAGGAAGGGCGGGTGTTGGATAGATGTGCGGAAATTTGCCTTTAGCCAGTGGGCAGTTGGTTTGTGGAATAGACTTCCATCACTTGTTGAAGTTGATAGCCTAAACAAATTTAAGGCTCAGCTGGACAGGTATTTCGAACGAACGGACGGGTGAAATGGGAGTAGTGGTTGTGCTTTTTTTTTTTTTTTTTTTTTTTTGGGGTGATGCTGAACAAGCTTGCTTTCTTGCATCATATGTCTCTACTAATGCTAATGCTAAAAGTACACGGTTGAGGTGGCTGGTCCTCGAGGTACCTCAGATCACAACTTGGTGGTGATTTTTTCTCCAAAGCAAGGCCTTTCGAGGTTATGATGAACATTATGGCAAGATCCAACCTTTCTTACATTTCTCTAATGGAGCCATTCTCAACCTTGTGTTCTTTGGCATTACAAGAATATGATGGATGATCTGCGAGATTTCCTTTCTTCGTTTTCTTGGTCGGATTACTGTTTCAAATCTTATGACGTCAATGTTTACTCAGTTTGTGTCAGTGAAATTATTCTTGGAGATGGAATCCTATATTCCACCCTCCACCTTAATCTCGTCCTTTATCTAAACCTTGATTTTCCAATAAATGTGCTAAGGCCATTCAAGAGAAGAATGTTGCAGATTGTAATTGGCTTGTTTCTAAATCTTCAAGTTCATTTTCTGCCTACACAATTGTAAAGCAGTTATTAATCAGTCCAAACCAGATTTCGAACAGGCTAAGAGTAGAACAAACGCTTGCTTCTTGTCAAAGTGACAGCTGAGCTTATTGGTCTCTTTTGAAAGCTATTGATTGAAACTGTTGTCCATCTCTATCAAAACCAGATGGTTCAACTGCCACTTCAGCTAAATATAAAGCTAACCTACTAGCATCCTATTTTTATTTCAACTCGTGTATTGATGATCTTGCTAAATACATAGGTGGTAGATGACTTTCATCAACCGGTGAAATACCACCACTTTGCTTATTGGAGGCTTGAAGTCGTGAAACCCATGTTTAGTCTCCAGAGCAAAGTTTCCGGCATCCCCCTTCCCCCATACTTCCCCTTCAACCCATGCACAGTACTAAGTACTTTAGGTTTTGATACCTTTCGTGTTTGGGGTTTTCATTAAAAAAAAAAAAAACCACCTCCCACCATTCGATGCTTCCTATGGTCTTCCAACAAAAAGATGTCAGAAGGATTTTAATATATCTTGATACTAAGAAAGCTCCAGGTCCTGATGACATTTCCTCACTTGTTCTTAAAACCTGTGTTGCCTTTTTTCACTTTCTTATTCCAAAGGTGTTTTTCTTTCTGCTTGGAAATTTGCTAATATCCAGCCAGTTCCTAAAAAGGGTGACAAATCCCTTCCATCCACCTATCGTCCCATTGCAATCACCTCTACTCTTTCTAAAGTAACGGAGAAAAAAATTAACCAGTAACTCTTAAGCTATCTGGAGAAACTTTCCATCTGATCAATGATTGCCACTATGCATTCCATCAGTGTTGATCCACTGGTGTTATTCTGGCTTATGTAACCCATCTATGGACAAATTCAATACAAAAGTTGGGTGTAACTCAAGCAGTTGCTCCTGACATTTCAAAAGCTTTTGATCATGTTTGGCATAAAATCTTCTAAATAAGGCTCTATCTTATGGTTTACCAACTGTTTTTTGTAATTGGGTATCCAGTTTTCTCTCTGATCACTCAATAAGGGTAAGGTAGGTAGCTCTCTGTCTTCTAACTTCTCCACTAATGCTGGTGTCCTCCAAGGTGCAGTTCTTTCCACCACTATTTTCCTCTTGTATATTAATGAACTTCTTCCATTGACTGGAAATCCTATCCATAGTTTTGCCGATGATAGTACATTGCATTCCACTTTCCATTTTGAGAAACCTTGCCCTGCTCAAACAGCTTCAACTTCTCAAATATCCACTACCAATTCCTTAAATGCTGATATGCAGTGGGGCAAAGATAACTTAGTTGATTTCAGTCCTTCTAAAACTCAGTCTTGTCTTATATCTCATAAAAAAAGGATCTTCATATCCCATGCTTACCTTTGATCACATTGATTTCTAGGCAAGATTCTATATCTCTATTTGGGATTAGCCTGACTTTTAATCTCTCTTGGCATAAGCACATTCCAAATATTGCTTCCCCTGCATCTAAAAAACTGGGTTTTCTCTTACTCTCTTCCATTACTTTTCTTCCAAACAGCTGTTCATTCTGGTTTTTTTTTGGTAATTGTTGAGGTATCAGCTTCTGTGGCCATAATGCACCTTCCAAGGTTTTTGCAGCCCTTTGATCCAAGCCCGAGGCGGGATTCGAAACCACCACCTTTGGGTTGCTAGGCAGACACTTTACCCAACCGGCTAGCCCGGTCCGCTGTTCATTCTGTACAAACTGCAAATCTGTCCCACCATGGAATATTGTTCACACATAAGGAGAACAGCCCGAAAACTTCTCTCAGGCTTCTAGATTCTATTCAAAAGAGGGTGGTTAGGTTAATTAATGACTCATCTCTAACAAAATCTCTCCTCTCTCTCTCTGTCTTATAGACATTCTGTTTCTGCTGCATGCCTTTTCTATAGATACATCCTTGGACACTGTTCTTCTGAATTGGCTTCTATAATTCCTGCTATCTCTTCCAAAGCAGTCCAAACACATGCTACAACCAGTCAACATCCTCTTACTGTCCAAGTTCAAACTCACAGAACCAACTTTTCTTCTTCCTCATTTATTCATTCAATTCCGTTTTCTGGAACAACCTTCTTTCATATGTATTTTCTGAAAATTACAATCTACGGAAGTTCAAATCTAATGTCAACAAATATCTTCTTTCATCTTCTCTACCTCCAGCCCATGCACGGTTCTAAGTACTATAGGTTCTAATACTCTCGTGCTTGGAGTTTTCATAAAAAAAAAAAAAAAAAAAAATTATATCATATACTATATTTATTAATTAATTAATTAATTAAATAAGCAGCAAAAGTGTAATAATTAGACAGCAACTGCATATATAATGGAGTATATTATAATATTTTAGATGTAATTAGAATACATTCTATTATAAATAACTGAATTATCCTCTACTTGACTTAATTCAATCAATGCATATATGATTATCAAATTGAAAACTTGTAGTATCACTCCTCAAACAATGTTCTAAGCCCATATGCCTGAAGACAGGAAATAGTCATTTTGCAAAACATAGCCACAAATTGTTTAAATGTCTGGCATTGAGATGGTTCAATTCTTTAAATTTTGCAATTAAATAATAAATTATTTAATCTACCATGTGATATAAGAGTATAGCATCCATCAACTCATTACCATAAGACTGTTATGGAGTTTTTGTGAATATTTGTATAAATACATGGTTGAAAGCCTTTTACTTTTTCAAATAAAAAATCCAGTTGAAACTATTTGTTATGCAAATTATTTTTTTATAAATTTCCAGGATACACAGGAAAATAATTTCCATACCATACGCTGAACATTTGTAGTGTATAGTTTCATTTAATGGGCATTTTAATAGTTGTTAACTTTCTTAGTTTTGATTAACAAATTTTATACAAACTTTTTTCTTGCTATATTTTTCTTCAACTTTCAAGATATCTGGCCAAACTGATATAAAGCTTAGAGGTAATATTTTATTATTTTTAATTTAATTTAAAATTTCTGATCAGTTGCTTTTGGTCAATGAGAAGGTTCCTATTTTCCTATTTCTTTAATCTATAAACATCTACTATTTATCTTCATTGTATACCCTCTTAATCTGGTCCTAGTAAAGTAGCTTGGCAGTATAGTTCGATCATTAAATCAGTGGACAAAACTTTTCAACACCCACCATGTTGACTCCATGTAATGTCATTACATGGAGTCAACATGTCATTACATGGAGTGGGTGTTGAAAAGTTTTGTCCAGTGATTTAATGACGAACTATACAGTCTAGCCACTTTACTAGGACCATGAGCTAACAGCAGCCTGCTATTGGCACAAATCTTTGCTTTGATATGACATCACATGGAGTCAACAAGGTAGGATTTGAAAAGTAACAGAAGCCATGAAAAGCTTAGGAGCACAGGATGGATGAAGGATAGCAGAGAGAGGACAATTCTTCAGAGTGGACTTAGGGAGTAGAATGTCTCAAGGATTGATCACTTTTAACTATACCCCCCCCCCCAAATTGTAAGTTAATGCTCTGTGAAACATCACATTTGGTAGGTTTAATCTCAGTTGTCATTTTTTCGGACTTCTCCCAATCTTCTAACTGTCAATTCATTAGTGAATTAATAAAGACCAGAATCAAGAAAGGGAGATCCAACGGCATTCCCCTAGCTCAACTGGTCCACTCTGAAGAATATCCATTTTCTCTTTCTACACTTTCTCTTCTATCCTTCATCCATCCTCCGATCCTGAGCTTTCCATAATCCAAGATCATTCTAATTTATATAATAACCCCTCACAAGGCACTGCATCAAAACCTTTTTTTAAATTTGGAGGATAAATAAATGCTGAAAATTAGGTCATAATATATTTTTGTCTACAATTCTACCTAAGCACAATAGGAAGGATATATCCTGAATGCATTATTAATTAACTCAGGCCCAAGGAATTTGGCGGGGTTTCCCCATCTGGAATTTTTATCAGTGAGCTTACCCAAACATATTGCATAAATCTCTTTTACACAATTTACATGGAGTTGTTTAAATACTTAAGGCTATTTTCTAATGTCAATGAAGAGATGCTAAAGATTCATCAGTTTTATTGATGGCATGGTTAAAGTAACACACACGTTTCAAAGGGTCTTGAGTAAGGCAGTCTAACCCAATGATTCTTCTAATATTAAAAGTATACATGAAGAATATTGATGATTAAAATGAACAGAAAGCCAAAGCTAGGCCAACAACTTATTTAACTTTAGATTATGAGTTAGTAAATAAGAACAAGCTGTTTACAACATCTCCAGTGTAACTAACAAAATAAGAAAAATTTAACTAGTAGGACAAATAATGCTGACATAACAGGACTAATGGAAACTTAGTGTTACCCAGAAATAGTGACTAACTACAGACTAGTCAGCCTGGCATCAGTGATTGGGAAAATCATTGAGACAACAATTATATATGCAATATAAAGTCATCTAGACAGAAATACTATCCTCATGGAAACAGCACAGTTGTAAATGGAAAATCCTGTTTAGCTAATTTGATAAACTATTATGACAGTATCAGTCATTAAGGAAGTGACACAGGAATTAATGCCAACGTTGTTTATTTGGAATTAAGCAAAGCATTTAACTTAATCCCAAATCAGAGATTGCTGTATAAGCTGGTACACAACTGGACCACTAACACAATCCTCATATGAATTATGGCAGGGGTCAGCAACCTGAGGCTATTTAACTTTTAGCCCACATGAAGCATAATTTGAAATGGAGTTACAGAGGACTTAAAAATCAAACTAAATTAAACTGGAGTGCAAAACTAAAATGCCTTAAAACTGAAATTGAGGATTTGGAGAGGCAAAAGCCCTTGCAATTCTACACAAATGGACAGTGATAGATGAGTTGAAAAAGCAAGATCAAATTGTGTTCGATATGTGGAGTAGCTTACCGGACACATATATAAATTTGAAAATATTTACGTTTGGACTTCCCTCACTTTTTGGTTCGACGAATTTCTGCAGGCAAATATTTTTGAACATGAACTATATTAAAAATAAATCAAGAAATCGTCTGAACAATGCGAGTCTCTCAGCATATTTAAAGATAAAAATTACAGCATACTCACTCAAGTTCAGCAGCAAAAGTCACATTAATTCGTACCTAATTGGATATTTGTTACTTTTTTTCAGTATTAATAAATAATATTTAAAAATATATATTTTTTAAATAAAATGCCTTCTCCCACTATTCCATTTCTTAAAAAACGTTTTGTTACGTTTTTTCAGTATTAATAAATAATATTTCAAAATGTATATTTTTTAAATAAAACATCTTCCCACTCTATTCCATTTCTTAAAACCTAAACTAAACAAAGATGTGAAGACCAGGAGGTCTTCACATCTGCAAACATCTTAATTTTTACAATGCTAAGCTAAAAATAAATTATCATACCCAGTTAATCCTTCTAATAGGAAAAGAAATGTTAGATATTTAATGTTCCACTGTATGTGTATTGAGTATTAAAATAGACACAAACAAAATCTGTGTCTATTTTAATTAATTAACAAATTTAATTAACAAATATAAATTAATTAAATAATGAAACAACAGTTAAATATTAACAAATATTAAATTAAATGTACAGATTTTGATAAATGACTATGGCATAGCCAAGTGGTCAGGGGCATGAGTGCAGTGACACGCGCTCTTTAAGTGGACTGGGATTTAAGCCTGTGACTACTAAGTATGATAAGCGTTTGCATTGAAGTTGGAAGAAGGAAACACCAAGAGCATCAGGCCTGGCCAGCCAGCTTGTAAAAATTCGGCTCGACATATCAACAAGTAGGAATGACAAGCATTCCATCCATGTCGCTGACCCCTAACCAGGACAAACAGCGCAGATAATTTTTTTTTAGATTTTGATAAATGTATAAATAAACATGACTAAAAATTGTAATGCATCTTGAGCTTCAATTCCCAAAATTATTTATGAAATAATTGGGCAGTGCTACCAGGACTCAAATTGTAATAAACTACATCATTGCTACAATAATAATAAATTAACAAGGCTCTTGGCTAAAAAGTGGGAGAGAAGGGTTTTATTTCATTATAACATGGGACAGTTGTAATGAAATAAAAAATTTTCTGATAAACCAAGTTTCCTTTAAATTGCTTAAAAAACCCAAGTCAAATTCTGTAGCCATTGTTATTGTATTGTATTGATATAATACAATACAATACAATATACAGGTAGTTCACAACTTTACAAGTTAATTTGTTCCTAGCACATGCTCGTAAAGTGGGAATTTATTTCCTATAGATGTAACGTTAAAAACAGGGGTTAAGTTCTCAACGATGAAATTTAACCATAGTAATGTTAAGTAAAGGTCAACAAAACAATAGTTTAAGCATAAACATTGTGAATTATTTATTTATCCAAAGAAATTAAAACAGCCTTTAAAATCAAGCAAATTATAATAATAAATAAATTATTTATGTCATACAAATGTTAAGAATGTTTATTCTTCATCATCGACTAAATAAACCCTGGAGGCTCACATCTGGTGATTATGGGCTTGGCAAACCCAGGGTCCTGAGTTGGGTATCATCATTCTTCTCTTTCTTGGTGATTCTTTTCTACTTCTCTACTTCACTCTCTCAAGGAGGTAACTTGGGATATTTTTTTTTTTTTTTTTTTTTTTTTGGCTGGTGGAGCGTAAGCCTCAGGCTTCCTTGTACCATATGGCTGCTAATAATAATAATAATAAATGCCTACTTGTAGATCGTTCATCATTTGTTGTTGGTTTGACACTCGCTGTTGGTTTGTTGGAAGCCCAAGGAGTTGTCTTCTTCGGAAATGCTTCAAGAGTCTTATTTCCAAGATAGTCTTTTCTTTTCTTTATAAATTTTGCAATAGCATGCATAGACATTTTTATAAATCTGTAGCAACTTTTCTAGTGTGCTCAAAATTTGAATCTTGTTACTCGAAAATCTCAGTTGCTTTTTCTGTGTTGAAAAGCTTCATCAAGCCATTTGAGAATGAAAGAATGAACAGAAGTTTCAGCTGTTAAACCTTCTTCCTCAGCTTCTTCACAATTTGCCATTGAAATGGCAAATTGTGAATGGAAACCTCAAACTGCAATTGGCTAGCGACATTTACAATCGCTTCTGTTTCATTTTGTACGATTTCTGCTGTTTCTTGAAATCCTTCAGTTATCAATAAAGTGATAACAGAGTTTATTCCAAACACACTTCACGTTCTTCACTGTAATTTTGTCCCACACTTTTGTTATTTTGATTGCAACTAAAATAGGGAATTCTTTCCAAAATTCTTTAAGAGTTGGACCTCCCTCCTTATCTCTGCCTCAACAAATAAATGCAAGCACAGTAGTATAGTATTATATAGCTATGTGTATAGTTTAAATGGCGAATTTATGGATGTTTAGCACTTGTTTATTGAAATTAATGTTCTTATTTTCGATTTTGTTGATATTTGAAAAAAAGAACTCATAAACCCAGGAATTCGTAAAATGGGAACTGCCTGTAAATATACTTAGTATTTTTCTATTTAATTCTGTAGAAGAATCTAGAATAATTAATCCAAGGAAGGCAGCAGGCACACAAATCATCCACTCCTGGCATGGGGAGGTAGTTACAAAAAATAACAATATGGGACTCAATTGAGGCCTCATATCTGGAATGAGTACGCTCATTCAACGAGAATCTCATGGAAGAAGAGTCTGGTGCCAGTAACCATGGTAATTCCAGCTCGAATAGCATACATTAAAGTTTGCAGTTAAAAAGATCGTAGCTGGATCTCAGTTCCAGGCAGGTGACCGACCACCCAGTGGCTACTGCCCATCCTAAACAATCTTGCAGGTTTTGCATGATTCTCTTCACCGAGTGTCTTGGGTAACTGCATGTTTACTGTAAAAAAAATTACAGTGCTTAAAGCAGGTGTAATGCCAGAATAATGGCACTTGGAATAGGACCTCAGTTCTATTTTGGTTTTTGGAACATAAGTTAATGATTAAAAGGGACAGATAAGGACATTTGTGTTGTAACACTACAGGTGAAACTCTTGGACTGCTGCAAGATGAACTACTGTGAAAGCATTTGCCAAGAATGTTATCATTAATCAAGAACAAAAATAATAGAGGTTCAAAGGCAATCGGATACCACCCTACTTCTAAACATAAATGATACCAACCAGAGATCCACCTGAGTTCAACTATTTCGGCAGACAGCTTCTGGGAAACCAAAATATTTGGATTACGGGGGAAGAATAGTTGCAAAGCTGAAATTTGATGGAAGGGTGCCACCAGGAATGGGACCTGTGACTTAATTTGACTCAACACAGGAAAACTTTTCAGTATCCAGCCCAGATACTGAAAACAACTGACATTAAAACTCTTTCTAGATTCAGTGGATGACAGTGCATGGCCATTCTTAGTTGATGGAGCAATTTGTCTGATTAATTCCAATAATGAATCAGATTCTAACCTACTAAACAAGGGACTGATCACTGAAGTTTGCCCATCTTCTAAAAGGGACAAGTGGAGTTTGGCCACATGAGACAGAGAAATAACAGGTCTGTGATGCCCTTAGATGTCTGAGACCACAAAAGCACTACACTAATTAATACCAGAAGTGTTTTTTTACTTAGTCCATAAACTATAAATTTATAGCAAAGCAAATGCAATTTTATAAAATAACTATATATAGTACATGATGTAACTTTAAAGAGTGTAGTTCATACTTCCATGAAATAGCTTGGATTAATTCTCTTAGTACGTAATCATCATTATTGGCATATTAACTTATTTTCTAGAGTAGCTTTATATTCCTAGTAGACAAAGACAGAAGCAAAATTAAAATTGAGAAAGCAGTTCGACAAGGGGACACAATTTCACCAAAGTTCTTTACTACTGTCCTTGAAGAAACTTTCAGAAGATTGGGTGGGCAGAAAGTAGCTTTATATTCCTAGTTACGATACATAGTTTAAAGTTTAACTTAGATAGAGATTTTGTAGGTTATTACTTAGTATCCGTAAGGGTATCCAATCCACGTGTTACAAGTTTTGCAACTCCGCTGAACGAAAAGTTTTTTAACCATATTTAGCCACTTTATTGACCAATTGTTATATTAAATTATTTTCTATAAGTAGCTTATAGACCTAGTCAAGATCCTTGGTTTACTCTGAATTGAGACAGCGAAATTTTGGAAGTTAATTAATACTTAAGTGTCCGTAGATTTACCGTTCGTAACTTGCCGCCATTTTTATACGATATTATATCCCGAACTAGATAGCATTAGCTTAGCTTAGTATAGTATAATATATTATATAATATTATCAATTAATCAGCAAAATCTATTAATCTTGTTAAAACTTCATTGTCAATTAAATTGTACTTTTAACTAAATACGTATAACGACTTAGATTTCACAAGCGTAACATAATTAATTAATACATAACTTGTCTGATTAATTCCAATAATGATAAGGAAGTTATATAAATGGAACTTGTAGATAATACTCGATACTGAAAAATATATATAGATTATATAGTGTTAACTGTGTTGGGATACAAATTTAGGGTTATAATTTTGTACTGAATTGAAATTTTATTGAAATTAAATCGAAATAATGACTGAGACAAGAGCAGCAAAGCAAAAGGCTCAAGCTAATGGGAGTGCTGTGGCTCAGGGGAGAACTAAGGGGAGGGCAGTTGCCCTCTGAATCACAGCCTTTTAAAATTCACTGCTTGCTTGATGTTTGTGGAGCAATCGGGTATGGCACATGATATTGCCATGGGGGATCTCTTTCTGTGTGCCCGATGCAGGGAGTGTAAGGAAATCAGCCAACAACTCAGCGTTGTTATGGGCCTATATGAGAGCTTGAGGGACAGGGTGGATGCCCTCGAAGGATCTAAATTGAGGGGCCCATCAAGCTCTCAGCTGCCCACATCAACGCCAGAGCTTGCACTTGATCATCATGCAACACAGTGGCAACCCCCAAAGGCAGAATACGCTGGTCCCACAGGAACTAGTAGTTGTTGGTGATTCTATTGTCAGGGAAACGGGGAACATGCTATGTAAAGGATAGATGGAACAGGACCAGGGTATGTCTGACAAGAGCAAAGGTTGATGACGTAGAGCAGATATCATTTTTAAGGGCACAAAAGGTGATATTGTTGTACATGTTGGCACTAATGATATTAAGAGTAGGAGACCGGCAGAATTACTTAACAAGTACAGGTCACTGTTGAAAAAAAAGCAGTGAATTAGAGTTGAATTTGAAAGTGTCTGTAATTCTGCCCAGACACAATAGAAGGGAGTATATGATGAGAGCCTTTTCAATCAATTCGGCCCTGGAGAGATTATGCAAGGCTCAAGTGGTAAAATGTTTTTCAGCCTGGTCACTACTTGTTAACAGGAGACACTGCTTCTACAGGGATGGGATACACTTAAATAGAAAAAGCACAAGAATATTTGCTGATGCTATTGAGGTAGTGTTAGGTGGGTCAGAACACTGCTAGCTTGGGGGGGATACAAGGACTAAAAGATTAACAGTAACCACTGACAGAGGTGAGTGTGATTCTTGCACTGCTTCTATTGGAATGAGCAGCAACCTGGAAAACAGAATGCAGGATATTTCAGAGACTGCTGGGAGTCACTGCAGTACAAGTAAATACATGGGTTGTGATAGGGTAACTAAGAATAGGAACAGGTGCATGTATACCTGCGACTGGAGATGTGCAAATATGACTCCAATTCACAAAGGAGGATCAAAGGCTGACACAAGTAATTATAGACCTGTCAATTTAACTTCTGTTCCAGACAAAGCTAGGAGTTTGGTAAATAAATTTTTTAAATTTGAGGTATTGCTCAAAACATCAAAGGCAGATATTGTTGGGATATCAGAGATGCGGTGTCACACAGATATAAGGAATGCAGAACTGGAATTTGTAGAATACAATATGTACAGGAAGGATAGGAAGGGAGGAGGGGTTATGCTATTAGTTAAGAAATACATAAAATCCAAGGAAGTGAAGCTAGTCGACATCACTGGACAGTGCAGTGTCAAGTCAGTTTGGTGTGAAATAAGCATTGGGAGATCAAAATTGAAAGTAGGAGTGTGCTATAGGCCTAATGACTCAGATGAGTATAATAAGAAATTCTACAGGGAAATAGAGTGGGCCAGTAAATCAGAGTCTTATAATGGGGGATTGTTTCTACATCAGAATGTTCAGGAGGCAATTACAGGGAGTAATACTCTTGATCTGATTATCAGTATTAAGAATCTGCAGATAAAGGAACCACTAGATGGCAGTGATCACAGTGTGCTGAAGTGGGATTTACTCAATGAGGGAACTACCATCAGAGGTAAAGGAAAGGGTTTTTGCTTTCGTAAAGGCGACTACGATGGTCTGAGACAGTATTTAAATTCAATACAGTGGGACCAACTGATGATGTTACCAACAGCAAATTCAAAATGGGAAGCATTCAAAGAACTTATCTTGGAAGCTACTAGGCTTTACATACCAACTAAGAAATATTGTTGAAGGTTTAGGCCTAAATGGATGTCAGATGAACAATGAGACAGATGAATTAATGGGTGACATGGAAGCCTATGATAGATATAAGCTGGTCTGTAACCAAGTCACAAAGGAGATTAGGGAGATTATGAGAAATCCTTGGCAAAGGATGGAAAGAAAAACAGAAAAGAGTTCTTTACCTATATAAACTCTAGAAGGAAAGGGATGAATCAGATTGGTCCACTGGATATTGATGGTTCAACTGATATAGATGGCTAACAAACTAAACAAGTATTTTGCATCTACATTCACACATGAGGAGTTATTGAGGAAGGGGAATGCCAGAGGTGAAGTAAACTCTGGCAGTGAGCTAGATGATTTTGTAATAACTGAGAGGAAAGTGGAGGAGAAATTGTTGAGGATAAACATAGGCAGCAAAGGAAGTAAGCAAACCCTTAGCCATAATTATGAGAGCTTCTTTGGACTCAGAGGAGGTACACAGACTGGAGATGTGCAAATATGACTCCAATTCACAAAGGAGGATCAAAGGCTGACACAAGTAATTATAGACCTGTCAATTTAACTTCTGTTCCAGACAAATTAATGGAGGCACTGGTTAAAGAAGCACTGCAGGACCATCTAGACAAAACTTCAGTTATAGCTCTGACACAGCATGGGTTTGTTAAGGGTAAGTCTTGCCTGACCAATTTGATTGGATACTATGATGCAATCACAAAAGAACTGAATGCAGGGAATAACTTTGATATTATATATTTGGATCTTAGAAAGGCTTTTGATTCTGTTGCACATGGAAGACTAGGAAGACTACTGCACAAATTAGAGCATTGTGGCATTGGAGGCAAATTGCTGCTATGGATAAAGGGATGGTTAAGGGGGAAAAGACAGAGTGGTAATCAATGGAAACTGCTCATCGTGGACTAATGTTATTAGTGGAGTCCCTCAGGGTTCGGTGTTGGGTCCATTGTTGTTTTCTGTATTTATAAATGATATAGATGATGGTATATCAAGTTTAATGTCCAAGTTTGCAGACGATACAAAGGTTGGCAGGGTTGTTAAGGACACTACTGACAGTATGCTGCTGCAACAGGATTTGGAAAGGTTGAGAAGATGGGCTGAGAGGACAAATGAAGTTTAACATTGACAAATGTAAAGTACTACATATGGGAAACAGTAACCCCAGATCAAAGTATCAAACTCTTGGTACTACACTGACAGTGGTAGAGAATGAAAAGGACCTGGGGTAATTGTACAGGCAGATATGAAGTTTTCTGATCAGTGTAAACGGGCTGCAAGAGTAGCTCATGCTGTCTTGTCAATGATATACAGGAATTTTTCTAGCAGGATATGGAGGTGATTATTCCCTTGTATAAGGCAATGGTCAGGCCACACCTAGAGTATACAGGTCTGGAGGCCTCTTTTCAAGAAGGATGTAGAAATGCTGGAACGAGTACAGAGAAGGGCAAAAGATTATTGAATGGAACAAAGGGTTGCTCTTACGAAGAAAGGTTTAAGTTTTGCAAATTACAGTGTCTGGAGACTAGACACTGGTGAAGTGCTCTGATAGAGGTGTATAAAGCCTTGAATGGTTTGAGCATGCTCAATGCCAATGGGATTCTTCCTCTTGCTCAGAATAATCACCTGAGTGCATAAATTCAAATTGAGGAAAGACAGATATAGGATAGATGTGCGGAAATTTTTCTTTAGCCAGCGGGTAGTTGGTTGGTGGAACAGACTTCCATCCCTTGTTGTGGAAGTTGAGAGCCTAAATAAATTTAAGGCTCAGCGGGACAGGTATTTTAAACGAACGGAGGGGTGTAATGGGAGTGGGGTTTTTTTTTTTTTTTTTTTTGGCTGATGCTGCATAAGCTTGCTTTCTTGCATCATAGGCCTCTACTAATGCTAATGCTAAATTATAAGTGTTTTTTTACTAAGGATATAAACTAAGTTTACAACATTATGAATATAACTGTATATAACATATAACTGTTAACATGATACACATGTATAAAACAAACTTATTAACACAATACATATTATTGCTGCATAACATCAAAACAGTGTTACCCATGCATTTATATATCTCTTCTTAGTTTAGTGTAATATTATCCAATTAAATGGGATTAAACAGAAATCATGTCTCAGACTTCAGAAGCAAAGAAAAGGTATCAAAGTAGAGGGAGTGCTTTGGCTTAATACGTGATGCTGTGGCTTAATACGTGAGGGAGTGCTGTGGCTTGATATGGAGCTATCAAGCTATCAACACCAAAGCTTGAGTTCGTTCATTCATCACCGAACAGAGTGACTATTCCAAAGGTAGAATGCACTGGTCCCACAAGTAGTTATTGTAAATGACTCTATCATCAGGAAATGAGAAAAAATACTGTGCAAAAAGGATAGGTGAAAGAGTGATTGTTTGTTTGTTTTGTTAGTTGTTGGCATATCGGCTTCTGTGGCCATAATGCACCTTCCAAGGTTTTTGCACTACAATCCAAGCCCAAGGCGGGATTCGAACCTGCGACCTTTGGGTTGCCAGACAGGCAATTTACCCACCCAGCTAGCCCAATCGGCAGTGAAAGAGGACCAAAATGTGTCTGCCTGGTTCAAAAGTTGATGGGGTAGAGCAGATGTCATTTTTTAAAGGTATAAAAGGTGATTTGTATTGCTGTACATATTGATATAAATGATATTAATCATAGCAGATTGCTGAGTCGGAACTAGGCAATCCCATGGCTGGGACAAAAGTAATATAAGTACGCCCCCATTATATGCAGGTAGTCAATCTTTATGAATTTATAAAAATTGCTATTGCAACAATCTATGATTTGCATATATATATTTATTAATAAAATAATTTATATAATACAATGAATATAACAAAACAAAAATATCAAAGAAAAGAAACAAACAAATATTCGTTCATATCTAGAGACTGTTTTTATATAAACTACAAATAAAATACATAAAACTACAAAGAAATTGAAAAATTACAAGTAGTTCATGTTTATATATCTAGTATAAAATCATAGAAATAAAATATTGTGAAATATAGTACTTTTAACGTTATCATAACACAAACTAAAAATATGCAATGAAAATTTATTATTTTAATTGAATTTTTCTCACCTTTGCCGAAGCAAAATAGTCAATAATTTTATCATAATTTATTTTTGTGCAACATGATTCAATGGATATATTTGATATGCCAGTTAATTGTTGTCCAGTTGTTAACCTAAGGCGATTTTTAATCAATTTTAAGTTTACCGAAGGACCTGTCACAAGAAGATACTGTCACGAGCAGGCTAAGAAAAATTCGTAACACTATTTCAATTTTTGGATAAAATTATGTTAGATAATACTCATGAATAAATTGAAGAAATTGAAAAGTGATTACAGATTGTGATCAAAAAAAGTCAATATTATGAAGAATTTTATTCCATACAGTCAATCTGCATAAAAATGGATAATCTATTTGTAAAAGCAGACTTTGAGCAATACTGATAGTTTCCAAATTTTATTTAAGATTTCATGAACTTTTGTTATTTGTAAGAACAAAGATTTTATAGCTCATTCTTTGAATGACCATCTTGTGTCTGTATGTCCCTTAAGTGAACTCTTCAAAGTATTCATTAAAATTTTCCAGCGACTAGTGGAACCAGAAAAAAAGTAAATATTCTTTTTTCTGGTTCCACTAGTCACTGGGAACCTATCATTCCAGATGTTATTAACACTGCATGTACACCAGCTAAATTAAGACCGTGGAACACAGTAAAATGTTGCAAATTCTTTTTTTTTTTTTTTTAAATTATTGCCTGTATGCCATTATATTTTCCAGCCACATTGGCCCCATTATCAAATCTCCTTCCCCCCCCAAGTACATCCTTTTCTATTTTGGTAAAAATTTCTTTCACCAATCCAATGGCAGTCTTTTCTTTACTTTCTATAACATCAACGAACCTCTCTTCTATTGATATTTTTTCATCTAATTTGCACATATCCAATTCATGATGTGATAAATCTGTGTGCAATCAATTAAAAGGGAGAAGTACAGGTAGCCCTCGATTTACATTGGGGTTAGGTTCCTAGAGGGACAGGCGCAAATTAAACCCTTTATATAATGGAGTCAATCGGAAATCACAGGGTTAGGTTCTGGGCACCAAAAATTTTACCTTCAACTTTACATCGATTGTTTTGTTTTATTAGTATTCTTCATAGTTGTAATAATAGTCGATGGAGGCATATTCATAGCCCTACACACATTAGGGCAGCTTTCATCAGATTCTATCCTCCGAATATTGCACTAGGATTCAATTAACTACTTTTACCAGACATGGTTTGTCTTTATTCTATTAAATTAAAAACTTTATAACACGATTGGAAAAAACTGCACACGGCTATCACTATTATTATTATTTAATTTATTACACAATTAATAAAAAAATGTTAGCGTAATAAATTTACAAAACGTGTAAATAGCATAAACAACAACCAACTGAATGCTCCACCGCATGGACCTTTACTACCCACATCCATGAGTGATTACTTTGAGGGTGGGAATCTTTCTTGTCTCTGATACGAATGCGCTAATTGCTGATGGCTCATATTGTCCTAAATCACGTGAACAGTGCATGATACATAGCACAGTATGATGCCAATAAATTTTGTCTGACAATTTGAAACTTTCAATTAATAAAAAAATTACAAAAAAAAAATGCAAAAATAAATAAATAAAAATCACATTGTGGTTAGTGATCAGCGCAAATCGGACCAGCACAACGAGGGCTACCTGTACTTGGCTTTTTATAATTTTTGAAATATTACTGGCCCAAATTTCATTTCCAACTAAACACAAATTCGTCTTGAATTTTATGCGATAAATAATTCAAAGTTCATTTTCAATTATTTGAAATCTGTTCTGCTAGTTCTTTATTATAATGGCTTATAAGTTCAATAATATTGAGGATTATTCCAGCTTTTGGATTCTCAAATATCTCATTTAAACCTCCTAATGTAAGACTACTTTTTTTGCATAAAATAACATTGTGTCCAGAAAAATTTATTTTTCTTTCTCTGTTAAAATTTCTTTTTGTACAGCATCATCAAATAAGTCCAGAATTTTTTCGGCATTTTTCCACTTATTTCCATGGTGTTCTAACGAATTTTCATGATTTGGAATACATTGATATAAATGTTTCCAAGAGGAAAAGCCTTTCTTTGAATTGACTAGAAGTATTTTTAGTTTCCAGTATTTTTATTAGTTCCAAATAAAATGCATGGAAACAATACAAAGATTTAGTTTCTTTGCAGTAAATCAGCCAATTTCTGTCTACAAATTCACCATTAGCAAGTTTATTTTTCAAACCACTCTATAGAAAATCGACATCCGTTCTTAGACAAAGAATAATGAAAATTCACATCTTCACCTTGATCCAGTCCACTTTCTATTAAAAAGCATCTTATTTTATCAGAAATATTCGATGGCCAAGATGTGAGATTATTTAAGTTCAGTGTCATATTATTATTTTCATTTTTTACAATCAGAGATGACTCATACTTAGTTTTCTGGTCATTTTCAGAATTATGCGTCTCTGTTTCACTACAATTTTCTTCAGCTTCAGGAATGACTGAATTGCGGCTAACAGAATTTTCTTTATTGTGATGAGTGATCTGCACTGACACAATTTTGAAAATTTTTTTTCCCTTCTTCCTCAACTTCTTTTGAAATTCTGCTCCACTTGGTCGTTTGGACATCTTATTTTTATCTATAATTTGTAAATTTTAAATTTTTTAAAAGTTTTTTTTTGTTCTAATTAAATTTGGAGCACAGCTAAATAAATAACATCATTTATTGTAGACTAGAATTCTAGAACACCATTTGTAAAAATTGTCATTCAGACATATGCACAAATTTAAATAAATTTTATAAACACAGTGATATTTTAGTAATTACTTACTATTTTACACGATATACTTAGTGCTCAATTTGGAAAAATTTAACAAGGGGAATGCTAACTTTTTTTTAGTAAAGTTAGTATGTTATACATGTTTTATTGCACATGCAGTATTGTAATATTTTAGAAAATAATTACAATTTACAGGTACAAATAAAAAAATGAGACGTCTTTTTTTTTTTCTTTTGTTTATGAAAAACCATATATGTTTTTTTTTTTTTTTTGTCCTCGCCTTTTCCCATTATTATATGGGGTCAGCTTTTTTTTGTTTTTGGCATGCAATTTTAACAGCTGGATGCCCTTCCTGATGCCAACCCTCACCCTTTATTCGGGCTGAGGATATGCGGTGGTCATTCCCTGACCTTCCACATCCTCCGTTATTTGGTGGTCACAGGCTCGAACCCCGGTCTAATCAAGAAGCGTGTGCTATGCACTACTGCTCCTGCCCACCTGGCTATGGAGGCGCCCATGAAAAACCATATATGTGACGTTTGAAAATCCGCTTCATTATTGTCGATTGTTCATTGTCGAGCTATGCGACTGCCATGTCAAGGGCTTAATGTCACAAAAGAAACTACAAAATTGCATTTTTGTTTTGAGACAACTTTATACAAATAACAATGCATATCATGTCATGGAAATGTATTTCTCTAGTAGTTTACAAGTTAGCTTGGGCTCTAAGCACATTTCTAGTAACTCAAGAAAATATCAAATGGCTTTTTCTTGGTTAATTACAAAAACGTTTACTACAAAATGATTTTGTAGTTAATGTTGTCTGACACTAAACCCTAAATGCATGATTAGAAAAATACAAACTCGATAACACGTTATTGTAAATAGGAGTTTGCTCACAGTTTACATTTTTGTACTATAAAAAAGTATTTTAACAAGGAAAATGTTCTGCTCAAAAAATTAACAAGGGGAACTCTTTACTCAAAAAACTTAACAATTGCGTCCTCCTAGTTCGATTACTCTGTCTACAACTCATTTTGGAAATGAGACAAAAACTGAATTCTAAAACATATATTTGAAATAACTAATAATTACTTATTAATTTATAACCTATAAAAATAAAATATATGGTTACAATTCAGCTAAAGGAAATTAAGCACATAAAAGAAAAGTTGTTTATAACGATTTATATAAACTTACTTTTTTAATGTGGAGATGAAACAACCGAATAACAAAATTTGAATTACAATTTCATTTCTTTTAACCTGCAACTACACTCACATGAGCACTTGTGTGATTTGAGCGAAATACTCACCAGCTGGCTAGCACTGGAGAATAAACCACTGGAGAATAAGCCAACTGGTTAGCACTGGGGGATTAGATAGCATTCGAGGATAAAACCAAAAAAGCTCATAAGTGTCTCTTAACCCATTCATTATATGGAAATTTTCTTCGTCCTACGGAAACTATTTTAAATGTAATTACCAAAAGGAATTTTTAAAAAATTCGCTATAAAAGAAGTTTGTTAAATAGAGGTCTGACTATAATTAAATCAAAAATGAAGCAATATTAATATACATAACTGGTTGAGTGCATCCTTAAAATGCTGCACCTGGGGCTGGAAGCCCAGCTTGCCCCACTGTTGTTCCGGCTCTGGTATATTGGAGAATTTGCTTAATAAGTACAGGGCAAAATGTTGAGAAAAAGTCATGAGTTAGGATTAAATTTGAAAGTTTCCACAATTCTGCCCAGATATGACAGAATGATGAGGGCCTTGTCAATCAAATCAGCTCTGGGAAAAATGTATAAGATGCATGGGGTAAAATTTTTCTCAGCTTGGTCTGTGCATGATTACAGGAGGCACTGTTTTCACAGGAAGGGGGCACAAAAATATTTGATGATGCTGTCGAGACACTGTTAGGTGGGTTGGAAACTGCTTCTCTGGGGGGGGGCAGAAGGGTAAATCTTGCACTGCTTCTATTGAGACATGAAGGATTTCAAGGCATTGTTGGTAAGGTTTTTTTTTACTTCTAACCACAACACATTTAGGCATTGAAGGCCTTGATGTGTTAAGGTTAGTAGGAGCAAACAGCAGATACACATATACTTGCTTGTAGACTAATGCTAGGAGTGTAGTAAATAAATTTGAAGAATCCAAAATATTGCCAATCAAAAGGACATTATAAGGATATTAGAAAAACAGTGACAATCAAATATAGGGGATGCAGAATTTGAATATGGTGAGTTTACAGAAAAGACAGACAGGACAGAAGGGGAGGAGATGCACTCTTGGTTAAGAAGCACACTGACTCTAAGGTAATACGAGTTCACATAGGTGGACACTGTCACTGAATCAGTTTGGTGTGACATAAGCACTGGAAAAACAAAAATGAGAGTTGGAGTATGTTATAGGCAAAATAACAGTGATGTGTATGATGAAGAGCTATATAGCCAAAAAAAAAAAGTGGGCCAATAAATCAAAATGACTTATGATGGGGAACTTTTCACATATTAAATGGAACTTGAAGTCTAGTCACTCAGAGTAGCAGAACCTCTTATGGATTTATTAGGTGACTGGTTTCTATAAAAACATGTTAGAGAGGCAACAAGAAAAAGCAGCACCCTTGATCTGATTATCAGCAGTTAGGGTTCAAGCAATAAGAACATGTAGATAAAAGAACCACTAGGTGACAGTGGTCACAGTGTACTGATGTGGGATTTATGTAAGGATGTAACAAATATCAAAGTTAGAGGGAAGGGATTTCACTTTCACAAAGGTGACCACGACGATCCTAGACAGTTTTTAAATTCATTTCAGTGGGACCATCTGATGTTACCAACTGCAAATTCAAAATCGAAAGCATTCTAGGAAGTAACTTTATAAGCTATCAAGCTTTTCATAGCAACTAAGAGATAATGTTCAAAGTTCAACTTAAATGGATGAAAGATGAACTGATGAGACCAGTGACATAGAAGAAAAATGCATGGAATGATTATAAATTATCATGGAAAACAAAAACATATAGGAGAATAAAATAGTCTGCAATCAAATCACAAAGGGTGTTAGGTAGGCTAAGGCGGATTACAATAAATCTTTGGCTATGAATGTGAAAAAAAAGGAACAAAGAGTTTTTAGTTTATCTTAACAGTAGAAGGAAAGCGATCAACAACACCGATCCACTTCAATGAATGGAAAACTACTCATGATCCTCTTTTGGCTGCTGACAAACTGAATAAGAGATACACAAATGTCTCCCCTGTTTACAAAAGTAGATAAAGAAGAATTAAGAAGTAAGTACAGCCAGGCCTTGGATAACGCGAGTTTGATTAATGCGTTTTTCGGTTACTGCTATTTGAAAAAATTATACCACTTTTCACTTTATACGATGTAAATTTCCAGTGAATGCGATCTTTTTTTTTTTTTTTTTATGTGATAGTTGAAAAAGATTTGAATCATGCGTTGAATGGGCAATAAACAAACGTTTGCCTGCTGCCCGCCTCAGTGTGTTCCATCAACCATCGGAAGAAGACATATTACTTGTTTGTCTCTCACTAGTAAAGTCAATGCAGACTTGTATTTAAAAATTCTAATTTTTAAATGAGCCAGATGAAAATTTTACCGCGAAGGAGATAATGGTAAAAGAACTAGATGAAATCTTTTGTATCTCTGCAATTTGAAAATTTTGAAATAAATATTGCAGAGGTTCTCTGCGATATTTATTTTGCCAGGGTCCAGAGAAGATTGTTGTCGGCTGCTGGAAATTGATTGATAAAAAGAGAAAGTCAACACTGTTCAAACGACTGTTCAAATATTTCTGTAACAAATTGTTTCTTCATTGTGTATTTTATGTCAGGAGTTTCCTATACTTTCTCAGTTCACGGCGCCCTTAGTGTCTCAGCAATTTTTTTCACGGTGCACCTAGACCAAAAGAAATACCTAACAGTTCCGTTTATTAAGTAGTTAGGTCCAAACAACTTAATAAGAAATGTTGAAACTGTGAACTACCTTGAGCTAATAGTTCGCATGGTGTCCAACAGATGTCGAGTATCCCTCGACATCTGTATGTCACTTTGTTTCCCTTGAAAATTTAAAATATTCCACGGTGCACAGTTTGGGAACCGCTGTTTTATGCAATAAACATTTAATTCAATAATTATTTTCATTATCTTTTACATGGTATACAGTTAAAAAGTTATTTAAAAGGTATTTTTAAAATTCCCACCAGAAAGAAGAAAATGGGGTGGAGAGGAGACAATAGATTTCTCTCCCCCCACCTACCCAGGAAGTAGGAAGAAAGTACCGTGCAAGAGTGCACTGGTATGGGCAGGCCAATGGACTTGGCAGCAAGCTGCAGCAATAGTCATGTCCAGTAAGTTTGTCTCGGAGGTCACAGCCACTGCTGTCAGGTTCAGGAGATGTGTAGAGTCAAGTCTGACTTGGTGATCACTTGTGCCTTCTGCTGCAAAGGGACCTTGAGATAGGTGAGCAGTGGACTGCATCGATTCCGGGTCCGATCCTGGTCCTGTTGCTGAAGGTCCTTAGTGTGGTTGGCTCAATCTTTCCGTTTTAATGTTTCTGTTCTATTAGGTTGAGTTGTTTCATTCAATTACATTGTGATGAATAGCAATAAGTGTCCTCCGCCTAGAAAACCTCTTGTGCAAAATTCATGAAGGCCAGGAACTCCTCCCTCGAGTCTAGAAGATGATGCTCCAGTCCTGCTGGTAGATATGTGAGTTCCGTCATAAGTCAACAGCGAAGGTCCTCATAATGGTCGCAGCTGTACATAATGTGGGACCATGTTTCTGTCTCTCCGCATGTGCAGATGGGGTCTTCTGTTATTCGAAAATAAGTTAACTTGTCATTGAAGGCATCATGGCCTGTCAGTAGAAATGTAAATAAACCTGGGTGGAACCAAGAGAGGCTCTATGAGACACATGTTTGACTATGAGCAGGAACTAACTGGTAATTTTCCCTTTTGTTGAAGCAGACCACCTTTCCTGCATAGGCTTCTGCTGCACATGATTCTCGACTCTGGTCTTTTCTTCTCTTCTATTCCCTGCTAGGTTGATGGTGTATTCGCCCAGAGTGTAGGGTAATCCTTTGGTCAGGTGGTATGTCATTCCACAGCGTATAACTTCTAGATCGAAGGGCAGGACCCCCGCCAGGACTTGGAGTGCATGCGTACTAACAGTACGGCAGGCACGGGTGATGACCAGGAGAATTGAGTGTTGTATGGTGTCCAAGATCTTTTTGTTAACCACCACTATGGCTCTGTGGAACCACACAGAGGAAGATACATAATCGCCAGAGTGAAGAAGGCTTTATAGTACAGCGTTAGCATGCATTTTTTGAGCCCCCAGTTCTTTCTTGTTATTCTGGCTATTAATCCGGCATATCTTCTTATTTTTTTTCTCTCAAGTATTTGAGATGAGGATGGAAGGACAGGTTGGTGTCTAGAATGATACCTAGCTGCTTCAGTTCGGTGACTAGTTTGATTGTCTGGCTATGGATTTTAATTTTGGTGGTCTTCTTAAGTTTAGGTTACCTTTCAACAGTATAGATTTAGTTTTTGTAGTTGATATTTTTAAGAAGTGGACAGTAGCCCAGTCTTGAAGGAGTTTAAGTGCTTGGACTTCCATTTGTGCTCAGCTTTCAACAGTGACTGTCAGTATTAGATCGTCTGTGAATGCCTGGAAATTTACTTCCCCCAGGTCCAGGGCCAGGAATTCATCTAGGATCATATTCCGGAGCAGTAGCCCTAGAACTGAACCCTGGGGGCAGCCCCTGTAGTGATCCGGTCAACTTATTATATAGTGCTATTGCCTGGGTTTCTTCATCGATTATGTAGGTGGTAGATGACTTTCATCAACCGGTGAAATACCACCACTTTGCTTATTGGAGGCTTGAAGGGGTGAAACCCATGTTTAGTCTCTAGAACAAAGTTTCCAGCATCCCCCTCCCCCCATACTTCTCCTTCAACCCATGCATGGTACTAAGTACTATAGGTTTTGATACCTTTCAGGTTTGAGGTTTTTCATGAAAAAAAAAAAAAAAAAAGAAAAAGAAAAAAAAAAAGTAAGATTCCATAACTTGGTACAAATTCATAGGTATGTCTGCCCTTCTCAGTCTAGCTAGGATGCTCGGCCACCAAATGGCTTTGAACACCCCAGCGAAATCAACTGCGATGGCTAGGAAATATTTTTTGTCACACCCCGCTGCCACCCTCAAAAGGCCACTTAGGGCCTTTTGAGGGTGTGCTTGAATCCATATTGTGTTGGCATGGATAGTCCAGCTGTTTTGTAGTGGTGAGTTATTCTTTTACCTATCAGCCTTTCGAATAGCTTACTTGCCACTACAAAAGAGCAGGACAATTGGCCAATAAGAGTCTGGCTGTTCTGGAGGCTTTGAAGGTTTCTTGGGTATGAGCTTCACGGTTGCAAGTTTCCAGTAGGCTGGGTAAGTTCTTGTTCTTAGGCATACATTGTATAATCTAAGGAGCAGTTTTATAATTTCCAGCTCTAGAAGATCTGGGCTGGGACATTTTCTATTCCTTATGAGGGCCTCATCAGCATGCAATTCCTCCATGGCGAAGTGCTGTTCTATTTGCTGTGTTTTGTATGCTTCATTTTCTCTACATATCTGTACCTGTTGCGGTGAGGTTGGGACAGCTGGTTCATGATAAATCTCGTTGAGTATGTTATCGATAGACTGTTCCCAGGTAGTGGTTAGTGTGCCGGTGCCTCTGTAGCCAGGTGGGCAGGAGCAGCTGTGCGTAGCACACGCTTCTTGATTAGACCGGGATTCTAGCCCGTGACCACCAAACCAAATACGGAGGATGCGGAAAGGTCAGGGAATGACCAACGCATATCCTAGGAGCAATATGGCCTTAGTTGCTAATGCTCCTAAAAAACCAAATAACGACAAGAGCTAGTGTGCCCTGTGGGGTTCAAGTTGCATTTATGGTTTCTCCTCTAGGGAGTTTGTTAGTAACAACTTTGTAGACCACTCCCCAGGGATCAGTGTTTCCAGCTGTTTTGACCAGGCCTCCCTCTTGCTTTTGCGTATCAGGTCTGTGTAGCTGTTTCTAACGATATTGTATCTTTCCCTTAACAGTCTTACTTCCGGCTCTGGCCAGATATGTCTTGCCCTTTGAAACCCTTTCTTGCCTTTATGACCTGCTTTCTTAATGTTTCAATTTCTCAGTTCCACCGGGGGACTGTGCCCGACCTTGGAATCTTCCTCTTCATGGCTGTTTCACTAGCGTTAGTGATAATTTTTGTGACCCCCTCCGCTGGATCTCATTTGAGTCAAGTCGGTCATCCTCCATCCAATAACACACCACCAGGCGCAGCAGCCTCCCAAAGAGTTCCCATTCAGCCTCGTTAACCACAAAACAGTTCATGTGTTTGACTACTGGAGTTCTGCTAACTGCGCAGTTGATTTGGTAGGTAAGCACTCTGTGGTCTGACATTGTGCAGGAGTCTTGGACTGCCCAGTCCACAAAATGTCCGGCCATATTGGTGGTTGCCAAGGAGACATCTATTGTAGCCTCCCACATAGTGTTACAGAAGGTCGGTAAGTGACATGGTTGATTTAATACTACCATAGAAGAATTTACCAGGAACTCCTCGAGTCGCCACCCATTATGTGTGCCTCTCCTATCTGGTGTTGACTGTGCCAGGCTGGGGACTGACAGGTGACATCCGCTCCAATGATGCTCTTCTGGTTGGGTAGTATATTCAGCAGTGTCTGCAGGTAACTGATTTCACGGGTGATCTCTTCTCCTGGCCTGCAGTACAAGGAGACAACATAAAAGGGGCCTGGTGGTGAAATGATGTGCGCACAAGCGACCCAGGCTGTGCATAGTTGGGTTATTTTTGTGACAGTCAGGTTGAAGTTTTGCGCTAGTATTGCAACCCATGGGTTCTCCTCCTTGGTTTGCACTATTCTGTACATCCCAGGGTATCCCTTCACCTGTCTTGTGTGGGTGTATGGCTCCTGTATGATTAAGATATCAGCATTTTCTTCGTCAGCCTTTCTTCTGAGTTGTTCGGGCACTGCCCTAGCTCGCTGCACGTTCTGTTAGAATATTAGTAACCTTGTTGTGTTATACCTTTTAGCTCGTATAGCCATAGTCAGTTCTAGACTGGTAAAAGCTTTTTGTTTTTATGAAGGTGGGGCATTTTGAATCGCTAATAGAATGTGAGTGCTCCAGCTTCAGGGACTTTCAGTTCGCACAAACGAGTTGTTGCTCTTTGTTGGGACAGTTTTTATGCTCGTGCCCTTTGGCAAAACAGTGTCCACAGGTTGGTGTGGCCTGGGTGCATGTATGGGAGGTGTGACCGAACCTGCAGCATTTATAGTACTTAAGTAAGCCCATGTGCTCCCGAAATCTATGACTGCTCCAGTCAACGTACAGTCTTGTCTGGCTCTTCAGCACTTGCCAGGCAGCTGGGGCAAGCTCCACAATCCAGTTGTGATTCAAGCCTGTCCTTGACTTTGTGTAATATTTTGGCTGCACAAGTCTCCCCTGTTCTTCTGAGTTAGGCATTTGCAGGTTCCTTGTGATGATCTCATCTTCCAGTTGTTTAGCCGTGATGTCTTTATCCACATCGAAGACTAGGATCAAGGAGTCCCGCCTTTTTGAAGGCTCAGCTGCGAGTCCCATTGTAGCAATTTTGGTGTTTGCCATAATGTTACCTATGTTTTGCCTGGCTTCGGTCTCTATTAGGACTCCTACATTCCTTGCTTTTCTCTTTATTCTTGTTATTTTCAGGTTGTCCTTTAGTCAAGTCATGATGGTTGTCTTCAGTTCCTCACTTGTCTGAGTGTCGTTAGTGTCTACAGCCGCTCTGAGGACCATTAGACTGGGGGCTCTAAGTAAGGGTTGCTTCCTCTGATGGGGCACCTTTGCATTAGCATTCGTTTTGTGGGTTCCTCAGTGCTTCTGCATACGAGGGGGCACGCTGTTGCATTTGCTTGCCCCGCTCATCCAAGTAGGCCTCCAATTTAGTTGTGGCTTTCTGCTGTTCACATTGTGTATTGCCAAGATTTATTTCAATTTTATTCCATATAGTGGTTATCTCGCTTCACAGTCCTGTCGTGATCTGCTGTTGGACTTGGCCATTAACACTGCCAGTTGCGTTCATAATGTTAGTATCTGTGTGAGCGCTGGGCCATCTGGCAGGGTGGGGTCCATCAGGGCGTAAGAGTCCTGCTATTTGGGAACTGCAACATCAGCCTGAGTGTTTGTTACTTCTTCCTGTTCCTTCTGCTCTGAGGAGTTATTCATGGTTTTCCTATCACTTTTTGAGACCACCAGTTTATTATTCTTTTTCTTTGTCATGGGAATTAGTTTAAGGTCATCCATATCTTCAGTCTGGTCAGCAGTCAGTGTGGCTCCAGTCTCAGTTAGTAAGATTTCTGTTTCTTCTTGTCATTCTTCTGTTTAGTCCATGGTTTACGGATTAATGGGTTTAATTTCTGTTGTTCTTGTAGAGGTTGGAAGTGTCACTGTTTGATATACACCACAAGTCTGTGGGGGGTCCGGTAGTTCCAAAGCAATCACTTTGCACGGTTTTGAGCTATTCCCACAAGTCACGTAGGGGGGAGTGAATGCCCGGAGACTCAGGACTAATTTCTCCAGGGATTTAGGGGAGCACTAAGAATGATGGCAGCAATAAGAACACCATAGACTGTCCAGGAAAAAAGTTGGTCCTTAGTCATGCTAGGTCTGTGGTCGGGGGTGGGGAGAGAAATGCAATACAGAAGTCAATAGAATATTTTAATATGAAATATTATAATCAATCATTATGAGTACTCAAGTTGCACAAGCTCACTCTCTTCAGTCAAAACAGGGCCTTATGGCTATGTGATCTAACAACAAGGCCTTTGTTCTCAACACCTGAAGAGGAAGCAATGGCTGCCTCCATGTGACATAATTAAACTACTCAAATTGTCAATCAGCCATAAATGAAGAATGAAAAATGTAATCATCATAAAAATATATATTTTTGAATCAGAATAATGGACTAATGTTCTAGGCAATGTTTAGACTAGCGGGAATAATTACAAGCACAATAGTTCAATCACAAAAATTTCAATTTAAACCAATGGTCGAATCCATATGGCGTAGCGATAGTGCAGACCACTAGATCGAACATCGTGATATGGAAACTTCCATATCGATTGAATGCCTTAGAAATTCGGCATAAAATAAGTGTCTATGGACACTTATTTTATGCCGAACCTGGAGAGCTTGAGGAACATAAAATATACCCAATATGAATAGTTTGAACTACTAAAAATCACAAACTTCACAGAGCATTATATTCATGCTGCCTTCCAATGCTTGGTCAGTGCCACCTCCCTCTAATGTTTAGGTAGCATTCTATATATATAGTGAATAAATAACATAGACAGCCATATGGGATAGTAGATAACACGTCCCCATTCCCATATTTAAAAATCGTAAAAGTGAATGAACCAGGAAATTACCTTTGTTTCCCTCACTGTTACTAACAATCTTTTGAGGATGCAATATCCAAAGAAATCAGCTTAAGGAATTGAGATATGTTTCTGTCTGGAGGACAAGGATTACAAATATTCAACTGAACATGAAAATGTTTCAGCAAGAGATCATCTAACATGATATGTAATTCAAAGTATCACAGAGGCTTACTTCATAACAATGAATAAGATGTTAACATAATAAACTGTATCTGTTTATGGTTTATGTTTCTATAATACAATGAAACTGGAAAGACAACTTTTCTTTAAAAAATTTACTTATTTTTATTTTTGAGCTGTGGGTTTTTAAAAATCACCATCATCTTTCACCTAAAACAAATCAGAGTCAGAGCAGTAGAAGTCCAAAATAAAGTGAAAAGAGTTTATATTTCAGACTTTTACCAACACAAACTGGTAAATGTTATGATTTACCAAATTGTTTTGGTTAAAGATCAAGTTTTGGGCATTCACAGATGCACATTGGTAAATACTAGGATTTACCAGAATTTAGGCATTAACAGTAAATATATAAATGATTTGGCCTATTATCTTAATAAAACAGACTGAATTTTTACCTTACACAAATGATAAAAAGTTTTATAGTGGTGGATGCAACAGTTCATTCTATAGAACTTCAAAGGCACTCAATATTGTACAACTAATAGTCTGTCTATACACATGGCAAATCTATAAATATGAGGATCTGAGAAAGTCATTTTGGCAAAATGCCACAATGAGATTGACTTTCTCAAATCCTCATATTTCTAGTCCATGCTTTCACTACTTTAATAATCAAGTTTTAACTTGAGTCACTACTTACAACAACTTAGGAGTTATACTTTCACTTTAAACAGTAGCTTTGTCACACACATATTAATGGTGTTTCAAGTCAGCCACCTACTATTAACAGGACTGCCAAAAAACTTTCTTTTATGTTGGATTCAACCACTCCATATAAAACAATTTAAACAATGCAGGTGCTTCCTAAATTGAAATTATGTCCTTGTTTGGACCCTTGAGACTATAAAAAATTCAAAGACGTGCCATTCAGCAATTACTGAGATTAGAGAGTAAAATAAGATATTACAGAGATCAATACAATTCATACTTGGAAAAATGCCATTTCTAGCCTCACTCTAAATGAAGTGATTGCAGGTCTGAGTTTTCCATACAAGCTTCTTCATAATAAGGTCATGTGGCCCGACACTGAAATTGATTAATTTTCAAGTACCTCCAAGGCTTAGAAGAAGTAAGTCATTATCATTAAATTTAAAACAGACAACAGAATAATGGGAGTAAGAATGAAAAAAAATTTTAAATATAATAAATACTTTAGACTCAAATCCCTAAAATTAAAACACTTAGATTTAAAATTCTTTTACTAACTCTTATAGATCTGCTTAAGATCCTGTAAATGTATATTTTATTTTAGTTCCCCTTTTATTCTTATAAACTTAGAATTTTCACATGTGCATATGTAGATGTATACCTGCAGAATGTTTAATACACATGCAATTGAATGCATTTGTATTTTAATTCCCATTATTGTAATTTTTTCCTTCCCACTTTCCAACATGATAACTGTACTTTACTTTTATTTGCATTTTGCTATTTTAACTATATTTCAATTTTACTTGTTTTTATTTTGTTTTATTATCTGTGTCATGTTCTCTGAACCACTCTTGCATGACTCTGGCATGATGCAGTGTTATCCTGTATTTTTTAAAATTGTTTTCAAGTAGTTTTATTACTGTTCATGCTGGTGATGCAAAAAGGATATCTTTCCCTGTTTCATAATAAATAAAGAAATAAATTTAAAAAAACTGAGGAGAGCATGCAAATGCAACAATAAATGACTATACAGAATTGTAAAGAATGACCTTTTTACTTTCAAAGCTTTGAATTAAATATGAAATATCACCTCAAAGTAAACAAACTGCACTATAAATCATTCCAAAAATTTAGCCTCTATCATTCCTTTACCAAAACTAAATGAGGGATACATCCAAGGTTTACTAATTTTTTTTACCTTAAAAAAGCAGTATAAGTAGGAAAACATTTTAAATGGAAGTGCTACAAACATCAAAAAATGCATGGCACTTCACAGGACTGATCATGGGATCAGAAAAACAGTGTTAAAAGTGAATGAATATTATAAGTAGGAGTATTATAAAGGGACTTTACTGTATATAATTTCATAGTTACCAATTCAATTCTTAAGATTTACAAAGGAGAATCCATCTATTTTACTCAATTTGATCACCACTCACTATCTTATTTCATACAATTGGTGACAAACAGTTTCTCCAATTTTGCTTTGCAAAAAAGGTTTTTGTAAACCAAAAAGTTGGAGAAACTCTTACATGAAGAGAGAAAGAAGAGAAAACAACAGATCTGAAAAATTGCAAATTTTCGACTGCTATTTTGTAATAAAAAAAATATATTAATTTTTAAAATTGTCAAATCAAAAGCAGCTTGCTTTCAATTTGACAGCCTTGTAAAGTCACCTTCCAGCACTGGAAGAAAACTTTACAAGGCACAACATTAGGCATTTGCCTCTGATCAATTTGAAAGCATCTGGGATTTCTTCAATGAACTTTCTGGCACTTAGTGTTGATAATGTCTGTTGTGGTAGACCTAAAAATTGGAGTTAAAAAAAAAAAAAAGTAAAGTGCAGCCATTATCAACCCACTGCAGGATGGAAACCTCCTCAACAATTCATGCTAAGGGAAATGGACCATAATCTGCCACGCTGGTCCAGTGCGGGTTGACAGATCGACCGTATTTAGCAGTCAGGGGCTCGAACCCCGGTCTACTCAAACAGTGTGTGTTACTGTGCTCCCGCTACTGACCACTCGGCTACGGAGGAGTAGTAAAGGTATTAGAAGAGGAGATTGAGCACCTGACAGTAATTAGGCTCCCCTTCTCATTTTATTAATTTGTGTGATGAAAAAGAAGCTGCATGCCTTCCAGTGAAAGTGGGAGAACACTTGCTAGAAATTCAACTATCTAGAAAGAAATTCAACTATCTTCAAACAATTTCAACTGATGCATGCCACTGAAGTAAAAAAAAAAAAAAAAAAAAAATTGCAGCAACTCTATACATGCCATCTGTCTTTGGTCAAATATCAATATACTCATTAACAGGCCCATATTTAAAAACATAACACATAGGAATATATTTTAAACACATGTCACAAACTTGACCTGAAATCTATGGGTGGGAAGTTCCATTTACAGTCGAGTGCCAGTTATCTGGAATAATTGATGTCAGACCTCTTCCGGATAGCCAAATTTTCTGGATAATCAAACAGGAAAAATTTATGGGTAATTTTTTCAGTAACATTAAATAAATCTTATTTAATTTATTTAATCTTAATTTTTCAGTAAGATTAAATAAATTTAATCTTACCGAAAAAATTTAATCTTTAAGATTAAATAAATTTAATCTTACCGAAAAAATTTAATCGAAATTTCAGGCAGATATAATTTTTACCGAATTGGAGCTACACTAATCTGAAATTCACTTATGGTTTCCAAGAAAACCCAGTAGTCTCTGTGATATTTTTCTAAAGCATACAGCAAGATGAAATAAATTTAATCTTACCTTACGATTAAATTAAATAAAAAAAATTATAAAGTAATCTCGGAAAACAGAAACACCCATCCAGGCATTTTTATGATTTTTATAAAAAACAGGAAAATTAGAAAGAATTTTAAATGCTCTTGGTTTTTTCGACTTATTGATAACGAGCACATGAAAAGGCATTTGACTCCATACAGCATAAGGCAATGTTTCGAGCACTGGAAAGACAAGGCATAGATATCCCATATATTATGATTTTGAAGAAAATATTGGAGAATGCTACCTCCTTTATTAGACTAGACAAAGACAGTAATAAATTTAAAATTGAGAAAAGGAGTTTGACAAGGAGACACAATATCTCCAAAGTTGTTTACTGCTGCCCTTGAGGAAGCTTTCAGAAGATCAGACTGGTTGCAGAAAGGAGTCAATGTGAATGGAGAGTACCTAAATCATTTACAATTTGCAGATGACATTGTGGTCATAAGCCACGATCCTAAAGAGTTAGTAAGGATTTTGGACTAAAGATGAATATGGCTAAAACAAAAGTAATGATGAACAAGTATGCCACAGAAATGGTTATAATGATTGAAGGAGCAATAATTGAAAAGGTGGAGTCATATACTTATCTGGGACAAGTCATTAGCTGTAATAATGATAAATGGATGGAAGTCAAGAGAAGAATAAATTTTGGATGGATAGCATTCAGGAAATATAGTCACATACTAAGGAGCAATATCCCAATTTGTCTGAAATGTAAAATAATGAACCAATGTATACTCCCCACCATGACTTATGGAAGTGAAACTTGGGCACTCAACAAAAGAATGGAAGAGAAGCTGAGAACTACACAGCAAAGAATGGAACGAATTATATTGGGAATCACTGTTAGATAAGAAGAGAAACACATGGATCAGGCAGCAAACTCAAGTAAAGGACATTCTTATCAAAACTAAAGTACTAAAATGGTCTTGGGCAGGACACATAGCTCGAAGACATGATGACATATGGTGTAAGAAAATAACAGAATGGTACCCAAGAGGAGCTAAGAGAAAATCTGGAAGACAACGGAGATAGACAGATGAAATTCATGAGTTTGTGGGTAGTAAATGGATGGCCATTGCACAAAACAGAAGGAACTGGAAAGTTGCTGGAGAGGCCTTCATCCTGCAGTGGATTGAAAATGGCTGATGATGATGACATACAATCTGTGCATCCCAACGACATTTCACACACAGCAATTGTAACTCACTCCTTTCTCATCTTAAAACCTGGTGCAGGCATTTTTCTTTTAGCGGCTAGGGTTTTTCTTGGTAATGCTTTCCATAATAAGCCCATCTCATCAACATTATAAACATTTTCTTTCTCGTAATTTGCTTAACTGAAGTGAACTTACTTTTCAAAGGACGCCACTGCCGATTCGTCTTCAGAAAGTTTCTTGCCTTGAATGTCAAGTTTACGTAAACCGTGCCTCGGTTTGAAATTTTTCAGCCAACCTGTGCTTGCCTTAAAACCTTCATTACCTCTTAATTTTCCATTAAAATCCAATGCTTTTTCACAAACTTCACCTAAACTTCACTTCTGAAGAAAACAAAAAAATAAACTTCACTCTCTAAAGCGGCATTTTCAGGTTTCGACATTGTCTTTATCCTGCTAGATCCTCCTTCACTATCCATATTCAACACAAATTCTGTTATAGCACTGGAACTTTAATAATTTCCGTTTTTTGTTGCAATATTAAAACTATGCATTTTCTTTTCTTTCACATTTTACCGTAAAAAATTGAGAAAATAATAAATCGCACAATTTCGGGCTGATATTATTTTTTACCGAGTCTGGAGCTAAACTAATCTGAAATTCACTCATGGTTTACAAGAAAACCCAGTAGTCTCTGTGATATTTTTCTAAAGCACATTTCTGTAGGGTACATAGAATTCTAGAGGTCACAACCATAAAACAATAAAAACAATTTGCAGCTTTCAGTCTATTGGGCTTTTTTGTTTGTACAATCAGTTATAAATGGGTAGTAAACTATCTTTCATCGAGTTTACTACCCATTTATTGGTAGTAAACTCGATGCAAATTGAATTTCGATCTTATTATAATCGAAATTCAATTTGCAAGCATGATCACTATAACCGGTGCTTTCTGTACTACCATTAATAAAAAAAAAAGAAGTAAGGTCAGCCTTTCAAATAATTCCGGATAACCGACTTTCCTACTGTACTTCCATTTATTTTAATTAAATCTTTATTGTATAGGAAAACATATTGCACAATTACCAACCAACATCTATCTAGCCAGGGATTTTAGAGCAAAGAGAGAAAACAAAACAGTGAAAGCAAGAGAATTCACATAGAATGTTTCTATCATACCTACCAAGTTTTCCAATATTTCTGGAAATGTTTACACAGGAGAACATCTCCAGGAATATTGGAAAAGTTAATAGGTTAACTGAGCAAGGCAAACTGAATGATACTTGTATCTTGAATCACTCATCTTTGGGCACCAGAAAATCCAGGAAAAACTAGTGCTGAGGTTGGGGAGTGAAAACACAGTTTGTGAGAGAACTGACACTTTGGTCTTGAGGATGTAATAAATAATCAGTCTTCTCAATTCTTGAAGCCCTTGTTGGGGTGGAGATGGAGTGCTCCATCTGGGATGGAAAGTTCCAGCTGGAGAAAATGTTCAAATACTTGGAATTGAATTGCACTGTCTTGACCATCAGACCAGAGATGATATACATGGTTCTTCCCCCTTTCTTGTGAGCAAATCCTTTAGACAAGATAAAAAGATTCTTAAATTTTCTGGTACGGAAATGAGCCTGTAATGATATTATTTTATTAAACTGAGTCGTCCATACAGGTGACTGATTTGCATGTTGCATGGCCTGAAAAACCAAGAATAGCTCAGGGCTCTCTAATCCTCTCCCCCCATCCACGTTCAGTTGATTACAGTCCCATTTGAAAAGGCCTTTAAAAATTCTCCTACAATGTGATTCAAACTCTGACTAGAATTCTCCCAGTTAGTGATGGGATTCAAACAAAGGCCTAGAGAACTGCCCTCCACGACAATATAGTGGTCCATGTCTCTTTATTCAAATGTTTAATGATTCTGTCTTCTTTTTTACTAGGTGCAGGTATCCACTATTTAAAACCATAGTGGTAATTTTTCTAGAATTCTTCTCACGGACTCATTGCAGACAAGGTAGCAAAGACCTTTCTGAAGTGAGAATTCATGATGTCAATCTTCATGTGGTTCAACAGGAAATCAAGTCCTCCATCTTTTATAGATCTCTTATAGAGTAATATTCCAAAAGACAGTTTGGGTCACATACAAAAATATGTGATATTACCTATTAACAAAAATTATGTAAGAACTTTCAATACTTCAATATTATGGGCTAAGGTCTTCTTTTTTAAACTTTACCATTTCAATATCAATTCAGAATATAAAAAAAAAAAATTAATTTACCCAGTATTCAAGAATTTCCCATTGGAATCAACAAGAAGAAATTTTTCATCCTGAGTTTTTCCAACACTACCTGTATATAGATAGTGCTCCAAAGGAACAGGTCTTTTCAAGGTACTTATCACATAGATCTTTCTCTTTTTTATTCTCCTAGTTAAAGAAAAAAAAATTCACCTTATATATAAATTAAATACTGACTGTGAGTATACTTACACTGTATCATTTGCTAAGAACTGTGATTTTCATAATTTAATTAAACTAAAAATTCACCAGATTAACAAATAAAATAAAAGTTACAGTAGTAAAGACTCAATAATCTGAGGACCAAGGACAACTCTGATTACTAAAACCTCAGATTACACAAGATAATAAAATAAAAAGATGTATTTTGAAACTTTTTTATTAGCTAAAACACAAGCTAAAGCATAAAATGTTACATACAAAATGTGTATTTTCGAATATTTTTTATTAAAATTAATAAAACTCTTTAAACTAAAGGAAAAAACATAAAAGTGCATATTTCGTCATACTTTAGATCTATAACAAATTCAATGATTAAAGCGATTATTTCAGATCGTTTGAAAAAAAAAATTTTTTTTTTTTTAATTTATTTTATCTATTTTTGTTTATTGCCTATGTGAATCCATAAAGTTAATTACACAGAATTGAATTGCAGAAGTGTTTATTAACAATTATTAAAAGTAGGAACACACTCTTATCTGTAACAGAACTCTTGCATCCTGATATCTGATGAAGAAGCAATAAGGAATAAAGAAGCTGAAAGAATTCAGATTCGATGCAAGGTTGGTTGTTGGTTTTGGTTTAATATGGTACATGAAGTCTGACATTAAATACATAAAAAGTTAAAGGTAACCTAAAAGTAGGTAATCATGTCGATGTATATAAAACAAAACAGAACTAAACATCAAAATGGTAAGTGCTAAAAGTGTATACTGTAAGTATTAAAAATTACATCTCTATATATTTTAATAAGTTTACTATTGTAAAAATTGAAAAATGGCTGACACATTCTCTGTCAGATAAAATCTGATTGAGCGTATGAGGCTCTGACAGATGATTAAAAACAATAGAAATTAAATGGCATGAATAATTAAAATTTGGATTCAATAAACACATATCTGATGGCAACAATGGTGTTGCACTGCTCAAACATTGGAGTGTCATCAGCCCTCAGCAAAATTCAATGTGTAAGACGACTGTCCTTTGCCGACCCAAGCAAGAACAACTTCCTCAGACTGCCACTGCTTTATTACAGACTTAATCTTGTAAACTTGTTTGAAGTCTATCCATGCTATGAATGTTGCCATTCAGGAAGCTAGTTTCTTTCATTGCTAGTATAAGGGCCCAAGAAGCAATAGGGTCATTGAAGATTTGGCTGCCAAATCATTTGCACTGATCCCAATTTGGCTATGAATCCGGAAGAAGTGAATATCAAAGTCAGTTTCCAAAAGATATTGTAAACTTTGCAGTACCTGAGAAAGAACTGAATGCAGATAACTCATCACCAAAAAGGCCTGCAGTGAACTTAATTCTTCTCTTTCTTGCTTTCTTCGTGATTCCCTTCTACTTCTGACTCACACTCACACTCTCTCACTCTCGGTAATGCAGGAATTTTTTTTTTGGCTGGTGCAGCATAAGCCTTAGGCTTCCGTGCACCATATGGCTAATAATAATAGGTATATGATACATTTTTGGTGGAGGCATGTTTGTATATTATCCAAAGCTAACTCAATAGCATGCAAATCTGCAGTGCATATACTGTATTCAGAGGGAATGTGTTCTAATATTTTTTTTATGAAAACCCCAAGCACAAGAGATATTAGAACCTATAGTAGTTAAGTGTCGTGCATGGATTGAAGGTTGAGAAGATGAAAGAACACATATTAGAGTTGAATTTCTGTAGCTTGCAATTTTCAGGAAACATACAAAGGAAAGACAATTGTTCAGAGTAATCTGAGCAAGAGAAAGAATCCTATCTGCACTGAGCTTGCTCAAACCATCCAAGGTCTTATGACCTTGGATGGTTTGAGCAAGATCACCTCGCAGGTACGTAGACTCCAGACACTGTAATTTGCAAAATCTAAGCCTTTCTTGGTAATAGCAACCCTTTGTTCCATTCACTAATCTTGTTACCTTTCTCTGTAAATAAATAAATTTTCTGTTTATACTCCGGCACGACAACCAAGTCAGTAGAGTTTACAATAAATCGTCAATACAAATATTTATCGTATTTAGTAGTCACGGGCTTGAACCCCGGACACTCAAGGAACGCGTGCTATGCACTCTCGCTCCTGACCACTCGGCTACGTCAGGCCTACTCATTCCAGCAACTCCACCTTTCCTAAAATTAGACCTCCACAGATGTATGCAGGCCTGACCATTCTTTATAGAAGGGGATAATCACTTCCTTATCCTGCTAGCAAAATTCCTGTATATCATTGACAAGACACCATGAGTTACTCCTGCAGCCAGTCTGCACTACTCAGAAAATTTCATATCTGACTGCACAATTACCCCCAGGTCCTTTTCATTCTCCACTAACTACCCTGAGTGTAATGCCACACAGTTGGTACATTACTCTGTGGTTACTGGGATTACCCACATGCAAATGTTAAACTTCAGTTGCCCCATCTCAGCCCATCTGATCAACTTTTCTAGATGCTGCTGCAGTAGTGTACTGTATTTAACACCCCTGCCAACCTTCGTATTGTCTGCAAACTTGGATATTAACCCTGATATACATTCATCAATATCATTGATAAATATGGAAAACAACAATGTGGCCAACACACAGAGCCCTGGGGACCACTAATAACATTAGTCCATGAAGAGCAGTGTCCATTGATTTCCACTCTGTCTTCTCCCACTCAACCATCCTTTTATTCCATAGCAGCAACTTGCCCTTACTGCCATACTTTTCCAATTTGTACAGTAGTCTTCCATGTGCAACAGTATCCAAAGCTTTCCTAAAATCAAAATATATGATATCAAAATTATTTTTTGCATCCAGTTCCTTTATCACTACATCATAGTATCCAATCAAATTGGTCAGACAAGACTTCCCCTTGACAAACCCATGCTGTGTCTGAATTATTACTGCTGTCTTGTCTAGATGATCCTGCAGTTCTTTAACCAGTGTCTCCATTATTTTCCACAGAACAGAAGTTAAACTAATAGGTTTGTAATTACTCATGTCACTTTTTGATCCTCCTTTGTGTATTAGAGACTCATTTGTACAATTGCAGTCCATTGGGGACCTCCCCCGAGTCCAAGGAAACTCACATAATTATGGCTAAGGGTTTGCTTACTTCTTTGCTGCATCCTTTAACATAACTCGATAGATTCCATCTACCCCATGTGCCTTTCTTATGTTTAACTTCAATAATTTCTCCTCCACTTTGCTCTCTGTTATTACAAAATCATTTAGCTCCCTGTTAATTTGGTATTCCTTTCCTTAAATAACTGCTCATCTGTGAATGTAGATGCAAGATACTCATTCAGTTATGTCAGCTATCTGAGCAGGATCATCAATTTAACCCCAGGGTCTCACATGTTGTGAGTGTATGGGCTTGGCTCACCCAGGCCTGCGCTGGATATCATCATTCTTCTCTTTCTTGGTGATTCCCTTCTTCTGACTCTTGTGTTCTCTCTCTCACTCTCTCAGGGTAATTCAGATATGTATATATATTTTTTTGGCTGGTGCAGCATAAGCCTCAGGCTTCCTTGCATCATACAGCTAATATTAATAACGCCAACGCGTGAAGTGGAGCATAGAAATGAATATGTACATCATGCAAGTGTACTACAAAATAGCGAAGCTGGAGACCGATATGACAACTTACAGGGCGAAACTACATACCAAGTAGCTGGAACGATTCCTTGATATTCAGTTCACTGAACAGCGAATAGCGGACCAGAGAAGCACCATCGTCACGAAGAACCTGATAGCTCCTGCAATCGTGGAAAATATCAAGCAGAACGTGAACAATCAACTACAAAGGATAAAGAATATGGAACCAGAGTAGGAAGAACAAGAAGAAATACAACCCACAGCAGCTGAAGTGGAAAGAGACAAGGTCATGATATCAAAGAATAGAGGACGAGTGGAAGAAGACCGTAACAGAATTCGAAGGAATGGACCCCCACAAAGACTCGCGCGTTGTCGTTATTTGGTTTTTAGGAGCATTAGCAACTAAGGCCATATTGCTCCGGGGATATGTGGTGGTCATTTCCCGACCTTTCCGCATCCTCCGTATTTGGCGGTCACGGGTTCGAACGAACCCCGGTCTAATCAAGAAGCGTGTGCTACGCACTGCTGCTCCTGCCCACCTCGCTACAGAGCACCAAGACTCACATGATACCAAAGCAGAGGCCGAATAGAACATTGCGGAGAGTCACAGACCACCTGAATTGGCACATAATACCGCATTACCTCAACAGCAATGGTACAATGCTGGAGGCCATCCACACAACCATATATTGTGCTGCAGTAGCAGCCATGAGGATTAATGGAAGAGAAGCGAGAGACCAGAAGCAGAAGAACCATAAACAGAAGGAACCACCAGCTTGGGAAAGAAGACTTCAGCAGAAGATAGAAGAATCAAGATAGGCCAATTGACCCAGTACCCATGGGGCAATAGAAGTAAGAAATTATTTGGAAAAGTGAAGAGCATCCTCAAGAAAGACAGCATCCACAGCAAACATGAGACAAAAAAAATCAGAGAATACGAGAGTACTTGGACACATTGAAGCAGAACCTCCTTGCGCTCAGCAAGACATTACGCCAATACAAAGAGAGCTCCAAGAGGGAAAGCAACATCTGAATCTTCGATGAGAACCAAAGAGGCTTCTACAGGAATCTTAATCAGGAAAGAAGGGAACGGGCCACCTGAGAAGTAGACGATTGAGGAGGTCTGAGGAAACATATGGAGCAGGGAAGTAAGGCATAACAGCCTGGCCACATGGATAGACCTAGAACGCAAGAAAACCAAGAACGTAACAAGAAATGAGGATTTGGGAAGAAGTAAAACAGACGATCAAGAACTCTCACAACTGGCGAACTCCAGGAATAGATAACGTCCACAACTACTTGTACAAGAAGCTCGCTTGCACACAAAACCATCTGGAGGAGCAGTTCACCCAAATGATAAAGCACACAGAGACAATCCCGAAGATTCTCACTCAAGGAATCACATATCTGAAGCCTAAAGACAAAGATACAAGAAATCCGGCAAAATACAGGCCAATCACCTGCCTCCCAACAATGTACAAGATCCTCACCAGCTGCATAACCAACAAGATATCAGACCATTTGGAGAACCAGAACATAATGGCCGAACAGCAGAAAGGATGCAAGTGGCTGAACAAAGGATGCAAGGAGCAATTAACCATAGATGCCGTGGTTATGGAGCAAGCCTACAAGAAGCACCACAACATGTGCACAGCTCACATCGATTACTGCAAGGCCTTCAACTCCGTGCCTCATTGCTGGCTAATACAGGCACTGAACATCTACAAACTCAATCCGATAGTGACAAACTTCCTAAGAGAAACGATGGCGAAATGGAGTACCACCATTAAGGTCGAAACCATCACAACCAGGCCGATCCCCATCAGGAGAGGAATCTTTCAGGGAGATGCCCTGAGCCCATTGTGGTTCTGTCTAGCTATCCACCATGCTCAACAGTAGCAAGTACAGATATAACCTCAAAAAAGGAAGGAAGAACCTCTACCCCCTCACCCACTTGATGTACATGGATGATTCATATCACAAATTTAAACAAGTACACCAACCGTTTAATTATAATAGTTTAATACTGAAAACTATAAAATGTACCAGACGATACAGTACTGTAAAATAATATGTACAAAAACTGATTTACAAAATAAAATGTAGGATGAAATTTTAAAATATAATAAAAGTTAAAAGCGATAAAACAATGATTGTAGCTTTCGGGGGCATCCGCCTCCTTTCTCAACAACAATGATGTTTAGGCAAAACTTCCTTAAATAACAGGTTCACAGCACACGTGGCTGACCAGGTGCATGCTCAGTATTTCTTCCATGTGAACCAGACCCGGAAGTGTCTTGGGAGCGTGGAAACACAACACGCTCGTCTTTTGGAAGGACCACAGCCTCCAGCAGGGGGTGGAGCCGAATACCCGCCCCTATTCATACTATTGTTTTCGGACGAGCCAATCCACAAACTCTCCAGCCATTTACGGTCGCAGAACCTGTGCGCCCCGTCAAGGATGACAGCATTCACTGGGGAGACCTGGTGTTGTTTTTCCCAATAATGCTCAGCAGTGGCGGACTTATTAAACTCTACAGTCTGTATGGCTTGCATGTGCTCCCCTAGACGGTCTTTTAGTCACCATCCTGTCTCCCCCACATAACATTCCCCACAATCCGGGCATTTGATCTCATATACAACCCCACTACTGGAATCCCCAGTAATGGGGTCTTTGACCTGTGACACCACTGTGTGCAACCTCCGGCCCGGAAGCTGCACACAATGTGCCCGAAAGTCACGAAGCATTCTTGCAATATGATCTGACAAGCCTGGATAGTAGGGAATATAAACTGTGGTGACTGGAACGGACGGTGTTCCATGATTAGGCTCCACGTCTCTTTTATATTTATCAATGACCCTCTGGGGGGTAACCGCATTTCATAAGATCTGCCCTAACTTGCCCAATTTCTCTCTCTCTCTCTCTCTCTCTCTCTCTCTCTCTCTCTGCTCAGAGGTACTACAATGTGTCCTAACCCTACCCAAAAGTGCCCTGGCAACACTATTTTTATGCTGCGCAGTTTGTGCTGACCTATAATGGGTGTACTGGCTCCTATACATTGGAGCCAGTACACCCATTACACATCTGTACACCATTACGTCCAGGAATGGGAGGGAACCATTCACTTCTACCTCTGAGGTAAACTGTATAAAAGGAGAGAAATCATTGAGAAAACTAACTACATCCTCTTCTCTCCCCTTTTGTACCAAAGTGAACGTGTCATCCACGTATCTCTTCCACTTGCGCATAGGGAACTCCAAACTTGTAAAAACCCTATTCTCTAACTGTCCCACTGCTAGGTTTGCGACAATAGCACTGATAGGAGAATCCATAGCTGTGCTGTAAACCTGTTTGTACATCACTCCTTTATATAGCAAAGTGGTACTCGAAAGACATAAATCTATGCCACAGCATATATCCTCCACACTTAGGTGCAATCTAGTACTTAGGGTATTATCTTTTTGTAGTGCCACCTTTACACATTCCACCCCATGGGCTATGGGAATACAAGTAAATAATGACACTACATCTAGCGACACCATTATTTCATTCTCTCCTACATTTTGGTTTTTGACGAAGTTCACAAAATCCACGCTATCTTTAACAAAAAACATGGACCGTCCCACTATAGGGGAAATCACCTGTGCCAGGAATTTTTACAAAGCATAAGTAGTGTGGATTTTTTGAACTTCGTCAAAAACCAAAATGTAGGAGAGAATGAAATAACGGTGTCACTAGATGTAGTGTCATTATTTACTTGTTTTTTTTTTTTTTTTTTTTTTTTTGATTTGGTAGTTGTTGGCGCATCGGCTTCTGTGGCCATATTGCACCTCCAAAGGTTTTTGCAGTACAGTGATCCAAGCCCGAGGCGGGAATCGAACCCGCGACCTTTGGGTTGCCGGGCAGGTACTTTACCCACTCGGCTAGCCCGGTCGGCTTATTTACTTGTATTCCCATAGCCCATGGGGTGGAATGTATAAAGGTGGCACTACAAATAGATGATGCCCTAAGTACTAGACTGCACCTAAGTGTGGAGGATATATGCTGTGGCATAGATTTATGTCTTTCGAGTACCACTTTGCTATATAAAGGAGTGATGTACAAACAGGTTTACAGCACAGCTATGGATTCTCCTATCAGTGCTATTGTCGCAAACCTAGCAGTGGGACAGTTAGAGAATAGGGTTTTTACAAGTTTGGAGTTCCCTATGCGCAAGTGGAAGAGATACGTGGATGACACGTTCACTTTGGTACAAAAGGGGAGAGAAGAGGATGTAGTTAGTTTTCTCAATGATTTCTCTCCTTTTATACAGTTTACCTCAGAGGTAGAAGTGAATGGTTCCCTCCCATTCCGGACGTAATGATGAACAGAGAAGGCTCCAGGCTTAGTACTACAATTTTTAGGAAACCAATGTGTAGGAGCCAGTGCACCCATTATAGGTCAGCACAAACTGCGCAGCATAAAAACAGTGTTGCCGGGGCACTTTTGGGTAGGGTTAGGACACATTGTAGTACCTCTGAGCACAGAGAGAGAGAGAGAGAGAAAGAGAGAGAGAGAGAGAGAGAGAGAAATTGGGCAAGTTAGGGCGGATCTTATGAAATGCGCTTACCCCCAGAGGGTCATTGATAAATATAATAGAGACGTGGAGCCTAATCATGGAACACCGTCCGTTCCAGTCACCACAGTTTACATTCCCTACTATCCGGGCTTGTCAGATCATATTGCAAGAATGCTTCGTGACTTTTGGGCACACTGTGTGCAGCTTCCGGGCCAGAGATTGCACACAGTGGTGTCACAGGTCAAAGACCCCAATTACTGGGGATTTCAGTAGTGGTGTCGTATATGAGATCAAATGCCCAGATTGTGGGGATTTCAGTAGTGGTGTCGTATATGAGATCAAATGCCCAGATTGTGGGGAATGTTATGTGGGGGAGACAGGATGGCGACTAAAAGACCGTCTAGGGGAGCACATGCAAGCCATACAGACCGCAGAGTTTAATAAGTCCGCCACTGCTGAGCATTATTGGGAAAAACAACACCAGGTCTCCCCAGTGAATGCTGTCATCCTTGACGGGGCGCACAGGTTCTGGGACCCTAAATGGCTGGAGAGTTTGTGGATTGGCTCGTCCGAAAACAATAGTATGAATAGGGACGGGTATTCGGCTCCACCCCCTGCTAGAGGCTGTGGTCCTTCCAAAACACGAGCATGTTGCGTTTCCATGCTCCCAAGACACTTCCGGGTCTGGTTCACATGGAAGAAATAGTGAGCATGCACCTGGTCAGCCACGTGTGCTGTGAACCTGTTATTTAAGGATGTTTTGCCTAAACATCATTGTTGTTGAGAAAGAAGGCGGATGCCCCCGAAAGCTACAATCATTGTTTTATCGCTTTTAACTTTTATTATATTTTAAAATTTCATCCTACATTTTATTTTGTAAATCAGTTTTTGTACATATTATTTTACAGTACTGTATCGTCTGGTACATTTTATAGTTTTCAGTATTAAACTATTATAGTTAAATGGTTGGTGTACTTGTTTAAATTTGTGATACGAGTTATTCTCCCAACCTTAGAGGCCTTTTTGAAGATACATGGATGATATCAAGCTCTATGTGGGAACCGAGGAGCACCTCCAGCAACTACTCCAGATCACCAAAGAATTTAGCAATGATATTAGGAAGGAATTTGGTCCAGATAAATGCAAGACCCATGGATTGCACCAGGGAAAATTAGTCAACTGAAACTACCAGCTGCAGACTGGTAAAGAGATCGATGCCAAGGCAGAGGGAGAGGCCTATAAATACTTGGGGATGATGCAGGCTCAGCAGTTACAGCACAAGGAAATTAAGGACTGCCTGACCAAAAAATACCATCAGAGACTCAGAAACCTGCTGAAAGCAAAGCTAAACAGACGGAACACAGTTAAAGCCTTTAACACCTATGTGCAGTCCCAGTGCTAACATACTCCTTCAGGGTCATAGATTGGACTAACACAGAGCTGGAGGATATCATGAGAAAGACAAGGACAATGATGACCAAGAGCCGCCACCACCACCCGAAATATGCGGTGGGGAGACCGACAATTGCTTGTTGTTGTTGTTGTTGTTATTTGGTTTTTAGGAGCATTAGCAACTAAGGCCATATTGCTCCGTGAATATGCGGTGGTCATTCCTGACCTTTCTGCATCCTCCGTATTTGGTGGTGACGGGCTCGAACCCCGGTCTAATCAAGAAGCGTGTGCTATGCACTGCTGCTCCTTCCCACCTGGCTACGGAGGCGCCTCTGACAATTGCACAGGAAGAAGGAGGCCTGATAGATCTCATTGAGCAATAGAAGACAGCAATAGTTAACCTGAAGGATTAATTCCAGAAACTCCACCAAGCAATAAGGAAGATAGACAAGCGGTATACCCCACTGAACTGAAGCAAGGAGACCCTCAAGCAGGAGGTACAAAGGAAGCTAGAAAGATGGGCAGAGAAAAACTCCATGGCAGACACTACAATGATCTCCATCAAGATCACATAGATAAAATTGCTTCCAATGCATGACTCACGAGCTGGACGCTCTTCCCCGAGACTGAAGGATTCATGCTGGCCATTCAAGACCAGGTAACCAATACCAGAAACTATAGAAAATACATCGCAAAGGAGACCGGAATGTCAGATGACACATGTCAACGAGGCCACTTGGCCTCAGAAATGATCCAACACATCACAGGGGGTGCAAGGTTATCACCCAGATTGAGTAGTCTTGTAGATACGACTACGTAGCCAGGATAATACATCAGAAGCTAGCAAGGAAATAGCAGTTGATCGAAGAAAGTGTACCATACTACAAGCACAAACCGCAGACAGTACTAGAGACCCCAACCCACAAGCTGTACTGGGACTGCACCATAATAATGGATAAGACAATCCCGCACAACAGACCGGAGATAAACCTTGTGGACAAGAAGGAAAAGGCTACCTATCTGATTGACATAATGGTACCCAACACTGGCAACCTGCAGAAAACCTATGGGGAAAAAAATCAGGAAGTACACAAACCTAAGACAGGAGATGAAAGAGATCTGGCATATGCAACAAGTAATGACCATCCAGATCATTGTGTCAACTACAGGTATAGTACCAAAGACCCTACATAACAGCCTAGCAGCAATAGGTCTCCCAGCGAACATCTACAAGAAACTACAGAAAGTTGGAATCCCGAACACCTGTAGGATAGTCAGAGAGTTCCTTGACCAACAGTAACACCAGACATAACAACAACCACCCTGTGTACTTGGTAGCAATACCCATCACGAGGTGGAATCCCCAATCAGGGAGAAATAATATATATAAGAGCAATAATAATAAACTATAGAAAATATATCGCCAAGGAGCCCGGAGTGTCAGATGACACGTGTCGACAATGCCACCTGGCCTCAGAAACGACCAACACATCACTGCAGGATGCAAGGTGATCACCCAGACTGAGTACACTCATAGACACGACCAGGTAGTCAGGATAATACATCAGGAGCTAGCAAGGAAATAGCAGTTGATCGAAGAAAGTGTACCATACTACAAGTACGAACGCCAGGCAGTACTAGAGACCCCAACCCACAAGCTGTACTGGGACCGCGCCATAATAAGATAAGACAATCCTGCACAGCAGACCAGACATAACCCTTGTAGACAAGATGGAAAGGTTCCTCGTCCAACGGTAACACCAGACATTACAACAACCACCCTGTGTACTTGGTAGCAATACCTGTCATGAGGTGGAACCCCCAATCAAGGAGAATTAACATAAAGAGCAATAATAATAATAATAAACAGTCAAACCATCAATATCAAGTGGACCAATCTGATTCATTTCTTCCTTCTAGAGTTTTATAAGTAAAGAAATCTTTTCTGTTTTTCTTTGCATCCTATGCCAAAAATTTCTCTTAATCTGCCTTCGGCTGCCTAACCTCATTGTGACTTGATAACAGACTAGCTTATAATTAGGTAATTAGAGAAAAGCAATGCATATATGAAGATATGGTCTGCAAAGTCTGACAATTAGATATCTAAGGGGAGGTTAAATTGAAGTTTATAAGGCACTACAGAGATTTTATTTTAAAAAAATGAGCAACGACTGTTCCCCCTCATAGGTGAGATAAGAACTAGGAGGCACAAATATAATATCTCATGGAATAACTGAAGACAGGATCACAAAGTTCATCTATGGACAGCAGGATGTTGTACAAATATGTCTATTAAATTTTTTGTTTTAACTTTAACTTTTTCTCATTATATTCACCTTATATAATAACCTGTACCATATACTTAATCATGACTTTAAAAGAGTTCTTTCTTTAATAAGAGATAGCGATAAATTATTGCATCACAATTATTACCTTTGTTAAGAACATATTGTTCCAGAACCACTGCCACGTAATTGGTCCCGTGCTACACTACCAAAACCTTGAGAGAGGGCGCTGACAGTTGTGCTTGGCCAGACATGCAATTCCCGTGCTCCTCAGAATATTGTGTCAAATAGTGTTCCAAACTGTTTGAATTGATTTTATTCTGTGTTTTGAGTGTTCCACTCATCGAGATCTATCTGCAGACATCTATATCATCAAGGTTGGCAAAGATAACCAAAAGATATGACTATTTCAAAATTTTGATTTCGCCGTATGCTAGGCAATATGGCAACGCTTTATACGCCGTTCATTGGTTAACACTGCAGAATTTAAAATGCCTTTGGCTGTGTTCCTTTAATATAATTAATTTTAATTGAGTTCAGATATCAAGACAAACTTCCAATTTCTGAAAATATGATTTTTATAAAGATTGATACTATATCTGGTTTTTATTGTCAGTTTTATACGTATATGTGTGAAACAATTATGTCACTTGGAGGCGGCCATATCATCTTCCTCGAGTGCTAACAACAAAGGGCCTTCACTGCTATTGTTTTCTGACTCTTGATGTCATATCACGTGACCTGAAACTGAAAACCTCATTGGCTGAGATTATCGCCAACTACAACTACAGTGAAAATTAGGTAAACCAGGTAATAATGATTGACTTTGATAATCAACATAATATGCAAATGAGTACAGAATATTTAAGATCGATGGTATGGAATAGTTAGAATCACTGTGCCTCCAGGACACATAGTAATAATATAAAAGCAATATAGTGGCATATACAATATACAGATAATTTTGCAGATATAAATAATAATCACTGGTCTAAATACCTTTATAATGACTATATGGATGTCATCCCAGGGCAAATAGCATGTGACTTATATTGCAAATCCCACTGGTGGTAGCTGTTCTTGTGTAGCACTTCATAAGTTGATTCAATTACTAATTTGAAGTGGGTATCATCTGCCGTCATTTTCTGATCTCCTTCCTGAGACTGTCTCACACTCATTCATCCACAGTGAACTCGCCAATCCGTATCTGCTGAAAATGGAGGGTAAATCGAGGAAATCGGCTGCAAACACAACCTGCCAGTGATCGACAACCCTGAAATAGCAGGGCAGCATGAAGAGCATGAGGGATCTCAAAGTGAACCCCCCCCCCCATTAAGAGGAACAAAAAACCAATCGGTACCAAATTTGATCGGAAAACCAGGTCAAAATCTCAAAACAGAGGGACAATGGAACCCCCCCCCCTCCCAAACCAAGTACACAAACAAGAGACAACCTGATCTTCCCCTGAACCCCAAAGCCAACTTACAACTCTTCTTAGGGCAGAAATCGTCACCCTATGAAATAAGCTGGAATTGCTGCTTATCCAGACTCACCTGAAAAGTGAAAAGGCAACAGCAAAATTGGAAGCGTACACTCACTGGGGAGTAAAACAAATGCAACAGTGTGACTCCACATATGCCCAAGCACTAAAGAACCCATCACCGGTCTTTATTCCTGGATCTCAGGAGCTGGGCTACCAAATAAACAACCCAGGTGCCAACCTACAGACTACACTGTCACCCAGACCTAACCTAGTGGTACTTAAACCCCTCACCAATGAAGGTCGTATGTCCAGTGAGGAGGTCAAGAAGACAGTCATGGACTCCTTGACAGATGACTTAAAGAATACTAAAATCAATTTCTAAAATTCACAAAACACGAAATTCAGGAATAATTATAGAGACAGCCACAAAAGAGAATGCTGAACTGATTGTTAAGAACCCTAAAATGCCATCTCTAGGTCTACTGGCCAAACCCACACCCCCCCCCCAGAAAAAAGGCCCTTGTATGCTGGTACTAGATGTAACAGCATACAAGGGCCCTCCAGAGGACTTGCAAAACGAAATTTTCCACAGAAACTTAAAACAGGAACTCCCGGATGAAGAATCGACTTCTCACATAATCCCTAAATCCCAAACAAAAACCAGAGCTGGGCACGCCACTAACTGGATCCTTGAGCTTTCACCGAAGGCCTGGAAGATCCTCTCCCAGCAAACAAGAATTTACATCAACTGAGACAGCCATCGCTTTAGGGAGCATGTGGCTGTCCCCAAATGTTTCAGGTGCTGCCGTTTCGGCTACGCAATGCACATGTGCAGGCAAAATCAGACCACCTGTGGCCACTGTGCCGAAATGGGACATGAGTATGCTACATGTCCGAAAAAGTCTCAACCTCCCACATGTGCCAATTGCAAGGCCCTAAAGGTGACAGCCAACCATTCACTCCGTGAAAGCAGTTGCCCAGTTTATTTCAAAGCCAGAAGCGCTCAACAATCAAGAATAGAATATGGGGAGTAACAGACCAAACCTAAAAATCCACACCGTGAAAATAGCACAAAATAACACTCAGAGGTCCAAGGCTGTTGCTGCGCAACTGGTCAAAAAGGCGGATGAGGAGAACCTAAATGTACTCCTCCTTCAGGAGCCATATGCTCATAACAAGAAGGTAAAAAAGGCTACCCCTTGAGATTTAAAGTGGTCCAGGTTGATGATGACAACCTGGACCACTTTACATGGGCTGTGTGCGCCCATGTAATTTCGCCACTGGGGCAATTCTACGTAGCTTCGATATACTGTCGACCGAGGAAAGATATTCTTCCTGCCACCCGATATCTACAGACCATCCAGCTACAAATGCCAAACTCATTGTAGGGGCTGATGTTAACTGCAGGTCCCCAGCCTGGCACAGCTGACCTCAATATCAGAGGAAATAGAAATGGCAACGTCTTGAGGACTAACAACAACCTGATCATTCTAAACAAACCTAACTGCCTGCCAACTTTCTCCAGTACCCTGTGGGAAGCTACCATAGATGTGACTTTAGCCTCAAGTTCCATTGCCCAGCACCTTGCTGTCTGGACAGTCCGCGAGGGCTGGACCACCACTGACCACAGGATACAAACCTTCCAACTACACCATTCACTAGTCACCCAAACAACCAACCAACCGAACTCAACAAAGAAGATATGCCCTGAAGAAGGCTGACTGGAACCTTTTTAAGGAGGAATTGACTAGTGCAGCCAGCTGCTTCGATCCTAGCAGGCTCAGCCCAGACCAGCATCTATGCGCAATTACACAACTCGTCACCAATGCTGCAAACAAGGCTATCAAAAAGAAGAGATTCACACCTGGTGCTGTCCCCTGTGGTCTCCAGAACTCCAGGCTCTTAGACGCAAAGTCATTTACCCACAAAAACGCTATCAACGTGCAAGGAGAACATGGCCTCCAGAAGAAACAGAGGCTTTACTGCAGCAATATCGTGTTACCAGGAACCAGTACACTACAACAATAAAACAGCACAAAAGGTGCTCATGGGAAGCCCTGGTAAGCACTGAAGGGAACGCCGACCCTTGGGGAATTGTGTACAAAGTGATCACTAACAAGCTGCCCAGAGGCGAGGTCTTATCAACCATAAAATTACCGAATGGTCTTTACACCAGATCGTGGCAAGACTGTCAATAATATTCTAGATGCTACATTCCAGCAGCCTGTTGACCCACACACAACGGAACAGTTACAGCTCTGCACGGAGAATGAAATATATCACACGACAGCAATTGAAGAGCCCTTCACCTCAACTGAGCTCAACTTAGCTGCATCTAGAATCAGAAACAAGAAGGCTCCTGGCAGAGACATGCTCGATCCAGAAATCATTGAGAAAGCCATTTAACTTATTCCCACTACCATACTCAACCAGTTAAACCACTGTCTCCACCAAGGATTCTTCCCCACACAGTGGAGGACAGCAACTGTTACACTTATATTGAAGAATGCAACCAAGCCGCATGATCGGCCACAATCTTACTGGCCCATTGCACTGCCGCCAGTTTTCGTCAAACTTCTCGGACGGATGATGTCCCATAGAATAGAAGCCCACTACAATGATGCTGGTCTCTCCTCGCCTAACCAGTATGGTTTCCGGAAAGGCCGCTCCATGGTAGATGCACTGGAAACAATCATTGAAGCTGCTACCAAATGCAACTCCAAATACTTTCTATTAATCTCCTTCGACTTTGCTGGTGCCTTCGATTCCCTCTGGTGGCCCAGCATCCAGGGCAGGCTCCGGAGGGCGCAAGTACCAGAAAACATATAGATGCATCAAGACCTATCTCCAGGATCGGAGTTGTCGTGTCTGCTCCCCACTGCAGTGTTTCCAGACCGGTCTTCTTCGGCGGATGCCCTCAGGGGTCTGTCCTGGGGCCTCTCCTCTGGAATCTGGTGCTAAATGATTTCTTGAACACCAAACTCAAAAATGTACAGACCCAGGCCTATGCAGATGACCTGGTCATGCTCTTTTCTGCCAATAACAGAACCCAACTGGAAGCGACTGCCAACCAGGCCATCTCTACCCTTCAAGCTTGGGCAGATCATAACAACCTAAAGATCTCCCCGGGAGAAAACCAATTTGATCCTGCTAAAAGGTACCCTTGATCTCAGAAGATCACACCAAATCAAGGTCAATGGTGTTACAATCAAACTAAAAACAGAGCTTAAATATCTAGGTTTGATCTTTGACAAAAACTCTTCCCCCTCATCTAGATCAACTCAGGATTAAGATCAGGAAATATGCTGCCAAAGTCTCAAGAGTTGCCCGGAAGGACTGGGGTTGAAGAAGAGAACGCTCTCCCTCTTCTATAAGGCAGTCTTCATCCCGGTTTTCGCTTATGCCTCTGGAGTCTGGTACAAGAAAGCTAATACAGTTGTAAACAGATCACGCCTAGGAACTATCCAGCACTCTCTTCTCCTTCTGTCCTCGCTTGCCTGTTGCACTGTCAGCACCCATGCACTCCAGGGACCTCACTGGATCTCTTCCCCTGGACCTGGAAATTGTTCATCATGGGTTGCTCTACCAATTGGCCAAAGGAAGAGAGTTACCTGTGCCAGTTTAAACACTGACCCAGCAAATAATAGAAACACTGAAAAGAAGAGACTTAATGAACATCTAACAGATACCTAGCAAGAAAGATGACAGACCTCAACTAAAGGCGCTGTAACCAAAAGATTCCTCCCGGATGTCAGGGCCTCTTACTCATTCACACCTGGCTGGTTTTCACCGGAACTGTATGCTACCTACCTCCTCACAGGACATGGCTCCTTCCAGAAAAAACGACGACTTCGGAATTTCAGACTCACCCTGCTGCCACTGTGGAGAGGATCAGACGTGGGAGCACCTTGCCCACAGCTGTGGGCAAGTCCCACAGCTGTGAAATCTACGAGGACTTTGGGAGGATCCTAATAATGAAACTACACTTCAACTACCAAAATCAAGAACACCTCACCATACAAAATGAAGAAACTTACCGAGCCCTGACTCAATTTGCAATGGACCTATTTACCAGGCAGAAAGCGCTACCACCACCATAGTATCCGAATCAATAGGTCAAAACAACCATGGCTGCCATTTGTTGCTGTGCATCGCTGAGCCATGGATGCTAATGCCTTGAACCAACTTACACATGGCTGGACCAACAAACCATCCAGAATACAGAACCCAACTTGCTCCCTCACATCTCGAACAGTCAACTGGTCTCCCCACTTGTTTGTGGGGTGCGATCAAAGACAGTGCGATCAAAGACAAACAAAGACTAGCGGTGCAATCAAAGACAGGGTTCTTACATTCCTTGAAAAATTCCTCATCATTGACTCCTGGACCATCTTCCCCCAACCAGACATGACACATCTCATCAAGAAGAGACCTAACATTGGTCCCTGGACCAATGTTAGGTCTCTTCTTGATGCACTTGCGGGGTATCTCTCTCTCTCTCTCTTTTTTTTGTTGGTTTAACCCCCCCCCCCCACCAACCCACTCTTCCCTTTGGTGAGGCATTCGGCATGCCACACTGTCAGCAGGGGCCCTCTTCCCTATCAGCCTCTTTCTCTTGTTTCCTACCATCCGACTTTTTACCCCTCCTCTTTATTTTTCTCTGACAATAGTTTTTTTCGTTTTTTTTTTTTTTTTTTGTGTGTTATTTTTTTTCCTTCTTGTGTGGGGGGGGTGGTTTTTCATCCAACCGTCACCCCATTCTTCCCTCTGGTGAGGCACTGGGAATGCCACACTATCAGCAGGGGCCATCTTCTTATCAGCCCCTTCCTTCTGTTTCCTCCCTTACTTTTCTCTTACACAAAGTTTTTTTTTTTTTATTTATTTATTTTTTTTATTTATATATGTATACATATATTACTTTTCTTACATTTCTCTTACACAATGGGGTGTTTTTTTTTTTTTTTTTTCACACATGTATACAAGGTGTCTTAAAAATATTGGTACAAACGTTTAGGAGAGGTAGGTAACATCTAAAGGAATGTGAATCGCATAGGAACCCATAACCGGAAACATCACGGGAAAGTAGTAGCAGAGGAACAAGAAGCAGAAATGACACAAGACAGTAATTAGTGGCAAACATTTATATGACATAATATTAACAACGGAGTACGAGATGGATGCATTTCGTGATATTACAACAGATGCGCGAAGGTTCCACCATGAGACGCGATGCATGCATGACACCGATGCAGCATTGATTGGCGGACACGGTTGAACACACCTGGAGTTTCTTTGACAGTAGCAGCAGCGCAGACGAATCTCGCCAGGAGATCCATTTCCATCTCCACAGGCGATTCATACACAATAGATTTGAGGGGCCCCCACAGAAAGAAATCAAGGCTCGATAAATCAGGTGAGCGTGGGGGCCAGGCAACGGGTCCACCACGGCCAATCCATTGCCGCCCAAAATTCCTGTTCAAATGATCACGAACATAACTTCCATAATGGGCAGGTGCCCCGTCATGCTGAAACCAAATGTTGCATCTCATATTTGCCGGAACATCATCAAGTAACCCTGGTAGAACTTGTTCAAGAAAGATCCGATATTTAGCAGAGTTTATGCGGTATGATAACAGGTATGGGCCAACTAAGCAGTCACTGACCATACCTGCCCACACATTATTGCGAGGCGATGTTGTGCCGCATGAGGGTGCACACCATGTGGGTTGTCGTGAGCCCACACATGAGCATTGTGCTAATTGAATAATGCCTTCCCGTGTGAAATAAGCCTCATCTGTGACCAAACATAGGCTGGAAAATTCAAGTCTTGGACACTTTCTTGGAGAAACCACTGCAAAAAGCCACACGTGCAGGATGATCTTGGGGAGCAGTAACTGAACCCTTTGGAGATGAAAGGGGTGTAAGGAATCGTCGTTCCAGACACGCTGTACACTGCAAGACACTCCTAAGGCAGAGGCAACAGCACGTGTGCTGGTAGTAGGATTATTCTGGACAGCATTCAACACACTTTTTTTCCGTGGTGGGAGTTTGCGTCAAACGTGGTCTGCCCGCACTATTCCTGTTACCTCTAAATGACCCATAATCGCACAAATTTGATGCATACGCGCAAACAAATGGTGGTCTGGTACATGTCTGTCTGGGAAGTGTTCTCCATAAATTCGTTGAGCGGCTCGTCCACTGCCCTCTGCTCATCCATAAACTAGGTGCATGTCTGCCAGCTCACGGTTTGTATATCGATGCATGCTCTTCACGCGGCGACTACTGCTTGAATGAGTAAACCAGAAATCTTCCCTCTCGCGAACTGATGAACAGCGCGGTCTACCGACTTACTGTGACGTTTCCGGTTATGGGTTCCTATGCGATTCACATTCCTTTAGATGTTACCTACCTCCCCTAAACGTTTGTACCAATATTTTTGAGACACCCTGTATATGTATTCGTATGCCCCACAGGTCTAAATCTAAACACATCAAAATTATTGCCCGACCTATTTGGCCCTAGAACAAGTTATCAGCAAACAACCCTACGCTCTGTTAAAATTACAACTGCTGCTCAAGAAACAGCAATCATCTCATTCCCAAATCTGGTCCGAGCCACTGAAATCCTAGGTAGGTGGGAGGACCCGCCAGAGTACTTTAGCATCAGTGGTACACCCAGTCAGCCTCAGCGTGGCACAGTGTGGTAACATTGGGTCCCACTAGGGGGCCTGGCAGCTAATAGACTAGAGGAACAAAGGGCACAACACAATATACAGCACATGATTCCCCCCCCCACACACACCTTCAAATCTCTGGCCCGATACAATGTACACCCACAGAGATAGGAGAAATCCCAGGAGCCATTAGGCACTAACATACCTTACACCTTACCAAAACCTTGAACAGTAACTCTGCTGTTGTAAAAAGTCTAATGGTTTTTATTATTACTTGCTTAAATGCTTCCCATTTGTAATTCCCTGTTAGTAACATCTTTAGTTGGTCCCACTGAATAGGTTTAAAAAATTGTCAGAATCCACTGCACTCAACTGTCAAAAGCAATAGCCCTTCCCTTTGCCCTGGATTGTAGTTACTTCTTTAAGTAAATCCCACATCGATACACTGTGATTACTATTTTCCCAGTAATCTTTTTATCTGCAGTGTCATAAAACATGAAGAGTCCCTGCTGATAATCAGATGAATATTGCTTTCTCTTGTTGTCTGTCTAACGTGCTTGTCTAAATAAACAGTCATCCAATAAATCCAAAAGAATTCTTGCTACTGTGTGAGTGACCTATCCACCAATTCCAGTCAATATCGGAAAAGTTAAAAATCCCCATTATAAGATCTTCTGATTTATTAACTTACTCTATTTCTCTGTACAGTTGTTCGTTATACTAATCATAATCATTAGGCTTATAACACACTCCAAATCTGATTTTTGTTTTCCCAGTGATATGCCACATCAAACTTGCTCAATGTTGCACTAGTCACCCAATATGAACTGGATGCACTGCATCAGGTTTCATCTGCTTCTTAATTATGAGCATACCCCCCCCCCGACCTGTCTGTCCTATCCATTTGCATTGTGTTGCCTTTATTCAAATTCTACATTTCTTAGTCCTGAATGACACCATGTCACCAACATCCCCAGTAGGTCCATAAATGATGACTTTAACAGTATTTCAAAATCACAGGTGGCAGGAGCTGCAGTGCATAGCACACGCTTCTTGATTAGACTGGGGTTCAAGCCCGTGCCCACCAAATACGGAAGATGCGGAAAGGTCAGGGAATGACCACCGCATATCCCCAGAGCAATATGGCCTTAGTTGCTAATGCTCCTAAAAACCAAACAACCTTCAAAATCAAATTTATTTATTGTATTAGTGTATACTTAAGTATACATGCATCTGTTGTTTTTGCTCTTAGTAACCCTAAGACAAGTCATGTATTTGCTTGTTCCATGGGGATCCTCAGCAGGCATTGAAATCCCCAACACCTTGCTTTCCAGGCTGGCGTGTGTTCGAATAGAAGCAGTGTAAGAATCACTTATACCTATGTATACAGCTGCTATTAATCTATTAATCTGCATATCTTCCCCCTAAAAAGCTAGCAGTTTTCCAACCCAAACTAACACTGCCTCTGCAGCATCAGCAAATATTCTTACACCCATTCTATTTAAGTGTATCCCTTCACTATAAAAACAGTCTCGCCTGCTAATAAACACAGATCACTTTGAGAAAAATTCTACTCATGACTAGGCAACAGAGGTCACATATTATTGATGTCGGATTATAATGGTGTCGGACAGTTTTAAATTTTTTCAGCGGGAACAGCTGATAATGTTACCATTAGAAGCCAATAGTGTTTTTTTTTATGAAAACCCCAAACATGAGAGGTATTAGAACCTATAGTACTTAGTGCCGTGTTTGGGTTGGAGGTTGAGAAGATGAGAAGATATTTGTTGACATTAGACTTGAACTTCTGTAGGCTATAATTTTCAGGAAATACGTATGAAGAAAGGTTGTTCTAGAAAACGGCAGCTGAATGAATAACCGAGGAAGATAAAAAGTTGGTTCTGTGAGTTTGACGTTGGACAGTAAATGGATGTTGGATGGTGGTGGCACGTATTCAGATTGGCATGTGTTCGGACTGTTTTGAAAGAGAGAGAGCGGGAATTATAGAAGCCAATTCAGAAGAACAGTGCCCATAGAAGTATCTGTAGAAAAGACATGCAGCAGAAACAGTACGTCTATGAGACAGCGAGTGGAAAGACTGTTAGAGACAAGTCATTAATTAACCTAACTTCCCTTTTCTGAATGGAATCTAGAAGCCTGAGAGAGGTTTTAGGGGCACCACCCCAGATGTGGTACCAATATTCCATGGTGGGGTGGATTTGCTGAACAGCTGTTTGGAAGAAAAGTAACGCTGAGAGTGAAAGAGAAAACCAAGTTTTTTAGATGCAGAGGAAGCAATATTTGTAATGTGCTTGTGCCAAGAGAGATTAGAAGTCAGGGTAATCCCTGAAAGAGATATATCATCTTGCCTAGAAATCGGAGTGTCACCAAAGATAAGCATAGGGGCAGAAAAATCCTTTTTGTGAGACATAAGAGAAAACTGAGTTATAGAAGGAACGAAATCAACTAAGCTGTCTTTGCTCCACTAGAGAATTACCTGGAAATCAGCATTTAAAGGAACTGGTAGCAGATATTCGAGAAGTTGAAGCTGATTGAGCAGGGCAAGATTTCTCAAAATGGAAAGTGGAATGCAATGTGCTATCATCGGCAAAACTATGGATAGGATTTCCAGTCAATCGAAGAAGGTCATTAATATACAAGAGGAAAAGCGTGGGGGAAAGAACTGAACCTTGGGGAACACCAGCATTAGTGGAGAAGTCAGAAGACAGAGAGCCATCTACCTCACCCTCAGTGAGTGATCAGAGAGAAAATGGATAACCAATTACAACAAACAGTTAGCAAACCATAAGATGGAAGCTTGTTTAGAATACCTTTATGCCAAACATGATCGAAAGCCTTTGAGATGTCAAGAGGTTTTTTATACCAACTAAGAGAACTAAGAGATACTGTTCAAATTTTAGACCTAAATGGCTGTCAGGTGAACTGATGAGACTAGTGGACAGAGGGAGAAAAAAAATGTATGGGATGGACAGATTATCAATGGACTCAGAATCCTATAGTAAGTACAAACTAGACTACAATTAAGACAATAAGGAAGTTAGACAAACTAAGGGAGATTATTAGAAGACTTTGGTTAAGAATTCAAAAAAATGTACAAAGAATTCTTTGTTTTAAAATTAGAAGGAAAGGAATGAACAACTTTGGCCTATTCACATTCACTGGATATGAATGGCATAACTATTGCTGACAAATGAATATATATATATATATATATATATATATATATATTCCCTCTACATTTGCACATGAATATTTTTAAAGATGAGGATATCTGCAGTTTACCAAATTATAAATGGATGCTAAATGATTTTGTGATAATTGAAACAAAAGTGGAAGAAAATTTGTTAAAGCTAAAAGTGATTAAGTAACCTGCAGCTGATGTAGCCTATCCAATTATATTAAAAAAAAACAAAAAAATGAAACTATTACCCATGAGAGCATCCTTGATGTTGGGAACATCCCCATGAACTTGAGATGTGCAAATATCTTTCCTATTCTCACAGAGTGAAGTTGGCAATAATGATCACTTCACCCTTTGAGACAGACCTGTAAGCATAATTTTGATACCAAGGATGTGGTACTGTCAATGGTATATAGGAATTTGGCCAGCAGACAAAAGGAGATGATTATCTTGTTGTATAATGTAATGGTTAAGTTACATCTGAAATACTGCATACAGGTCTGGAAGCTTCAATTCAGGAAGGATGCACATTGCTGAACAGCTGCAGAAAAGAGCAACAAGATTAGTCAGGAGCACAAAAGTGTACTCTCATCAAGAAAAACTTCAGTTCTGAAAATTTGAACATCTGGAAACTAGGCATCTACAATGAGACCTGACTGAAGTGTTTAAGCCTGTAAACTATATGATGAGAAGAAAAATGCAAAATGCAGTTTTACGGATATAAATTGCAAAAGTATGACTTCTGGATAGACATGTGATAATTTGCTTTCAGTCAATAGGTAAATGACTGCTAGAATACACTTATATCTGGTGTTGTGAGAATGTTTAGTTTTAATCTATATTTTAGTTTAGTTTGAATAAATTTACAGATGGATTAAACAAATTATTAGAAGGAAGGAAGGAAGGAAAGAAGGAAGGATGGATGGATGGATGGATGATGTGAGTTGTGTGTCTGTTGGCTGACTAGCATCATTTGCCACTGCTAATATATAAAAAGTTGCATATCAGGAACTCAATCTCCCTATATTATTTCCACAGGAAAATGGATTTCATTTTCTAACAATGTAACCTTCTCTAAGTTCAAGCATGTCTGGAATAAAACTCAGATTCTGGATTAGATTATCAGAATTCTTTTTCACATAGACACTTTTATTAATTCTCAATTCAACAATCACTGTTTCTCCAATTACAGAAATTGGCAGAAGAGCATATGCTATCTGACCATCAATTTGTACCACAAAGTACCACTTTCTCTAACTGCACAAATTCTTGTGCATATATCTTTTCCAGAACCCTGTACACTGTCATACCCTTACTACCCCGCTGAAAGAACTTTATGTCAAACTATTAAGTAAAATAAACCAACTAAACTTGAAATAATCAAAAAAATATAACATACCCAAGCCAATCAGCAAATTCTAAAGTATTTGGTACAGTGGCACTCAAAAGAATCAAATTCACATGATCAGGAAGCATAATCAAGACTTCTTCCCATACAACTCCTCGCTAAGAAAAGAAACAAAAATTTATTATTAACATGGTCATGATAAAATCACACTAATTTTTACAGCAAACACTACAGGAAGTAATTCAGTATCCAAAAGTATTAATGCAAAAAAAAAAAAAAAAAAAACTCAGAATTAATGAAATATACTTTAAGCCACTTTCTGCAGATAGTTGTTATGCTTTGTATCATAATAGAGCCTTATATTATGACATAACAAGGGTGATTATAACCACTAACTGTGAATTTATGAATAGAGCGTCATCTGAAATAAGCAAATTATTCCCTGCATACCGGAAAATGAGTATTCCAGCAAATGCTGTAAACCTTAACTAGGATGGTGGGGGTATGATTACTCCTGACAGACAAGAAATACTTACATCGGCTTCTTATAATACTAATGAGAATATCCCAGAGTTTGGATGGTACAAAAGATCAAATATTCCAAAAAAGAAGTTCATAACTCATGAACGGTTCTATAAGTTGTTAACAACTCAAAATTTGCCTTCCAGAACTGCTGACCTCTGTGGGTACTTAATTCAGAAAATAACCTCACCTCAACTCAACAGAAAGTCCTTCAATTATGCACTTTTTAGCAAAACATTATCATTTATTAGAAGGAGATGGAGCCTACTATCCTCCTAAAGATGAATACAAGATTCAGTGATTTACTCACTGTATCTCGCAGAAATCATTTATTAGAAGGAGATGGTAGACATCTCAAAGATGTCTACCCCCACACACACATGCACTGAACGGTACGCAAGCTCAAACCGTTAGTGGTCCCTTCCCCTAAAGTGGAAGAGTATTTCGTAACATATGAGATGTTCCATGGTTAAACAGACTCAAAAACTTTTTGCAAACCTCTCTGATTTATATATGATAAGTGTGCAAACTACACATTAATTTTTATCTGGCAGTGTGCATGTGATTAAAACAGCATAAATTTCCAAAAGTCTCTTTCATATCAACAAGACAACACTGAGTTTCTAGCTCCAAATAAGAGGTTTATGCTGAACAGGAAAATGAAATTTTCTTTTCTCTTCTTCAAATGAAAATATTTGATTCTGATATATTTAAATATTGTAAACTTAAAACAGCTTAAAATTTCCATATTGTGGAAAAGTTTTTTTACGGAATGGAAACTAAAATACATATACAGGCTGGCCTTGATTAACGCTATTAATTCATCCCGCGAGCACATCGTACAAAACGGAAACGCGTTAAACGAATATAATAATCAATAGGAAAAATTATAATTGGTCCTTGACCTTCTCGAATGTCCATAAAGAATTTTAAAAATACTACCTTTTAAATAACTTTTTAACTGTATACAATGTAAAAGATAATGAAAATAATTATGGAATCAAATGTTTATTGCATAAAACAGAGGTTCCCAAACTGTGTGCCGTGAAATATTTAAAATTTTGGGGGAAAACACAGCGATACTCGACATCTGTCGGACACTGCACGAACTACTAGCTCGAGGTAGTTCAGTTTCAACATTTCTTATTAAGTTGTTTGGACCTAACTGCTAAACGGAACTGTTAGATATTTCTTTTGGTCTGAGTGCGTCTTGAAAAAATTACTGAGACATTAAGGGCACCATGAACCGAGAAAGTTTGGGAACTTCTGATATAAAATACACAATGAAGAAATGACTGTTGTGGAAATATTTGAACAGTGTTGACTTTCTCTTTTCATCAATCAATTTCCGATAGCTGACAACAATCTTCTCTGGGTCCAGGCGAAATAAATATTGCTGAGAACCTCAAACCTTTTGTTTGAGGTTCTATGCGATATGAAAGATTTCATCTAATTCTTTTACTGTTATCTCCTTCGCGGTAACATTTTCATCTAGCTTATTTGAAAATTTGAATTTTTATGCAAGTGTGCATTGACTTTATTAGCAGGAGACAAACAAGTAACATGTCTTCTTCCGATGGTTGATGGAACACACCAAGGCGGGCAGCAGGCAAACGTTTGTTTATTGCCCGTACGACTCGCAGTAAGCTTAACGCACGATTCAAATCTTTTTCAACTATCTCATAAAAAAAAAAAAGATCGGTTAACTGGAAATTTGCATTGTGTAAAGTGGTATAATTTTTCAAATAGCATTGGGGGATGTCTTTGTGTGTGCGTGATGTAAGGAGTGTAAGGAAATCAGGCGACAACTCAGCGTTGTTATGGGCCTATATGAGAGTTTGAAGGACAGGGTGGATGCCCTCGAAAGATCTAAATTGAGGGGCCCATCAGGCTCTCAGCTGCCCACATCAACGCCAGAGCTTGCACTTGGTCATCACGCAACACAGTGGCAACCCCTAAGGCAGAATGCGCTGGTCCCACAGGAACTAGTAGTTGTTGGTGACTCTATTGTCAGGGAAACGGGGAACATCCTTTGTAAAAAGGATAGGTGGAACAGGACCAGGGTATGTCTGCCAGGGGCAAAGGTTGATGACGTTGTAGAGCGGATATCATCTTTCAAGGGCACAAAAGGTGATATAGTTGTACACGTTGGCACTAATGATATTAAGAGTAGGAGACCGGCGGAATTACTCAACAAGTACAGGTCACTGTTGAAAAAAAGCCGTGAAATAGGGTTGAATTTGAAAGTGTCTGCAATTCTGCCCAGACACGATAGGAGGGAGTACATGATGAGAGCCTTGTCGATCAATTCGGCCCTGGAAAGATAGTGCAAGGCTCAAGGGGTAGAATTTTTTTCAGCCTGGACTGTACTTGTTAACAGGAGAGATTGCTTCTACGGGGATGGGATGCACTTAAATAGAAAGGGTGCAAGAATATTTGCTGATGCTATCGAGGCAGTGTTAGGTGGGTCGGAAAACTGCTAGTTTGGGGGGATACAAAGACTAATAGTTTAACAGTAACCGCAGGCAGAGGTGAAGGTGAATCTTGCACAACTTCTATTAGAATAAGAAGCGACCTGGAGCGAGGGGTGTTGGAGGTTTCAGGGACGGATGGCAGTCATCATGGAATAGTTGGGTATATGGGATGTGTTAGGGTAACAAGGAATAGGCATAGGAGCATGTATGCTTGCATGTATACCAATGCTAGAAGTATAGTAAATAAATTTGATGAATTTGAAGTGTTGGCCAAGACATCAAAGGCGGATATTGTTCGGATAGCAGAGACGTGGTGTCACAAAGATATAAGGAATGCAGAACTGGAATTTGGGGAGTACAATGTGTACAGAAAGGATAGACAGGACAGAAAGGGAGGGGGTGTTATGCTGTTAATTAAGAAAAACATAAAATCAAAGGAAGTGCACCCAGTTAATATAGATGAACAGTGCTCTGTTGAGTCAGTTTGGTGTGAGATAAGCACTACGAAAGGAAAAATAAGAGTAGGAGTGTGTTATGGGCCTAATGACTTGAATGAGTACAATGAACAATTGTACAGAGAAATAGAGTGGGCCAGTAAATCAGAATGTCTTATAATGGGGGATTTTAACTTCCCAGATATTGACTGGAACTTGTGGGTTGGTCACTCACACACTAGTCAGACTTTTGTGGATTTATTGGATGATTGTTTTCTGCAGCAGCATGTTCGAGAGGCAACCAGAGAAAGTAACACTCTTGATCTGGTTATCAGCAGTGATCATTCATGTATTAAGAATTTGCAGATAAAGGAACCACTAGGTGGCAGTGATCACAGTGTGCTGAAGTGGGATTTACTCAAAGAGGTAACTACCGTCAGAGGTAAAGGAAAGGGCATTTGCTTCCGTAAAGGGGAGTACAGTGGTCTCAGACAGTTTTTAAATTCTGTACAGTGGGATCAACTGACGATGTTACAAACAGTAAATTCTAAGTGGGAAGCATTCAAGGAATTAATCGTGGAAGCTACTAGACTTTATATACCGATTAAGAAATATCGTTCAAGGTTTAGGCCTAAATGGTTATCAAATGAACTAATGAGACTCGTGACAGAGAAGAAAAATGCATGGGATGTATATAAATTATCAGGTGACGCAGAAGCCTGTGGCAGATATAAGCTAGTCTGTAATCAGGTCACAAAGGAGGTTCGGCAGGCGAAGGCGGATTACGAGAAATCTTTGGCAAAAGATGCTAAGAAAAACAGCAAGGATTTCTTTACTTATATAAACTCTAAAAGGAAGGGGATGAATATGATTGGTCCACTTGACATCGATGGTTCGACTGTTGATGATCCTGCTCAGATAGCAAACAAACTGAATGAGTATTTTGCATCTACATTCACACGTGAGGAATTATTACAGTTTGAAAATGGAAGAAGGTTATCAAATTGTAGCAGTGTGCTTAATGATTTTGTAATAACTGAGAGCAAAGTGGAGGAGAAATTGTTGAAGTTAAACATAAGAAAGGCACCTGTGGTGGATGGGATCTATCCAGTTATTTTAAAGGAGGCGGCAAAGCAACTAAGCAAACCCTTTGCCATAATTATGAGAGCATCCTTGGACTCAGGGGAGGTTCCCACGGACTGGAGATGTGCAAATGTGTCCCCAATTCACAAAGGTGGATCGAAGGGTGACACGAGTAATTACAGACCAGTTAGTTTAACTTCTGTTCCGGGTAAAATAATGGAGTCACTGGTTAAAGATGCATTGCGGGATCATCTAGACAAGACTGCAGCAATAATTCAAACACAGCATGGGTTTGTTAAGGGAAAGTCTTGTCTGACAAATTTGATTGGTTATTATGATGTGGTCACAAAGGAACTGGATGCAAAAAATAATTTTGATATCATATACTTGGATTTCAGGAAAGCTTTTGACACTGTTGCGCATGGAAGACTACTGTACAAATTGGAGCAGAATGGTATTAAGGGTAAGTTGCTACAATGGATAAAAGGATGGTTAAGTGGGAGAAGACAGAGGGTGGTAATCAATGGGTGCTGCTCTTCGTGGACTAATGTTATTAGTGGAGTCCCACAGGGTTCGGTGTTGGGTCCACTGTTGTTTTGTATATTTATCAATGATATTGATGAAGGTATATCAGGCTTAATGTCGAAGTTTGCAGATGACACAAAGGTTGGCAGGGGTTGTTAATGACAGTAATGGCAGTGTGCTACTGCAACAGGATCTAGATAATTTGGGCAGATGGGCTAAGAAGTGGCAACTGAAGTTCAACCTTGACAAATGCAAAGTACTGCATATGGGTAGAAGTAACCCCAGAGAAACGTACCAACTGTGTGGTACTACACTTAAGGTGGTAGAAAATGAAAAAGACCTGGGAGTAATTGTGCAGTCAGATATGAAGTTTTCTGAGCAGTGCAGACAGGCTGCTAGGGCGGGTCATGGGGTTTTGTCAATGATATATAGGAATTTTGCTAGCAGGGAAAAGGAGGTGATTGTCCCTCTGTATAAGGCAATGGTCAGGCCACGCCTTGAGTACTGCGTACAGGTCTGGAGGCCTCATTTTAGGAAGGATGTAGATTTGCTTGAGCGTGTACAGAGAAGAGCAACACGATTGGTGAGGGGAATGAAGGGATTCTCTTACCAAGAGAGGCTTAAGTTCTGCAAATTGCAGTGGCTGGAGACTAGGCACCTGCACGGTGATCTAATTGAGGTCTATAAGGCCTTGAATGGGTTGAGCACACTGAATTCTGATGGGATCCTCCCACTTGTTCAGATTACGAACCTACGGGGACATAAGTTCAAATTAAGAAAGGACAGATATAGAATAGATGTGCGGAAATTTGCCTTTAGCCAGCGGGTGGTTAATTGCTGGAACAAACTTCCATCTGTCGTTGTAGAAGTTGATAGGTTAAATAAATTTAAGGAGGAACTGGACAGGCATTTGGAGGGAATGGTGTGATTTGTTTTTTTTTTTTTTTTTTTTTTTTTTTGGCTGATGCTGCATAAGCTCCTACACTTGCTTTCTTGCATCATGTGCCACTACTACTACTACTACTACTACTACTACAAAAGTGAAATATGAAATAACTGAAAATTCTTTTGCTAATGGAGTAAAACAGATCATTCAAAGCCTTATACACTTCAATCAGATCACCTCGCAGATGCCTAGTCTCCAGACCTTAATTTGCAAAAACTTAAGCCTTTCTTCGTAATAGCAACCCTTTGTTCCATTCATAAATCTTGTTGCCTTTCTCTGTACTCGCCCCATCAATTCTACATCCCTCCTAAAATGTGGCCTCCAGTCCGGTATACAGTACTCAAGGTGTACACAGTATACAGTACCTTATACAAGGGGATAATCACCATCTTATCCTGCTAGAAAAATTACTGTATATCATTGACGAGACAGCATGAGCCACTCTTACAGACCGCTCAGAAAACTTCATATCTGACTGCACAATTACCCCCAGATCCTTTTCATTCTCTACCATCCTCAGTGTAGTACCACACAGTTGATATGTTATTCTGGGATTACTGCTACCCGTATGCAGTACTTTATATTTGTTAATGTTAAAATTCAGTTTCCACATCTCAGCCCATCTGCTCAACTTTACTAGATCCTATTGCAGTAGCGTACTGTCATTAGTGTCATCAACAACCCTGCCAACCTATATCATCTGTAAACTTAGACATTAAGCCTATATTCCAACATCAATATCATTAATAAATACAGAAAATAACAATGAACCCAACACTGAAACCAGTGGGACTCCACTAATAACATTAGTCCACGAAGAGCAGTGTCCATTGTTTACCCACTGTCTTCTCCCACTCAACCATCCCTTTATCCGCACAGCAATCTGCCTCCAGTTTCACACTGCTCCAGTTTGTGCAGCAGTCTTCGTTGTGCAACAGAATCAAAAGCTTTCCTAAAATCCAAGTATATATCAAAATTATTCTTTGCATCCAGTTCCTTTGTGACCACATCTTAGTATCCAATAAAATTGGTTAAAACAAGACATCCCCTTAACAAACCCATGCTGTGTCTGAACTATAACTGAGGTCTTGTCTAGATGATCCTGCAGTGCTGCTTTAACCAACAACTCCATTATTTTCCCTGGAACAGAAGTTAAACTAACAAGTCTATAATTACCTGTGTCACCCTTTGTTCCTCCTTTATGAATTTGGGGTCACATTTGCACATCTCCAGTCCGTGGGTACTTCCCCCCCCCCCCAAAGGCTATCCCGAAGACTTCCAGATTCTTCCCCACATCCCCACATCCTCACATCCTAGTTCCAGCCGCCCAAGCTTATCCTTTATTTAAAACAAGATAGACAGACATTTCCTTCACAAACTCCAGTGACTTCTGACTTTTTGTTTCCCTTTAGAGCTAAAATGTCATGTTAAATATACTGTATGGAATGCTTTACTTATTTTAACAGGAGTTAACATATTGTTCATTTTTAACTCTAGAATATAAGGAGTGCATTTAAATAAAAACTAATTCTGTAAAACTAATCCAGTGAATTTTAAGTATTTCTTAAATGATGCACAATCATGTTTACTTACCTCAGCATCATTAATGTAATGAACCTCATCAAATATCACCCATTCCAGATCCCTAATTACTTCAGAACCGCGGTACAACATGGATCTAGTAAAAAAATATAAATCTAATTTACAAAAATGAAATCTGTATAAAGAAATTAGAAATTTAGTTCTAACTTTAGTAAAGAGATATGATAATCAACTTTTATAACTCAAAAATTTAAATACTTTAATCTCCCACCACAAAAACTTTATATTCTATAAAGTTCAAAGGCAGTGTTTCAGTTTATCAGGGAAATGGGTTATTGAGCACAAAGGCCAGGAACTTAAATCTGCAAACATTCTGGTGAAAACTTCGATCACACAAATGCAGAAAGTCCTTCTGCTAGAAAGAAACTATTTTGAAATGAGATACAAACTTATTATGATCACAAATATAGGGAGATTAGATTTATTTCAGCATACATATATTTAATCTCACCAACCATCTCCATCTATTTTACTAATGTACTGTTGTAAAAGAAGTAGTGACTTTATATTGCCTACTAGATCAAGGCCAACTGAAATCACTCAAATTAGGAACTACTTGATGAGAAATAAACCTTGTAGCACAAAATGAATTAGCACATGATTCCAATATAAATGAAACACTTTGGTCAGAATTCCCCAACACCATGACACTGACATCACTCCAAAAGTGTTGTGTGCTACAGCCTCATGGACTCTTCTTCCTATCTGTAAAATGGAATGACCTGCCAATTTCCTTGTCGGATGACCTGCGAGATTTTCTTTTCTTCTTTTCCTTGTCGGATTACTGTTTCAAAACTTCTGATGTTAACGTTTGCTCAGATCATGTCAGTGAAATCATTCTTGTAAGAATGGAATCCTTTATTCCACAGTCCACTTTAAATCTCGTTCTTTATCTAAACCTTGATTTTCCAATAAATGTGCTAAGGTTATTCAAGAGAAGAATGGTGCATATCGTAATTAGCTTGTTTCCAAATCTTCAGTTTCATTTTCTGCCTACACCAAAGCTTGCAACAATTGTAAAACAGTTACTAATCACTCCAAACTAGATTTTGAACAGGCTAAGAGTAGAAAACTTGTTTCTTGCCCTAATGGTAGCCGAGCATTCTGGTCTCTTGCCAAAGCTATTGGCAGCAAACTTTTGCCCATCTCTGCTCCCACCTCTGTCAAAACCAGTTAGTTCTGTTGTCACTTCAGCCAAGGATAAGGTTGACCTGCTAGCAACCCATTTTTTCTTCCAACTTGTGTATTAATGATCTTGGTAAAACATCCCCCCATTCCCAACATGCTCCATTCAATGCCTCCTATGGTCTTCCGTCAAAAGGATGTCGTAAAGATTTTGACGAATCGTGATGTTAAGAAAGCTCCAGGTCCTGATGGTATTTCTCCACTTGTTCTCAAAACCTGTGCTCCTGAACATACTCCTGTTATTTGCCGCCTTTTTTCACTTACTTATTCCGAAGGTGTTTTTCCTTCTGCTTGGAAATTTGCTCATATCCACCCAGTTCCTAAAAAGGGTGACAAATCCCTGCCATCCAATTACTTCTACTTTTTCTAAGTAATGAAGAAATCAATTAACCACCAACTCAAACTACCTAGAAACCCTTCTGTCTGATCAACGATTGTTGTGATTAACGAAATGGGAACACAAAATTTTGGACATGATCCTATTATGCATCATTTGCAAATCTTTTTGTGATTCTGACAAGTCTTGTCACTGTCAGTATATGAAGTTAATCAAAACTTCTCTGCTCTATGAGGACACAAAATTCATTGTGTGGGCTAGGCTGCAAATTTAGCAATTCAACACAGCATCCAAAGATTTATACCTGGGGTGAAATTATTAAAAAGTTTCAGCTGTTAAGACCAGAAAATTTAATCTTTCAAGCTGAAATTTTAAGGAGTATGTAATGATCAATGCTACTTGGAGTACAGAGAAGGACAATAAGATTGGTGAGGGGAACAAAGGAGTGATTGTTATCAAAAAAAGCTTCATTCTGCAAATTGCAGCATCTGGAGACTAGTCACCTGCTAGGAAATCTGACTGAAGTGTTTAAGGTATTGAATGGATTGAGCAAGCTCAATGCTGATGGATTCTTTCTCCTGCTCAGACTACACACACATTAGGGACACAAATTCAACTTGAGGAAGGACAGTTTTCAGAATAGATGTGTGGAAGTTTGAGTTCAGCTAGAGAATGGATGATATCTGGAACAAGCTTCCATCTATTGTTCTGGAAGATAAGAGCTTAAATAAATTCAAGGAAGAACTAGACAAACTATTGGAGAGAATCGGTAGGTGAAATGGAAAGTGTCGGTTTTTTTTTGCTGATGCTGTATAAGCTTGCTTTCTTGCATCATTTGCCACTACTAATGCTAACTTGCAGACGCACTGAATGTGTATCCAGTTTCTAGGAAAACTCCTTTGAAACAGATCCATCCAAATAGCCAGTAAGCTTTATCATTTGGGTTTGTCAAGGAAAGTCATGTCTGACTGGATACTATGATATGGTCACGAAAGAACTAGATGGAAAAAAATTATTTTGATATCATAGAGTAGACAATCGAAATAACAGCACCCCAAATAAAGCACATTCGAAATCGGATGTATACATACAGTGCAGGTGTCTTGCAGTGCCGAAAAAAGAAAACAGCAAGTCAAGTGATTACTGTATTTGTTTACGTTCGCCATTTTTTCAAAGTGAATTCTGTACTGATATCACAGATTATGCCGCTGTTTTACATTTATTTTAAAAATAAAAATCCCTCACTATTGTTCCTAAAGTTAATAAACCTTTTACAGAGAAGAAAGAAGAACAAAATTAAAGCTTAGTGACAAACTTAATATAATCCAAACTATTACATTACGGTCACCTGGAATGTTAATTCATATATCCATGTGTATTGTGTCTGTAAATTGTATGTGTTCTCTACTTGATTTGCCTGTTTTGCTGGGTGAAAAGCCCCAGTTTCTGGGGGAAAAACCTTGCTATCTACCCCTGAGACCAACTAACTCAGCCATGGAGTGAAAAAAAAGTTCCTTGCTTCATCGACGGGATTTGAACCCGGGCCTTTTCTACCACTGTGCTACACGCGCAGACTAAACTTGATATAATAAAGAAAATAGAATGGGGCATAAGCAAAAGTGTATTAATGGCAGATAATAACACTGGATCATCAACATGTTTATGTTATTTTATGTGCAGTTAATAAAACTGCATTCTTAATCTCTCTATTTCTTATTTGGTCTCATTATTTCTATATTAAATCATTAAAAATTTCTAGATGGAAGAAAAATAGAAATAACAGCACTTTGAATCCCTGAAGGTGCTGTTATTTCAAAAGTCTACTGTACTTGGATTTCAGGAAAGCTTTTGATACTGTTGCACATGGAAGACTACTGTACAAAATGGAACAGTATGGCATTAAGCTGCTACAATGGATAAAAGGATGGTTGAGTGGGAGAAGACAGACAGTGGTAATCAACGGACACTGCTCTTCGTGGACTAATGTTATTAGTGGAATCCCCCGAGATTCGGTGTTGGGCCCATCATTGTTTTGTGTATTAATTGATATTAATGAAGGTACATCAGGCTTAACGTCCAAGTTTGCAGACGACACAAAGGTTGGCAAGGTTGTTAATGACAGTATGCTACTGCAACAGGATCTAGAAAAGCTGGGCAGATGGGCTGAGAAGCGGCAACAAATTTTAACATTCACAAATGCAAAATACTGTATATGGGTAACAGTAACCCCAGAGAAATGTACCAACTGTGTGATACTACACTCAGGGTAGTGGACAATGAAAAGTGCAGTCAGATATGAAGTTTTCTGAAAAGTGCAGACAGGCTGCCAGAGTAAGTCATGGGGTTTTGTCAATGATATACAGGGATTTTGCTAGCAGGGATAAGGAGATGATTGTCCCTTTATATAAGCCGATGGTTTGCCCACGCCTTGAGTACTGCTACAGGTCTGGAGGCCTCATTTTAGGAAGGATATTAAGTTGCTTGAGTAAGTGCAGAGAGGAGCAACAATATTGGTGAGGAGGAACAAAGTGTCCTCTTACCAAGAAAGGCCTAAGTTCTGCAAATTGCAACATCTAGAGACTAGACACCTGCAAGGTGATCTGATTGAGGTGTACTGGGCTTTGAATAATTTGAGCAGGCTCACTGCTGATTGGATTCTTCCTCTTGCTCAGATTACGAACCTGAGGGGGGGGGCATAAATTAAAATTAAAGAAAGACAGTTCTAGAATAGATGTGCAGAAATTTGCCTTTAGCCAGCAAGTAGTTTATTTCTAACAAACTTCCATCTGTTGTTGTGGAAGTTGATAGCTTAAATAAATTCAAGGAAGAACTGGGCAAACTTTTGGAGTGAATGGATGGGTGAAATGGGAGATGTGTTTTTTTTTTTTTTTTTTTTTTGGCTGATGCATGCTGTATAAGCTTTCTTTCTTGCATATATGCCTCTCCTAATGCTAATTTCCCATATATTAGCTTAGTCCCTGAACTTTCTGATCATGCTGTGTTCAAACTCAGTGTTACCAACATTATATAGCCATATGCAAACATTTTGGTTCTTTCTTTCTCTTCTATTCCAATATTCAAGTCACTTGCCTTCCTAATTTTTGTTTTTTTGTTTTTTCTGTTTGTAGAACCCTAAAGCTAGGGAAAGTTTTGTCAATTTTGAGATAAAAGTTGCATCAAAACCATACCTAAATCCACTGGCAGCACCTCTTATATCCTCCCCTCCCACAAAGCTCCTCCACTTCCCAGAGGGAATATTCATGTCATTCCTCACATGAATATTCAAGGATGTTAAAACAGACATGTTAAAATTTTTTAAAAAATTCTAAACACATACCTTAAGATTTCAGTAGTCATAATTAAACAGAATGCTGTTTGATTGATTTGAACATCACCTGTTATCAAACCAACATCCTCGAATGTTTTCCTAAAATCTCTGTACTTTTGATTAGAGAGGGCTTTGATAGGAGAAGTATAAATCACCCTGTAATAAATTAACTGCATATTAATTCCAAGCAATTTATACACAAAAGCTAATACATTTTCATCAATTCTGAACACATCATAAATTAAAAAATCTTGAAATAGTGGCTAAGGTTGCAATATAATGGCAATATCATAATTAAGTTTAAGAATATATATCTCTCTCTATACATTAAAAAAGCTTTCCTCCTAGTGATATTTATTAGAGCCAATGGTAGAAGAGAATGAGGCAATTACGTCACTAAAATGCAATTAATTATTGACAACTTCCTCCAAAATGTTCATCACCTTGTGTACATGTATCATTTGATGTTCCATTGTAATGTTTTTTTTTTTGTACATTAATGAATATTGTATATTTGTAAAATAGTTTAGTATTTTATAAATATTTTAAATATTTGTATAGTTTGTATATATTTCAGTTAAATATTTTAATCCTTCTCTTTCAGATGCAACATTATTCCTCATGCATTATGGAACCCAAATCAAAAAAGCATTTTCCTAAATGAGCTATATATAAACACAGGTAAATAATTACAGTGATATTTATTCGACCTTGAAAATGCCTCACACTACAAATGCACAGATAAATAATCCCATAGGTCATTTCCTGATTAGATATCAATCATAGTGACATAGTGATTTTTTTGCCTGGCAAAAATCATTATGTTACTATGATCAATATCTAAGCGATCTAAGGTGTACACTGTGTAGAATACAATACTCTGCGTAAGGCCAGGGTGTGTTTTGTAAAGTATTAATGTGGGTTGTGTTGTTTTTCTGACCACTTGCCTAGGGCCTGTGGAGAGCCACTAACACCCCCAGTTTCCGTCACCGCCCCAGGGAGGCGGGCCCAGGACAAATTAGGAGAGAAGAAAGCTCTGGCGAGGCAAACCCTGGGGTAGCTTAGGCATCCAAGGAGAACCCCAAAAAAAATTTTTTTTATTGGAAAGGAGATAATGGGGAGATAGGAAGAGGGCGGGATAAAAGTGGTTGAGAACAGAGGGATACAGTAGTTGAGGCACCCACCTGATTTGAAAGGGGAGACAGTAAGGAGATCCCTGGTACAGGATGCCCATCCTGGTCAAGAGGGTGGGAGTTGAAAGTGGGTGGTGGGGTGAGCCACCAGGCAAAAGGGAGTAGGAGCCACTCAGGGTGGGGGAGGGGGAAGGAGACTCAACCACCCCAGGTTGTAGGAATAAAAGAACTTATGGAATGAGATCCCTATGGTGGAGCATGATTTTTGCAGCTCTGTCCCACACTGGCCTGGGGGTGGGGTGTTACCCAAATGGGCAGTGTCAGCATCCCACACCGCACACCATACTAGCTAGAAAAAGCTACAGCCTGGATAACAATGAGGCCCCTGACGGCCTGCATAGCCATCAGTCTGTCCGGTCAAGAGAGTAAGATAGAATGTTGCAATTATTAATAACTCTCATTCACTAAATAGTTACACCATTTTACTTTTTAAAGTTTTTTTCTTACACTTTCTATTTCTTTTATATATTAGATTAGTTATCGATCAGTGTTTTTACAGGCATGTCTTTTATATAGAAAAGATTTGACTTGCTCCATAACTCTACATATTATGTAGAAAAGAGTGTGCGGGGGTTAGCGAGCAAAGTGAGCAGGGGCAGAGCCCCCTAGTAATATATTATAAACAAGAATAAATGATAATTAAATAATTACAGTGAAACTTCTCCTAACGTACACCTCTCATTAACGGACATCTCTCTACAACGGACATTTTCAAATTCCCCAACTCACCTCCATTGGTTTTAACGTGTTTGCAGCTTCTGTGTAGCGGACATTCTCTGTAACGGACGAGGACAGCCAATCTGCACTGGTTCGTTTAGATTAGCATTTAATTTGATCTCCCCATAACGGACAGCTGGCGAGCTTACGGCCCTTTTTCTAGGAATGTTTCTTCCACGTATTGCCTCAATCGTGTGTTTATTTTCTATTTCCGATTCTCTGAATTTTATCAAGGTTTACGTCGCGGTTCTAAACCCTTTTTCAAGAATTTTAAGGCACGTGTAAAACTTCTGATGAATTCAGTGTGTGCAAGGGGGGGGGGGGGATATGGTCAGCCTTTCGTCTTTTCAGTTTTGTTCAGTGTCGTGTGAAGTGCACAATGTCTTCTCGTAAACATTTAACTTTAAAAGATAAAGTCGAACTCATTAATGCGTATGATCGGCAAAAAAATAGTGTTCGCAATCTCGCTGCAAAATTCAAAATCGGGAAGATGCAGGTAAGCGACATCCTAAAGAAAAAAAATGAACTGCTCAAACAATTTTGGCAACACGGAAATGATCAGGTTCAAAAATCATTCCCGAAAACTGTTGGATTTCAAATTGACAATGTTACATATGAGTGGTTTTGTCGCTAAAAAAATTCCCATTAATGGGCCTATTATTAGGGAAAAGGCTTTGGAGGCTGCGAAATCTATGGGAGTAAATGAGTTCAAAGCTTCTGTGGGATGGCTAGACAAGTTCAAAACTCGGCATAAAATTTCTTGGAAAACCGTAAGTGGTGAAGGTGGATCTGTTGATACTGGGGTTGTAACAGAGTGGACCGTCAAATTGGAAGATTTATGTTGTGATTTTGAGGCTAAGGATATTTACAACTGTGACGAAACAGGGTTGTTTTTTAAAGTTCTTCCTGAAAAAACAATGAGTCTAAAAAATTAAAAGTGCCAGGGCAGAAAAATTTCTAAGGAACGCTTGACTGTACTATTGTGTACAAATATGCTGGGAGATTTTGAACAACCTCTTGTTATAGGAAAACCACAAAATCCTCGTTGTTTCAAGGGCATAAAGTTGAATCTTGAATGTTGATTGGAAGTCTAATAAAAAGCGTGGATGACAAGAGATATCATGAGCGAATGGATAAGTCACTTTAACCAAAACATGATTCGTCAAAACAAAAAAATTATTATTTTCATGGATAATGCTGCATCTCACCTGCACATTGAATTGTCCAACATTCAAATCGTTTTTCTGCACCAAACACATCTGCAGAGTGTCAGCCCTTGGATCAAGGGATAATAAAAAATTTTAAACTTCACTACAGAAAACGTGTTTTAAGACATCTCATTGCAAACATGAACGATGTAACATGTGCGAGTGACCTTGCAAAGAAAATCAGCATCCTAGATGCGATTCAATGGATTTCCTCTTCAGTAAACACAATTAGAAAACAAACTGTCGTGAACTGTTTTGTAAAGTCTGGCTTGTCAAACGCAAAAATTGAAGTTGTGAACAGCAATGTGGAGCACCAAGAAGAACAAGAACTTCAACATCTATTGATAAGGTACAATACTTCAGTATCGTACATTATCAATAGATATCAACATCTATTGATAATGTACGACCCTGGCTACAAAGATATAGACTCAAACCTCACTACAGAAGATGGTGCTATAGATATCAACGACATTATCATCGATAATGTCGTTGATAATGTTCAAGAAGTTCCTCACGAGGATGAAGAAATGGAAGGAGGTCATTATGTCGAAGAACATATTAACGACGAACCACCAATGAAAATAGAAGAAGCGCTCATACAAATCAATCGTTTAAAAATGTTTTTCGCCGCTGAAGTATCTTACTGAAGGACTTTCGATGGTTTCTTCACTTCAAACAAATGTTGAAAACAAAATTATCAGCCAGAAGAAGGTGCAGAAGAAAATAAGTGATTACGGTATGTATTTTTCATAAGATAAAGTCATAATATGCATAGCACAATTGTATGTATATTATTTACAAAAATATTGTGTAAAAACTGTATATAATTTAATTTAACATTAAACGTTTAACAATTTTTCTTTATCTCTTGTGTATGTAATTGTATATTATTTACAAAAATATTGTTCAAAATCTGTATATATTTTAATTTATTTTTACATTAAACGTTTAACGATTTTTCTTTCTTTTTTTTTTTTTTTCTCCCTCAGACTTCTTGTTAACGGACACTTCTCTCTAACGGACACATTTTCGTTCCCCGTGGCTGTCCGTTAAAGGGAAGTTTCACTGTATTTAATTGAATTCTGACAGTGAAAATGGAAAGTTGTTTACTTATTAATCAACTTACATTTTTTCCTTTATAGAAACTGGTATATTTTTACAGGGTAACCCCAGAGAAACGTACCAACTGTCTGGTACTACACTTAGGGTGGTAGAAAATGAAAAAGACCTGGGAGTAATTGTGCAGTCAGATACAAATTTTTCTGAGCAATGCAGACAGGTTGCCAGAGCAGGTCATGGGGTATTATAAATGCAACAGGAATTTTGCTAGCAGGGATAAGGAGGTGATTATCCCCTTGTATAAGGCAATTGTCAGGCCACACCTTGAGTACTGCATAGCAGTAGTCAAGGTGTGGCCTGATTTTAGGAAGGATGTAGAGTTGCTAGAACGAGTACAGAGAAGGGCAACAAAACTGGTGAGGGGAACAAAGTGTTGCTCTTATGAAGAAAGACTTAAGTTCTGCAAATTGCAGCATCTGGAGGCTAGGCACCTGCTTGAGGTGTATAAGGCCTTGAATGGATTGAGCAGGCTCAATGCTGATGGGATTCTTCCTCTTGCTCAGATTACAAACCTGAGATGGCATAAATTGAAATTGAGGAAAGACAGTTGTCAAATAGATGTGTGGAAATTTGCCTTTAGCCAGAGAACGGTTGATTGTTGGAAAAAACTTCCATCTGTCATTGTGGAAGTTGATAGCTTAAATAAATTCAAGGAAGGAAGAAGTAGACAAACTTTTGGAGCAAATGGATGGGTGAAATGGGAATTTTTTTTTTTTTTTGGCTGATGCTGTATAACCTTGCTTTCTTGCATCATATGTCTCTACTAATGCTAATATCCAACTCATCAGCCATTATCTGAGGTTCGAATTGCAATTTCACAAACGTCTGCAATTTTGTCCTCATTTCAATGGGTTGACTGACACCCACTTCTTCGGTCATCACAAACATCCTCACGTCTCTCCTCAAACAGCTTATACCATTCAAACACATTGGTATGCATTTCTTCACCATAAATAGTTTTTGACATTTCATACATTTCTGTCCACATGTTCCCAGTTTAAAGTAAAATTTGATATTAGTTCATTGCCCCACTGCAAAATCGTGACACAAAACATTAACAAAACTGGTTGTTACTTGCAATCTGTTTGCCTACTAGACAATCTTAATACCACCAACTGTTAGAGAAAGTTTGAACTACAACATACACTTCCATTTATTTCTGAACTCAATATGACCCCAACAGCAACAGTCTGGGAACTTTACTGCCACAGCTCATATGTCAGGGGTCTGAAATTAATCCAACACATCTGCATACCAATGCCCTTGAAAGAAGAGACTATTTATGTTATATTCATATGTATCATTTTTCTCAAATAAAGATCTTCAAACGTCATAACATGACATTTAAGAAACCTTATTTCAAAGTTATTTTCTTGGATCTATCTATAAGTATTTAATGTTAATCTTTCGTTAATCTCAGGCGCCATGGTTTTTTTTTTTTTTTTTTTTTTTTAACTCTTTCAGTTGGATGTTGTGGGGTCAAAAATGTCACCATTTCCAATTATGAAAGGTTTTACTGTTGTACTAGCCCAATTACTGTACTGCCCTCTATTTATACTTCATATAAACAATCTAAAAAACTAAATCTATATTTATGTTCAATTGCTAATGGCAGGCAGATTTTTTTTTTTTTTTTTTATTTTTACTTCCTCAAGTCAGTGTCTCACAATGCAACCTTCTGCATTCCCAATCATAAAATCTGTTTTCTTGGTGCCAAGGCTGAATTACTGTACTGCAATCCATTTATATTTCATATAAACATATGAAAAACTAAATCGATATTTATATTCAATTGTTAATAGCAAGTGTGGGGTTTTTTTTGTTCTCCTCAAGTATGATGTGGACACTGGTGTGACAAGTGTCCACATCATAATGGCAGGTGGCATCGTTGCTTTTTCATTTCCGCAAGAAGTTACAAAATTATTTATATTCTGTGTTCAAATGAAGTATTTAGACATGCCCTCAAGGTCTCAACAAAGGTTTTCTGATGCTGAAATTGGGATGGGAAGGACAAAGGCCGCAGGTTGTCAGTCAGAAAGGTTACTACCAGGAAGGTCAAAGCATCATACTCCAATTACCTATCCCTCTTCATACAACTAGCCTGAAGCATAGGGGTAAATTTAGATTGTTCTAACAGTCCAGCAGAAAGAACCAACCACTTATCACTTAATATACCCTGAACTTTCAGCAAACTTTCAGAACTGCAACAAGAAAAAAACATTGTATAATTTTATTTTAGGGTGGTATATATACTAAATTAATGATTATAGTGACTTTTTACTCAACTATATACTGATTCACTGTGTTATAATTTAGGTACTCTATGTATAACTCTTCATGAAAAATCATCTCTAAACTTGGAGGAATTTCCTCTATTAAGTGGTAAGATCAGCACAGATGTAAATAACATAAATTTATTGAATCCTTGTCAGGGCTGGCCGCAACTATGTTCAACTGGTTCTGTTGAACAGGGCCCTGCACTCAAATGGTATAAATAATAATAATATCATCTGTGTCTTTTTCACATTTCTATCAACAAGCCTACCGGCCATCTTAATGTCTAGTACTACCCACATTATTGTCACACCAAGAGCACTTGAGCAAGTAGACTTTAAAATTGCTAGAAATAGAGCATATACTTCATTCTCAATGTGTAAGTTTCATTTGATATCTAACATAGGATTTATTTAAAAATGTAATTTTTATGTTATGCTCAATTTCAGTACTATCTATATTGTTTTTAACTTTTGGAGGTAAGGAAATAACAAATGGGGGCCTGCAAGTAATTCCTGAACAGGGTCCAGCAAGTAATTCTTGAGCAGGAGCCCAGCAAATTTTGGGGCCAGCCCTAATCCTTGTGTACCCGTTGTGGGTATGGATGAAAATCTCTTGTCTCAAGATGTCAGATTAACACAGAAATTTAGAGAAACTCAGTATTCTGACTGACCTCGGTCCTACTTTTAGCCAACCTGCACCAAATTATGTTCCAGAGTTATCACAAAACATTAATAAACTGGAGTATTGTAGATATAGCTCCCATTGAATTTTATTCTAATAATAATCAAGATGCATCATCAATTCTTCAAGCAATTTCTAACCTTGGGAAGGATATTATGAGTCACATTAAGTGTGACACTAATAAAATTACCAAAGCTTCTGGCAATTTTATTTTGGACAAATCATCCAGTTTAGAAACCATTACAGCAGTACTTGTTACAGATAATGAGAATCTAAGAGCTGCACTTGATGAAGTTAAAATTAGAGCTAATTTAGACAAAATTGTGGATACTCTCTCTGTAATAACTTCGGATTCTCACAAATTGCCTATTGAAAAACCAGTTAAAAGCCCTAGCATTGTTTGTTATTTTGCTCTCCGTGGAAGCTCAGTTCTATCTACTCCTACTCAATGAACAATTAAAGATTATGGCTCTCCCTTTCTGAGAAACCCCTACAGATAACAAAACACAACAAAATGTATTAATAATCCATGCTAAAGAAAACAGCAAACTGAAAACCAGTACTGATGTTATGAATTTTATTACAAATACTTTAAAAACTGACTTAAGGAATATGAAAATTAAGTCACTGTAGCTAACACATAACAAAGGAATTGTGCTTGAGACTGTGAATAACTCTGATTTGGTAAATATAACTAACTCCAGTGCCATCTATTCTGCTGGCATTTCCTGTGAAGTTCCCAAAAGGTCAAATCAATCATTGCTAATATGTCATCATTCCCAAAGCGTTTTCAAAATAAGAAATTACAGAGGACTTATTTAATAAACATTTACTAGACTAAGGAAGTTAAAGCAAGAAATTTCCTTCATATTTGGAACTAAAAGTAAATCTACTCAAACAATGCATCGGGTAATGAGCCTTTCTCCAAGCATTTATAAATGTGTTGCTTCACTTAACAAAATTTTCTTAGGCTGGAGTTCACACCGTCATCAACCCTTTACCATTGTCACAGGATGTTTTCAGTGGTTGGGCTAAAAAAAACAAAAAGAGTAAACTGCAGCCATTATCAATCCACTGCAGAATGAAAGCCTTCTCAATGATTCATGCTGAGGGAAATGGACCCTAATCTGCCACGCTGATCCAGTGTGGGTTGGCAGATTGACCATATTTAGCAGTCAGGGGCTTGAATCCCAGTCTACTCAAAGAGTGTACGCTACCACACTCCGGCTCCTGACCACTCAGCTACGGAGGCCTACAGAGTGCTTGGGTTATGGTAATACAATGCAGTTCTGTACACACACACAACTCTCCATCTTGTGATCACTGTGCCAAAAGTGTGTTCACAGACTGCCCAAATATTATCTTTATTAACTGTAAAAGTCAAAGAAAGGAATTTCATTATTCCATTAAAGATTGCTCTGAATATCTAAAAACACTAGAACTGGCATGATCTCAAATTATCCTCTTCTTCATTATCTCCTACTTCACAGTTAAGTTCTCAGTCTACTCCTGGATTTCTAAAAATATTACAGATAAATGCTCATAAATCAAGAACTGTCAGTGATGAAATTAGACATACCACTTTTGAACAGTCGACTGATGTTGCACTCATCCAAGAACCATGTTATTTAAAGGACAAGTTATTGGCTTTTCCTCTTTAAACAGAGTTATATAGGCCAATCACTATCATCTAAGATGGGCCATAATTATTTTTAATGATTCATCAAATGTAACTTTATTTCTAATTTATTCACCCAATTTGTATTTATATCACTGGCATTTTTGGCTTTATAGCTTTTTTCCATCTACTGTCCTCCATTATGCTGACTTTGAACCCATATTAACTCACTGGACCTTGGTTTAACATATTTAAATTTACCTAAAAGAAACATATGCAAACATGAAACAACCTCTTAGGTGTACACTATCAATCAGAAGTATGACTGGCAAATATGTGGCGATTTAAAAGTACTCCCCATTTTATTAGGGCTACAAAACTGTAGAAGAGGAGTTGGACTCAACACAAAATCATTAACACCTGGAATGAAGAACGTAGCATTTGAACCTTTGGTAGATCCAAATAAAGTTTTTCTTCCACCATTCCACATCACTGATGCTCATGAAAAATTTCATGAAGGCTTTGGAAGTGAATGGTCCTGCATTCACGTACTTGCAAGAGAAATTCCCAAAACTTAGTAGAGAGAAGATTAAGGCAGGCATTTTCTTTGTTCCACAAATAAGACAACTTTTCAAAGACAAACAGTTCGAATGTGTCCTTAGTGATAGTGAGAAATCAGCATAGAAAATCTTTCGAAATGTTTCGACTGGTTTTCTAGGAAATGTTCAAGCCAGCAGCTACAGGCAGAGTGTGGAAAATCTCATTACTTCTTACGAAAAACTGGGATGCAACATGTCACTGAAGATGCATTTTTTTACACTCAAACATGGATTTCTTCCCACAAAACTGTGATGTCGTCAGCAACAAACATCAGTGATTCTATCAAGACATCGTAGCAATGGAACAAAGATACAAAAGCAAATGGAGTGCTGCAGTGTTAGCCAATTAATGTTGGATGGTGAAAAGGGATGCTCCCGAAGCTGAATAATAAGCAAAAGGCAAAAACGTACCATGTTTGATACAGGCATGTTCG